>NC_092709.1:51653434-51953434 GCF_047496885.1 Scyliorhinus torazame | reverse complement strand
GTCTGACCATGTCTCGTAGTCGTTTGATAAATCGTCTTGTAATTTTCATCCAAGAACTCTAATAGACGATCTAAACCTTCAACACTATCCAACAGATGGCAACCAGTTCACAAAATATTTCTGCTTTACCTTCTGATAGAAAGCGATAGCGTCAACAACATGTCTTTCATCAGTTTTGTTAGGAGCATAATCCATGTCCTCATATCCACTTCATCCTTTTACTGTGGAGAATATTGAAAGATAATCATATCCAAACAATTTACATCCCATAATTGTCTGCGACAGCCAGCAGGATTGTATTTTCTGGCTGAAAACGTTTTTTTCTTAGCTTCCAGCCTCCATTTTAAGGCAAATATTCTCTGCTATCATGTTCTGTTCTAGAAAGCCAGTTGGTGAAGAATAGAACTGGAGCCAATCATTACGCACTTGTATATTTAAATACAGAGTTCCCCACTATAAGCATAAACCTCCTCACCAGACATCCTCGGTTTTAGTCGGTGTGTGTTTATATGGGCTCAAGCGAATCCCCAGCTAATGACCACCACCAGCATACAATTAACCATTATTAATATACTATTTACAATAATTTCCAGTTGTAGAGTTGTAACTCAGGCTCATTTATCTGCTGTGGTAGTGGGTGAAGCAGACTATCCTCACCCAGGCCACCAGTTCCAGTGGTTCTGGGAGCAAAAAAATGTACTCACTCTTCAACAGGCTAAACAGGATGTAGGTTTTTCATAGTTGCCTTCAATAACAGGGCCACGTTTTCTTACATTTATTAATCTATAAAAACTATTGAGCCACATTTAACATTAGTGTGCCCCTTTGGAGATTAGATATAATTATTTAGCTGTGGAACTGATGATAGTCCATAAAGATGCCGATATGTTATCATAGATAGATAGAATTTACAGTGCAGCAGGAGGCCATTCGGCCCATCGAATCTGCACTGGCCCCTGGAAAGAGCACCCTGCTTGAGCCCACACCTCCACCCCATCCCCGTAACCCAGTAACCCCACCTAACTTCTTTTGGACACCAAGGGCAATTTAGCATGGCCAATCCAACTAACCTGCCATCTTTGCACTCTTTCAAATATAGATAGTATTATTGGGACTCTGAATATTTAAAAAACATAATGCAGGAATTTCTGAGAGGCGTTAGGCAGAGAATCTCACCAAAATATTTTAATTATTCATAGTAATGAATACTTTGCCAATGGCAATCGCATTGTAAATAGAATAGAGTCCTTTTTAACTATTACAACATGTAAAATTACACAATCTCCCCTCCCCCCCCCCCGCCCCATCCAAGCACACATAATGCAATCAAAGGTTAATACAGACTCATTCCAAAATTATCAAAGATTAGGCATATGTCCACTATTAGAGCAGCAAGAAATACATATCTCAATCCAAATGACCACGTACAATCATATTACTGACACAGAATAGATCCACATCAGACATTAAACTGCATTTTTTTACACATGGGGTAGTGGGTGCCTGGAACTCGCTGCCGGAGGAGGTGGTGGAAGCAGGGACGATAGTGACGTTTAAGGGGCATCTTGACAAATACATCAATAATGTGGGAATGGAGGGATACGGACCCTGGAAGTGTAGAAGATTTTAGTTTAGATGGGCAGCATGGTCGGCGCAGGCCTGGAGGGCCGATGGGCCTGTTCATGTGCTGTACCTTTCTTTGTTCTTTGTTCTTTGCATCAGAATTAACAGAATAGAAGGGAAAATACAAGTTCGGAAAATCTTTTTTTTTTAAAAGCCTTTTTGGGAATCTTTTGGCCTTGACTCCTCTTCCTTGTGAGGTCAGCCGGGCTAGAAAGCCATAACCACTTCCTCAGTCCCTCTCAAGCCCACAGTGAAAACTTTGCCACAAGAACCCCAATCGGAATGTTTAAAGAGAGGCTCCGCAGGTTTCTGGCAGCCATCCCTCTCAGCTGCTCAGATGAGTGGGTTAAAATTGGAGCCTGAGGGATCAGTAAGCCCACGACGAGCAAGTCCACAGGCATTTTTAACTGCCTATTCTCCCACTTTCCAGCGGGAAAGGGTAAAATTGCCTTTACAACATCGAGTTCCGATCACAAGAGAGTCTGACTGCTACACACTGAGCTGTGCTATCATGCAGCTAAATATTGGTACAGATGTTCAGATCACATATGGGAGTGACGGTACACAAGAGAATATCTAAGCTGTGGCCCTAAACTTCTAATAAGTCTTGCACTTTGGCCAATTGATGTGATATTTCAAATCAATTCCAAATTTTTACAGTGTTCCCTGTCAATTTCAATGTGTTTAATAAAACCAACAGCAGGATATCATTGTCATGCAAGGTTACCTTGCGTAATTACCACTTGACTTTGGAACCATGCCTAATTTTAACTGCCTGGAGCTCTGGACGTGGGATAAATAAGCTAAGTGACTCGACACAGAAATTGTGCTGCGAATTGTACTGACTGCAACGGTTGGAACCAAGTAAAGGCACCAAGTCCAGATGAGGGATATAAATACAATGACCTGCTGCGCAATATGGCCATGGAACAGCATCAGGTTAGAATGTGGTTTGAATAATAAGCCGCCGCAATAAGAGTCAGATTTAATAGTGGAAACACATGGAGCTAACTCACAGACACAATTCTAAGGGAATCTAAGCTCAACAATGACCAACAAAACAGTGGCTATAAATGAAGACAGAAGTTCAGGCATAAACACAGGCGGTTCATTTAAGTGCAATGAACTTAATTCTCTGCATCATACATGCACAATGATAATTGCAAAATGTACTTCATGCAATAACTAAATGAATCAGAGAAATGGATGAGTATAGTGTAAAATAACCAGCCAATTCTGTTTTCCCACTCAATGAGGGGAGATTTCCCGTGTTCTTGGTGACAGGGTTGGGGACGAGGGGCCAAACAACTTTAGCAAAATTTGCAGAGGGCTAGTTTGCCAATGAGACCCCCCTCTGTCCACTTTATCCAAGGGCAGGCTGGGTCCAATATCAGCAACGGTCCATCTACATAAGGAGACCAATTAAGATAGTTAAGAGATCAAGTTTCAGTGATTTTCCCAGCATGAGGCCAGTTTTGCCATTATCACACAGCATCCCACTGTCAGCAACCCGGAATCTCAGAGGAGTGGGCTAACACAGCGGGACGTTGAGCTGCATGAGTTTGCAAGGCTTTTTAATGTTTACCAGCAAGAAATGGCATGCTGATGCAGTCCCTTGTCAGAGGTTTGCCACTGCAGGAGGATCTCCTGGAGATTATCATCTCCAATAGTACTGGGACTGATACAATGCCAACCACTCCAGTAATAATGACTGCAGCTACATAATGGCCCAGCCACTCCTGCCGCTTGCTCCTCAGCAGTGTTCTCACTGGTGGCACTGTGAAGGTTGCTGGGCATCCTAGCATTGAGCCTCACTGTATCCATCTTCCATCCCCAGAACCTGTCCACCATCCATAATTGGACAATGGTCCCAGAGGTGGATTCATAAGAGGCCAGCTCACACAGGATCATGCCTGAAATCCATCTGCTGCTGTGAACAGGATCAGCAGCGGAAAACCCTTCGCCGAAAATCTTTCAAAGTCTGGAAGAAACAGCCCCGTGTTCTCTCTTGTTCCTGTAATTTGCTTCTGCTGGTTGTGAGAAATGCATTCCTTCACAAAGCTCTTGCAGTGGGATAACTGCACAAGCGACACAAAATGCCGCAAGAGCAGAATGCATGAGAACAGCACAGAATTGGCACCAACCACCATTGTACACATCGGGTACTGCCACATCTTCGGAGGTGGGGACTTTTCAAAGATATTGACATCAAATTCCCTCATGGCAAACACTCTTGCTGTGGGTAAGCATTATTGAGGGAAAATTATGAAATATCGTACGTGCTGGGAATCTGAAATACAAACAGAAAATGCTGGAACCACTTAGAAGGACAAACAGCATTTGTGGACCACAGGCATGAAAAGTTGATGACTTTCCATCAGAATCCATTAAAAGGAGTTCATTGTTTGAGAGAGAATACCTGCAAGGATTTAAAGACCGGCAGCACCAGTTCAATGGGGAAGTTGTTTCTAGTGAATGAAATTTCTCTTCAAATGGAGCAGAGGCATTTCAGAACAGCTAGGTTCACTGAGGCCTGCTGGGCCTGCTGGAAGCTGAAGTGTGGTGGGGGAAGGAGGTTCCTGTTTGGCCACCAACGGTAGTTTTTAGTTGAGAAATCACCGAGCTAGGATCACATACAATAAATCTGAGACACCGCAGGATTAAACACCCTGCCAATGTCCTTCCGAAACGCACAAAACTGAACGACAAACGGAAAATGGCCAAGTTCAGAAAATTTCAGTTGAGAATTGGAATTTTAACTATCCTGTCAGATCGAGTGGAATAACCTGCTGAACTGTTTCAATGAATGCTGCTTACAATCCAGGCTGGACTTTTAAGCGATATTTTCCAATCACCCCCGACACTTCCCCTTTAATGTCCTTCCTTGTCTTTGTCTACCTCATCAAAAGAGTATGTTGTCGTGTTGGGTGCTCTGCTACACAGACGAACCAACACGGTTGCAGAAGGTACAACTCAGTTTTATTACTAACAATTATTAACATTTGTAAACTGGTTGCTGTGGTTCGTTCATTACCCTCTAACCTGTGGACCAAGCCCTAACACTATCTTGGAGAGGCACTCAGCACATGGTGAATGTCTGAGTGGCTTGCTGTGAGCTCTGTCCTGAGCTGTCTCCTGCTGGAATGAATCGGAAGTGTCATGTTCCCCGTTTTATAGTGTGTCTGCTCTTGCTTGTGATTGGCTGTGATGTTGCGTGTGTATTGATTGGTCCGTTGATCTGTCCATCAGTGTGTATGTGTGTTTGCACCATGATGTTTATCTGAATATCATGACATCCCCCTTTTTTATATGTGCCTATGTGGTAATAAATATAGATGTGTACTGAGTGAAGCTGAATGTGTGTGTGTGCAATATCTACAACATGTACATGAGGCTAAACTATATACATAGGAAGGTGTCAGGTGCAACATAGCAACGTGGTTGTACCATCAACAAAACAATTGTAAACATCAAGCATCAAAACGAATGCCTGTAACGACAAAAGAGAACCTTATTAACATAGTGGCATAAAACTTTTAGTGAGTCCAATGTTCAAACAGGCTCATAAGTCCAGCCTAGTAGGTGGGCGACGAATTCGGGTTGACCGCCTCAAGGGTGGGTCAGGAACCACCGGCTGAGGAATGGGCCTGACCACAGGCAGCAGAGAAATGGGCATGGTGGCAGGAAGCGCCACGAATTCGACATCAGGAACAACAGGAGGGCGTGGCACCAGCGTATGATCACGTAGCGAGCATGGAAGCACGCGAAGAGCCCGGCAATTGCACCGGCAAATGGAGCCATCAGGCATGCGAACCAGGAATGAGCGGGGAGACACGCGTCGGAGAACTTCGGCAGTTGCCGACCAGCCACCCTCTTGTAGGTGGATGCAGACGTTGTCTCCAGGCGCCAAGGCAGGAAGATCAGTTGCCCGAGTGTCGTGTGCCACCTTCTGCTGAGCACGCTGCTGTCGCATTCTTTGCAGTACTGGAATGTGGTCGAGTGTAGGGACAAGAATGGATGGCACAGTTGTCCTGAGGGCGCGACCCATCAACAGCTGGGCTGGTGAGAGGCCAGTGGCTAGTGGGGCCGAGCGATAGGCCAGCAGGGCTAAGCAGAAATCCTATCCGGCATCAGCAGCCTTGCAGAGGAGCCGCTTGACGATATGAACGCCCTTTTCCGCCTTGCCATTTGACTGGGGTTGCAGAGGGCTGGACGTCACGTGTGTGAAGCCACACGAAGCAGCAAAAGAAGACCTTTCTTGGCTTGCAAAACGGGGCCCATTATCCGACATGACAGTAATCAGAATGCCATGTCGAGCGAAGGTGTCTTTGCATGCCTTTCTGACAGCGGACGATGTTAAATCGTGCAGGCGTATGACCTCTGGATAATTTGAAATGTAATCTATGATGATTACGTAGTCCCTGCCAAGCGCATGAAAGAGGTCCACACCCACCTTGCCCAGGGAGATATCACCAACTCATGGGGCTGAAACGTCTCGGGGGGGTTGCGCCGGCTGAAACCTTTGGCAGGTGGGGCAGTTCAGCACCATGTTGACAATGTCATCGCTGATGCCCGGCCAGTATACAGCTTCTCGGGCCCTCCGTCTGCACTTCTCAACCCCGAGATGGCCTTCGTGCAGTTGGTCGAGGACCAGCTTGTGCATGCTGTGTGGAATCACAATCCTGTCCAGCTTTAGGAGGACACCGTCAATAACGGCCAAGTTGTCCCGGATATTGTAGAATTGTCCTTTGAGCCATCCTCCCATCATGTGGCGCATCACACGTTGTAGAACAGGGTCAGCCGCAGTCTCCCGGCGAATACGGGCCAGACTTGAATTGTCAGCTGGCAGATTGGCCGATGTGAAGGCCACATGCGCTTCGACTTGACAGGCGAGCCCCTCCGAATTGGGCGATGTGCTTACTGCTCTGGATAGGGCATCCGCAATGATGAGGTCCTTACCCGGGGTGTAGACCAGTTGGAAGTCGTACCTCCGGAGCTTGAGCAGGATGCGCTAGAGGCGAGGGGTCATCTAGTTCAGGTCTTTATGTATGATGCTGACCAGGGGACGATGGTCGGTTTCCACGGTAAACTGGGGGAGACCATACACGTAATCGTGGAACTTATCTATTCCGGTCAACAAACCCAGGCACTCCATCTCGATCTGCGCATAGCGCTGTTCTGTGGGGGTCATGGCCCACGAGGCATAGGCGACCGGGGCCCATGATGCAGTGTCATCCCGTTGCAGGAGTACCGCCCCAATGCCGGACTGGCTGGTATCAGTCGAGATCTTCGTATCCTGAGAGGTGTCGAAGAACGGCAATACCGGGGCTGTGGTGAACTTTATTTTGAGCTCCTCCCATTCCTTCTGGTGTGTGGTCAGCCACTGGAACTCCGTGGACTTCTTAACAAGGTGGCGAAGAGCCGTCGTGTGGGAGGCAAGGTTGGGAATGAACTTCCCCAGGAAGTTGACCATGCCTAGAAAGCGTAGCACTGCTTTCTTGTCTGCCGGCTGCGGCATGGCTGTAATGGTGCTCACTTTGTCTGCATCCGGACGCATTCCTGACCGGGATATGTGGTCCCCCAGAAACTTTAGCTCAGTTTGGCCAAAGGAGCACTTTGCTCGGTTGAGGCGCAGGCCGTGTTCCCGTATCCGCGCGAAGACACACTGGAGACGACTGATGTGCTCCTGTGGTGTGGTGGACCAGATGATGACGTCGTCAACATAGACGTGCACCCCTTCGATGCCCTCCATCATCTGCTCCATGATTCTGTGAAACACCTCGGATGCCGAGATGATGCCAAATGGCATTCTGTTATAGCAGAACCTGCCGAAAGGAGTGTTGAAGGTGCACAGCTTTCAGCTGGACTGATCCAGTTGGTTCTGCCAAAAACCCTTCAAAGCATCAAGCTTTGTGAAAATTTTAGGCCGGGCCATTTCGCTCGTGATTTCTTCCCGTTTGGGTATGGGGTAGTGTTCCCTCATGATGTTGTTGTTCAGGACTTTCGGGTCGGTGCAGATTCGGAGTTCACCAGAGGGTTTTTTAACGCACACGATGGAGCTGACCCATGGCGTGGGCTCCGTGACCCGGGAAAGCACTCCTTGGTCCTGGAGATCCTGTAGCTGCTGCTTGAGGCGGTCTTTGAGTGGTGCTGGGACTCTACGAGGCGCGTGAATGACTGGGGTGGCATCCGGTTTGAGCCGTATTCTGTAGGTATAGGGCAGTGTGCCCATGACTTCGAAAGCCTCCTGGTTGTGGGCGAGGAGCGAGTGGAGCTGCGCCCTAAAGTCTGCATCCAGGAAATCGGACGTGCCTTCTGGAGACAGAGTGTGTCCCCGCTGAACGAGATGGAGAACCTTGCACGCCTATGCGCCTAGCAGGGAGTCCTTTGATGAACCAACAATCTCGAAGGACAGTGTGGCCTTATGCACATTGTTCGTCACCTGGAGCCGGCAGGATCCCATGGCCGGGATAACGTTTCTGTTATAGTCAACCATCTTACAACGGGATGGCCGAATTGGTGGTCTGACCTTCAAGGCGTAGAAGGCTGACCATGCTATCAGGTTGGTGGAGGCACCAGTGTCCAGACGGAATGTGATTGGTGATTGAATCATAGAATCATAGAATTTACAGTGTAGAAGGAGGCCATTCGGCCCATCGAGTCTGCACCGGCTCTTGGAAAGAGCACCCCACCCAAGGTCAACACCTCCACCCTATCCCCATAACCCAGTAACCCCACCCAACACTAAGGGCAATTTTGGACACTAAGGGCAATTTTATCATGGTCAATCCACCTAACCTGCACATCTTTGGACTGTGGGAGGAAACCGGAGCACCCGGAGGAAACCCACGCACACACGGGGAGGATGTGCAGACTCCGCACAGACAGTGACCCAAGCCGGAATCGAACCTGGGACCCTGGAGCTGTGAAGCAATTGTGCTATTCACAATGCTACCGTGCTGCCCTTGATTGACTGTTGGTTGACTGTTTGGTTGACTGTTAGGGTGGCACACCATTCATCACCCGGATTGACACTGTTCACTGGCATCGGCTGGTGGGTCCTGCTTGGAGACATCCGGTTCCTGACGATGACCGCAACGCGGAAGGCTTCCCGGTCGTCTGTATCGCCGGTCTGTATATCGTCCGGGTATGATTCGGAGTATGGAGGCTGAATGGTCCGCATGTCCCTGCAAGGCTGTCAAAATTGGGGAGCGTTGGCAGGTTGAGCTGCTCGGCAGCAGGCAGCGTAGTGGCCCACCTTGCCACAGCGGAGGCATTGTCGGTTCTTTGCTGGACATCGCCGCTTTAAATGTGCGGATCCACAGTTGCTGCACGTTGTGACGTCATGACGTTCGTTGCGCCATCGCGCATGCGCAGTTCGGTCCTGCATAGAGCGCGCCTGCGCGTCACGACCCTCTGCGTCGACGTCTCTTTTGGTGCGTACAAGCGCGGGAGACCGTGAAAAGCGCGCAAAATGGCCACCCTCATCTGGGCCGCGGGCCGGGAGGAACACGATGGACTGGACCCACTCGGCCTCGTAGGACCCCTGCCCTGCTGATTCGGCCGGGTAGGACCCCTGCTGTGCCGATTCGGCTGCTTGGAATTGGGAGTAGCGGCTGGTCGCGTTTTCATGGAGCACGCAGGCTTCGATGGCAGTGGCTAGGGTGAGACTTTTTATCTTGAGGTGCTGCTGGCGTAGGGTGCCCGAGGTGACCCCAAAAACTATCTGGTCCCGAATCATGGAATCGGAGGTGGCCTCGTAACCGCAGGACTGCGCAAGGATACGGAGGTGTGTAAGGAAAGATTGAAAAGGCTCATCCTTACCCTGCAGGCGCTGCTGGAAGAGGTACCTCTCGAAACTCTCATTTACCTCGACGCTAAAGTGTTGCTCGAGTTTGAAAAGGACCGTCTTGTACTTCGTCTTGTCCTCACCTTGCGCGAACACCAGGGAGTTGTAGATGTGGATGGCGTGTTGCCCTGCCGTGGAGAGGAGGAGGGCGATTTTCCTGGTGTCCAAAGCATTCTCCCTTTCTGTGGCTTCTAGGAAGACCTGGAAGCGCTGTTTGAACAACTTCCAGTTAACGCCGAGGTTTCCAGCGATTTGGAGTGGCTGCGGCGGGCTGATGGTGTCCATGGCGCAGGATGGCGGATTCCTGAGGATGCATAGGTAGGTCTCACAGGTACTCGGTTCCAATCCTGGTACTCTTTCGTGTTGGGTGCTCTGCTACACAGACGAACCAACACGGTTGCGGAAGGTACAACTCAGTTTTATTATTAACAATTATTAACATTTGTAAACTGGTTGCTGTGGTTCGTTCATTACCCTCTAACCTGTGGACCCAGCCCTAACACTATCTTGGAGAGGCACTCAGCACATGGTGAATGTCTGAGTGGCTTGCTGTGACTCTGCGCCCTGAGCTGTCTCCTGCTGGAATGAATCGGAAGTGTCGTGTTCCCCGTTTTATAGTGTGTCTGCTCTTGCTTGTGATTGGCTGTGATGTTGCGTGTGTATTTATTGGTCCGTTGATCTGTCCATCAGTGTGTATGTGTGTTTGCACCATGATGTTTATCTGAATATCATGACATATGTTGCAGGTTTAGTGCCTCAAAGTCACAGTTAAAAGAGTATAGCATCAGATCAGTGCACAATGTGCCTCTCTCTGAGAGGTACTGTGTGACCAACAATCCCCCAAATGTTCCACCATCCTGTCTGATATTCAGAATTGCTGGAGAACCCATTGCTTAATTCTGGCATATAGATTTTCTGCTGGATCATCACACTGGCCATCAGATGGGCAACTATCCTTTGATAATCATTGCTCAGAGTGCCAATAAGCGGCAAACTCACCAGCTCTCAGTGTTGGCCCTCATTTCATCATCTAAGAGATGTAGTATTTACAGTGCATGGGTTTCCTCTCAGCTCATTTTAGGATGTTAACATACAGTATTTCAGAGATTTAATTTTCCTACTGCAACAAAATGTTCAAAATTTTATTTAAATTCTCTTTGATCGTGCTGCTTAAAATCTTCTATGTCTCTTTTATTGGGACATGCTCGACACCTTGGGGCTTCACAACGGTAAGTGGACATGAATAAGTAATGCTTGTTAATCAATAATAGAAAAAGATTACAGTCGGAATTCAACCAAAACACTTGCAAGTGGCATTTTGGGTGAGTTCGGTGGGTGTTTCTCGTCGATTTTTTGGATGAGATCCACACCGCTATTCAACCACACCCGCCCCGATTTATCGGCCGCATCCCGAAGGAATCTCGCCGGATCGAACGGCCACCTGGCATTTATCGGCCTCACCAAGGGGACCCAGCCAAGCGCCAATTATCACTGCTCCCCACAAAACTGGGACCAGCACCTGGCGGGGGCTCTCACAGGTGATCGGAGACCCCTGGGTAGTCAGCCTCTGGGCAGGGTGGCATCCTGGTACTGCTGGTTCCACCTGGGAACCTTGGCACTGCCAGCCTGACTCTGTCAAGGTGCCGTTGCCAAGATGCCAGGCTGGTATTTTTCACACGCGGCAATTGGGGTTATCGGGGGGGGGGGGGCCTGCCCGTGTGAGGTGGAGCATTCGGTGGGCCCTGAGGAGCCCCTTATAGGTGAGTTGGGTCATTGGGTGGGTCCAGGGGTCGGGTCAGGGGGGGCGCACGAGATTGGGACGCCATTTAAAAATAGCATCCTGATCTATTCCTGCTCTGAGGATCTCCGCTTGTCAGAGTGCCATTAGATAGCGGGGTCGTTTCTGGTGCTACAAGCACCAGGAACGACCCTGCTAATTCTGTCCAGAACAGACTCTATTTTTTTTTGGTTAGATTGCACCTGTAGTCATTTTTTGTGCCTTTTGGAATTTGTCCCCGGTCAAGCCCACATTTCAAAATCTTTTCAACACTGAGGAGCTGAATTCACCAGTCAGATCAGCTCCTCAGAGATTAGGCAACCATTTTGAAAAGGTGCCCCTATCTCTAAGTGAGCTTGAGGATTCCCCATACCCCACCCCCCCACCCCCACCCAGAGACAATGTCAACCCCCGCACACATGGCATTATTCCACCTCCCCCAAGTGATGACACCCTAATATGGGGCCGCTTAAGGCCCCCTGTTTCAGGCCTCCCCACCCTTCTTTCAGGCCCCTTTCAGGATCCCCACGCTTCACCCGCCCAATGTTTATGAGGACCATTCATACCCTCCCTTCACCCCTCCTCTCTTCATAACCCCCCTCAACCCCCTTTTCTGAGCATGGGCCCCCTCAGGCCTCAGCCCTTGGCAGTACCACCCTGCACCTGAGCACCCTGGCACTGCCACCTTAGCACCCTATCTGTGCCTCTGGCAGCCTGGTCATGCCACCCAGGCATCCTGGCAGTGCCAGTGTAGTAGTAATATTCTGGCAATACACAGGTGACTGAGGGAGATCTACGGTGCCACCCTGCCCTATCCCTGACTACCCAGGGGTCCAAATGGCCTGGAAAACCCCTCAGGTGCTGTTAGGTCTGGTCCACACAACCAGTACTAAACGGCACCTGTTCCAGGCCTCTTTGGGGAGGCCGTTAGTTCCCAGGCGCCGAGAGAATCCAGTGCAGACATATTTAAATGAGCTGCTGTGCGAGATCCAGATGACAACATCCCGCGAGGTTTGGATGAATCTCACAAGACGTCTCAAGTGTTGTGAATCTCACAAGAGGCCTCTCACGAGATTCAACAGCCTCATTGCGTCACCAAGTTGGACGCACGAGGCCGGTAAACTGTGCCCTACAGCTTCAACATTGCTGCAACTTTTAGGAATCTCAGTATATTTGCATTTGAGGTGCCATGGACAACCATGTCTTCTACCACCATCAGTTGGTTATAACTGCAGAAAATTTGAGATCATTTAGTTAAGGATGGATGTAAATGGCACATCAGTGTCCATAATGCTGGAATGGGTAAAAGCAAAATAGTACGGTAGACTTAATAGATTTCATTGACAACGTTACATTGCCAAAACCAGAATAAGTACATTGTAACTTCGAACAACATAAGTGCACCACATCTGTAATACACTACTTTGGAAGGGCCTTTAGTAAATGTTTGATGATTTGATGATAGAAGAAAAAAATCAAAGAAAGTAATTATATGGATATTGGCCAGAATTCTTCGGCATTGCGATTCACTTTTCCTGCCAGCAGCGCACCCCCACCCATGGGTTTCCCGGCGGCGTGGGGTGGCGTCAATGAGAAATCCCATTTACAAATGGTGGGAGTATAGAATCCCGCCGCCAGCAAGTGGCAGGGCACCGAGAAACAGACGGCTGGGGGACCAAGGAATCCGCCCACTGTTTTATTGGCAAATGCAGCCAGCTGAAAACTTTGAATAACTTTGTACCAAATTTATTATGGTAACATTTCCTATTTTGCCACCCTGTACGAGTATCTCTGTAAGGTGACTGAGTGCAATGCAATTCATTGTCACATAAAATTATCTATCAAAGCAATTAACAACTCACTCTCTCTGTCTGAATGCATATCCATTTTACAAGTGGCTGAAAAACAATTGTTTAACATACACTTAACGAAAGCAAAAACAATTTCCAGTAATAATTCACCAATTTGGAATCGCGCCTACATATACTGCACAAACATTGTGGGACAATGCAGTTCTCTACTAACACAATTTTCTGCCAGAACAACTGATTTAATATTTGCTAGCTGTCTCCCTGTGCCTCTTTTTGCCCTTAGAGGAAGTTAAAGCTTCACAGAATAACAGGAAATAGCTAATAGTAAAGCCATTACCTGAGTAAAAATGGCCTGGACTACACTGTGAGAACAGTTGGAACATGCATTAGACTCACCAAGCAGTATGTGAGGGTCACCTTCTGGGCCATGGAGAAAAAAATTAAGTAAACTTTCAGCCTTGAGGGGTTGTTCTAAACAGTGCCGAATGGTTTTGATCACTTTGAAACTTGAAATATGAAGCAGAGGAGTGGTGGTGTATTTTGTTCATTTTGTATTTAATAAACGATCAACTTCAAAAGTTATTGCATAAACAAAGGTTGATAAGATCAGCTTCAATGAAGAAGACACCACAGCCCACTGATTTTATCCTTCCAAAACATTAATGCTTCGACTTTACCAATGCAGTATTTAGATCTTTTTGTTTAAAGGAGCCCGCTATCCAATCCCCAAATATTCCATCTGCTGTGCATCTTTGTGTAAATAAATAATTCTTGGCATATTTTCCAAGCTTGAACTAGTGACTGCCTGCTTTCCACCCTGGACATTATCATACAGCTTCAGTATGGTCTCTTATGATTTCAGTTCAACTCATCTAGTCTTCTTCCCTTGATCTTCAGTGGCACCACTATCATTGACTCTGTCATCATCAATATTTTTAAGATCACCAATGACTAAAATCAGAGCTCGACAAAACAAATCTACATTGTGGCCACAAGAAAATAATGGTATATTCTGGATATTATATAGCAAGTGTCGCATCTTCTTACCGCTCAAAGCCAACCCATCATCTGCATGACTCAAGCCAGAAGTGTAAGGTAATAGTTAACAATCATCCAGATGGGGACAGACACAATCCTAATTAAGAAGCTCACCACTAAAAAACGAGAACAATTTGCATTTATACAGCACCTTTGACAGAGATCAATGTCTCAAGGTGCTTGATCGAAATTAAATTAGACAAAAATTGACATTGAACCAAAAAAGTGGCATTAGAAAAGGTGAACAATTTTTTGGTCTAAAGATAGGTTCAAATAGTGTCTGAAAGGGAGAGAGAGGGAGGTGGAGTAAGGAATAAACAACAGAACAGATTTGGAGCAACACAGGGTGTTGAAGGGTTTCAACAGAGTGTTGAAGAGAGAGCTTCCCTTGATTACTGGAGGCCAGGAACAGTGTGCAGCTGATCAGGATCACTGTGAAGCAGACCGGGAGGAGTGTGAACGAGATCAGGATCACTGTGAAGCAGACCGGGAGGAGTGTGCAGCAGGTCAGGATCACTGAAGTGAAACAGAAAGAAAATTCAACTGTGGCATGACTGAAAGCAACAAGTTGATCATCTTAGTTTCCCTTTCTGCAAAGTTATAAAGTTAGCCAAAAGAGTTGAGAAATTAACACATCCACTTTTTAGGTAAAGCTTTTCAATTAACCTCTCTATATTTACGTGACAACAGGAAAAGAAAAGTGAGTAGATGGTGAGTCTTATTTTTGAAGCAATAAGTATAATTTTCTGATGAATAGCGGAATGACAGGGCAGTTTCAATCCCCAGAGTACGCATCCTGTTCCACGTTGGAACTCCAGGACATTTCCTGTGTCCTGGATAATCATATGTGCAGGAAGTGTTATCAGCTGTCTCAGCTCAAGTTCTGCATTTCAGAGCTTGCAAGGCAGCTGGCATCACTACAACTCATCTATGAGATTGAGAGCGTTGTGGATGACAGTTTTATAGATATGGTCACCTTTCAGGCTGAGAGTACGTAGGGAGAGAGGGAATGGGTGACCACCAGGCAGTCTAGAAGGACCAATAGGTAGCGTAAAGGACCCTGAGTGTATCTCATTCTCCATCCGGTATTCAGTTCTGAATCCTGATGATTGGTCTGGGAAGCGCAGCCACAACCCTGGCCAGGGAACCACGGTTGGTTTAGCTGTACGGAGGGGCATGACGACTGGAAGAGCAATAGTGATAAGAGATTTGATAATTAGGAGAGTAAACATGTGTTTCAATGGTGATAGGTGTGAATCCAGGATCATGGGCGGGATTCTCCGACCCCCCCCCCCCCGCCGGGGATTTGGTGGGGGCGGGAATTGCGCTGCGCTGGTCGGCGGCCGCTAGCAGCGGCCCCCCCGGTGATTCTCCGGTCCACGATGGGCCGAGTGGCTTCCCATTTTCAGCCAGTCCAACCGGCGTATATTATACCAGGCATTTGCCGGCGGGACCTGGCTGCGTGAGCGGCCTCCGGGTCCTCGGGGGGACGCGGTGGGATCTGGCCCCGGGAGGTGCCCCCACAGTGGCCTGGCCTGCAATCGGGGCCCACCGATCCGCGGGCAGGCCTGTGCCGTGGGGGCACTCTATTCTTCCATGTCGGCCGCTGTGGTCCTCTGCGATGGCCAACGCGGAGATGAACCCCCCCTGCGCATGCGCTGGGATGACACCAGCACACGCTGCCGCTCCCACGCATGCGTCAACTCGCGCCAGCCGGCGGAGGCCCTTCAGCGCCAGTTGGTGTGGCGCCAAGCCTCTTCCCCATCGGCCGGCACAGCGCAAACCACTCCGGCGCCAGCCTAGCCCCTGAAGGTGTGGAGGATTCCGCACCTTCGGGGCAGCCCAACGCCGGAGTGGTTCACGCCATTTTTTTGCGCCGGGGTTGCCCGCCCCGACGATTCCCGCAGAATCCCGCCCTTATGTTGCATCCCTGGTGCTGGGACCAAGGACGTCATTGATCGACTGCAGAGCACCCTGAAGTGGAAGGATGAACAGCCAGCTGTCATGGTCCATGCAAGTACCGACAACATAGGTAGAACATCCTGCAAACAAAATTTAGGGAGCTGGGTAGGAAATTAGAAAGCAGGACATCAAAAATAGTAATCTCAGGTTTATTCCCAGTACCATAAGCAATGAATATAGAAGTAGGAGGATAGAGCAGGGAAATGTGCTGGAGGTTTGGTGTAGAAGTGAGGGTTTTAGATTCTCGGGACACTGGAATCAGTTCCGGAGGAGATGGGACCTCTACAGGCCAAACATATTGCATGTAAAATGATCTGGGAACAATTCCTTCATAAGGTGATTTCCTAATGCTATTGGGGAGAGTTTAAATGAACTGTGCATGGAACAAGGAGATAATACTGGAGAGGTATGTCAAGGTGCAAAGAATATTGGGAGAGACAAATAGTACCAGAGTAGGAAATAGTAAGATGATAGCTGGGTTCAGCATAACAGGGAAAGCAATAAAGTCCAAATTAGGTTACAGTGCATCCATGTGAGTGTGGTAAATAATATTGGTGAGTTGCAGACATAAATAACTACGTGGAAATGTGATGTTGTGGCAATAACAGAGACTTGATTCAAAGAAAGGCAGGACTGGATATTAACTGTTCCTAGATAAAAGGTGTTCAGTAATGAGAGGAAAGGTTGGAAAGGCATCGAGGGTAGTAGTATGTAGGAGAGCACTGCAATGCCCGGGAGAGAGACACCCAGACAAGGCAAGGACAGAATCAATTTGGCGAGAGCTAAAGAACAGAGAAGGTGCAATTACATTGCTTGATGTAGTCTTATCGGCCACTAACTATTGCGAAAGATGCCAAGGAATAAACTTGGAGGGAAATTGAGAAGTGTAAGAATTAGAGTAGGGCCTGCCCCCACACAGCCCGTCCACCCCGCGCACAATGGTCCACGATCAACAGCCCCCAATGCAGACTCCATTCAGAGGATGAGTGTTGGCGTGCTATCAGCAGAAAGACAGGAGTTAGACTTGAACAGAAACTGAGGAGCACGAGAGCTTTCCTCACAGCGAGTGATTATCAATCTCTTGCCTTGTATGGTGACCCGCTGACAGTGCACAGTTCCATAACCCTGGAGTGATGTTACACAGAGCCTTGATGGTTGGAAGGGGGTGGTCGGGGAGGGAGTGGTGTGATGGGAGGGCAGGAAATGGGGGGGGGAGAGGTGGATTTGGGGGGAGGGGATGTTGAGCTGATGGACACAACCTTGACCAAAGAGAATCTGGAGACAATGAGGGCCTCCCTTGGACTCCTCACATGTCGGACCCTCGCTGCAGCCTGTCCTCCATCCTCCGACTCCTCCTCAAGCTCATCCACCAGCCCCTCCTGGTCGACTTCCTCCTCTTCTGCCAGCACGCAGACCTGCTGCTGTGCCAGACTGTGGATGCCATCTGGGGGGGTGTACTCCAAGGTACCGCCAGAGCAGTCAAGGCATCAGAACCTCATCTTGAGCAGCCTGATGCACTGTTCAATGACAGCACGAGTGGCAATGTGGGCTACATTGTAATGGACCTCCACCTCAGTCTCAGGCCTCTGCACTGGCGTCATCAGCTATGACCTCAGCAAATATCCCTTGTCCCCACGAACCAATCCGTCATCCTGGAATGGTCCTCAAAGACACCAGGGATCTCCGACTACCCCAGGATGAAGCTGTCATGCATGCCCTCAGGGTATTGGGCACACACATGCATGATTCTGAAGTGGTGGTCGCACACAATCTGAACATTCAGAGATTGGAACACCTTTCTGTTAATTTAGGGCACTCCATGATGCCCTCGTGCTCACAGAGTGACAGGCATGCCATTGATCGCCTCATGGACCGGGCATCCCAGCGACGCGGAAAATCCTGAAACCTGGCATCTTGGTGGGCTTGGTCCAGGTCAAAGTTGATATAGTTTGATATCCGAGCATACAGAGCATCCGCCACCTGGGGCGGATGACTGTGAGATGCCACACAAGTCCCTCTCAAGCCCTGGAATAATCTAATAGCATAGAGTTTGGGGCTGCAGCGACCTTTACGGCAATCAGGATCGAGTTTCCTCCCCCTCCACAGGGTGCCATGTCCACGAGGACTCAGCATAGGTGCCGAATAATCACTCTGCTGAGACACAGTCTTCTGCTGCATATGCGGTCCGTCAGCTCATGGAAAGACCAACGATGCCTGTACAGTTGGGCCGTCGCTGGCTTCTCTGTCTGGGTCCCTCCTCAACCTGCTGGGCGGACAGGTCTGCGGCAGCTCCTGCACATTCAGTGTCGCTTCCAGCCTGTGTTGGCGTTGCTGCCACCTACGGCGTTTGCCCGCCTCGGCTCCCACAAGCATGGCGAGGGCAGCCTCCCCGGGATCTACACCTGAAAATATTGTTTAACCTGGAAGGAATTGGAGAAGAAGCTAGACCAAAATCAGTTAGGGCTTCCATCCCAGGACACTCAAATCCCCACGCCTCCCCCACCCTTACAGTGACTGTACCACCTTCTCTCAGAGTAGCATCCAGTGAGCCAGTTGTCCTGGCAAACCTTGCTCTGCACACCCACCCCAGCCACATCAGGAGCCCCTAGACCCAGAGCCCCGACCTCTGCCAGCAACATTAGGGAGGCTGTGGTCGGCTGACCTCCGCTCATCCAGACGTTTGGCTGCGGGAGGATTCTCACTGGTGAAACCCTGCTCTTTAGTGTTTGATTGTTGGTAGCTGCCACTTTGGTGCCAACGCTCTTTGCGTTCAGGCACAGTGTTCAGGCATCAAAGCTGGCTGGACATGAGGTACACTAATCATCCTCTGTGACATCGCACCTGTACCTTCGAGGTAGCACTTGAGAGTTGAGAATATTTTGTTTATTAAACGGTCAACAGTAAAAAAAGGTTTGAAAATCAACTACGCAAAATACCACATATTACACTAACCATTAAACAACAAAGAAATGTCACCGTTCAATATTGGCACCTGTACAAAGCTATATCAGCTCATTTTCGCCAAAACAAACACACGGTGTCACCCCTTGCAGTTTCCTCAACAGAAACAGAGGATAAGCCTGAGAATGTGTTATCATATCCAGAACTTTGTCGTAGAAATGATCTGTCCATAAATGTGTGACTTGTTCCACATATCAGTACCATTCTCCATCCAGGAGCTGCAGCTGTGCAGGCCCTCCCAAGTGGCCCAATTTCACCATATGGTATTCACATATTCCACTGGCACACAAGGTGCAGTTGAATATCCTTGATTTCCAGTGTGTTTAACCCGCAGTGATGTGCCAGCTGCATGCAGCACTGACCACACCAGCAACAAAATCATCAGCAATCTATGAAAGCATTTCTTCATCGGCGTCAAATGCTGGTCCATGTAGATCAATGTCGCGATCCAGGTCCCGCAGCGTCTTCTTGCTTCAAACCAAATTGTCTTCCAGACTCATATGTGCCCCTCTGAGCATGGTGTTCCAGGACCAGGTATCTCAGAAAAACTTGTCCTTCTTTCCAGCTATAGAAAAGGAAGGAAACAGCAACAGCAGCCTCTAGGCATTTGCAGCCACCAGTAGGAGCAATAGCAGTCACAACCTGCAGCTGTGAAGTGCTCACATAACTAACAAATCCAATTCCTCAGTTGAAATAGACTTCAGCTGCGAAGCTGGAGGCTGCTCACAGTCAAAGGGCTCTGTCCTGGGAGACTGACAGACAGGCTACAGCTGTGATTGTCCCTGTTATCATAGATTATCATAGAAGGGTCTCCACAATATTTAAAGATGCCTTGAAGGCCTCACAGATGCAAAGCCCCTCACCCTGTGGCCCGGGTCGGTTCCCCACCTGGAATGCTCCAACCCCACTGAAGGGCTCCCCAACACCCCCTGAACACTGGACAGCAGCTCTGCTGCACCTGAGCTTCATGCCAGTAAATGGAAAAGGCTACTCACCTCACTTCCCTTCAGTAGCCATTGCACCAGCTTCACATTTTTGTAAAGGAGTACTAAATGTCACCTGTGTGACTTCCCACTAGGGAGTCAGGTAATTCCGGTAATAGAAATTGAAATTAATGCAATTCAGGGATAACGATATTCTCGCCATTTGTGGGCGAGATCCAGAACTCACCATCGGGTGCGAGCCGGGTGAATCACAAAATGGTTTGCGCCTGGCCAAATCTCAATTTCGCCCTCTCCCGCTATCCATCTAGCAGGTCCGGATCTGTGCCGGGCGGAATGCGGTCACTGAATCACGCCCGTAATTAGTGATTTCGATGAGGGTCTAATCCCCTCACCATCCCTGACATCTCAGCAGCCTTTGACATGGTTGTACACATCAGTTTCCTCCATTGCTTCTCCTTCACAGTACCAATCAATGGGATTCCTCGCATTTGATTTCATGCGTATCCATCTATTCACACTTCAGGAATCTCTAACCATTCTTTTGTCATTGCTACTGAAGTCAATTGAAATAAAAATCAGGGCAATGCAAAACACACTACAATTCATCATCAATCATTTTACTCTATCATCCACAGTCAAGATTGGCCTCAAAAGCCTTTTCCATAGCTTCATTCTGTCAGTTTGGAATGTGATCTCCACAGAACCTTTATGAGGTTGGCCGGCATGTTCTACCCCTTAAGAAGCTGTGTTATATTTATCAACTTATTTTTCTGATTCAGCAGATTCCCAGTTCCAGTTTTAGGTAAATAAGTATAGCAGGACTCTGCAAAAGCTGATTACATATTTATTTTCCACTGGAAAGAAATCAAATTCACTTCTACTTTGCTCCTGATTCTACAATAGATGGAAAAATACATGTAACCCCAGAGCATAGGTTTCAATAAAAAACATACCATGGAATTAAAAGTTAAATGTAAACTTGAATAATAGATTTATTGGCACTCTACAATATGAATCTTTCTCATTTGTAACAAGAGTGTGTGACAGAAACAGGCCACACTGACCTATATATTAAAAACATCTTTAAAATATTCGAAATTCAACCCACCATTGCCAATTTTATGCCTCTGCCAAAGTTAAAAAACCACACTTAGTCTGTTGGATTCAGTTTCATTGGTCAATGCACTAAGCAGACTTTTTGTGTTCACTATTATTCTGAATACACCTATACTATCCAGTATCTAGTTAAACCATGGCATGACCAAAATGTTGTAACTGAGAATGCGTGTTGTAAATATTGACTGGAATAAATCATTCCTAGCACCTCCATTGTGTTTATAACTCGAGGCTGACTGAAAATCACTTTAGTTGGGCAACCCACAATTGAAAACAAACAAACTTTTATTTTTCATAGAATATATGAATGACCAAACTACAGCTTTCACAGGGTGATTTATCTATTTTCTAGAGTTCTTCATATGTAAACTGCTAAAGCACAACTTTGCTACGTTTGCAATATAAACACAATCTTCAGCTAAATGGTTCTAGATAAATTTATATGCCGACTTAGAGTTGCTGTCAAAAACCTTTCCTCATTTTGTTCACCTTCAATGGGTATTTCATACATAGTGACTGTCAATAAATGAGATAAGCTATACTGATGGGTGAAGACATTTTCACAATAATATGACAATTGAAAAACAACAGTAGCACAGTGGTTAGCACTGTTGCTTCACAGCGCTAAGGTCCCAGGTTTGATTCCCGGCTTGGGTCACTGACTGTGCGGAGTCTGCACGTTCTTCCCGTGTCTGCGTGGGTTTCCTCCGGGTGCTCCGGTTTCCTCCCACAAGTCCCGAAAGACGTGCTGTTCGGCAATTTGGACATTCTGAATTCTCCCTCTGTGTACCCGAACAGGCGCCGGAATGTGGCGACTAGGGACTTTTCACAGTTACTTCATTGCAGTGTTAATGTAAGCCTACTTGTGACAAGAAAGATTATTATTATTAAAATTCAAAACAAAATTATCTGATGGCATCCATCCATTGAGCAGAGATGACTGAATTTTTAATGTCATGTCATAAAATGTTGAATTTAAGTTATCGGACACACTGCAGGTTGATAACGTTGTGCTCAGGACATGCCAGTGATAAGTGCAAGGTTTCTGGAAGGCAGTCAAAGGTGTCCACTCAGAGATATGCACAGAGCAAGGGCACTTATCTAGATTTAAGCACTTCACCAGTAAAACTATTAGAAACCTGTGTGTAAAATGCTCCTTGCAGACTTTGGGCGGACCCTGCTCCCCCCCGCCCTCCCCACCCCAAAATCAGCGGGAATCAGGGCAGGCGGGAGCAGAAGGTGGTGGGGTGGGGGGAACTGGGTCTGGATTCTCCGATCGCCGATGCAAAAATCGCATTCGGCGATCTGCGGAAGAATCCCCTTTTCGCTGGAATCGAGGGCGGAGCCGGTTTTGCGATGCTCCACCCCCTTAAAAACGGCATACTCGGGTCGGGACGCATCAGGACATCACCTGAGGCCCTTCCCTGATGCTCCGGGGGCTAGAGTTGAACTCTGTGACAGAAGCCACACATCCTGGGCTAAATTCTCCGCCCCCGTGACGCCGGCAATGCGGATCGCGATCAGGTGGAGAATTGGGCGCCCGGCCATAATTGAGGTTTGCTCCGGGCAGCGAACTGACCACTATACTCTGGCTCCTCGCTGGAGGCAGGGTTGGGGTTCAGGCTCACGCACCGGCAGCAGGGTCTCTGGGCCCTCACGATTCTCCAGGCCTCTGGACCGGGACTCACGTGGGTGTGGATCACTACCAGCATGGCCCTCACATGGTGGACCTCACCGTGGTCCAAGGGGTTACTCCCCCTTCACAAATGTGTGATTTTGAATTGCTGAGCTGGAAATTAGAATAGAATCATAGAATCACTATAGTTTAGTAGGAGGCCATTCGGCCCATCAAATCTCCACTGGCCCACTGAAAGAGTACCCTACCTATCTCAGTAATCCCACCAACCTTTTGGATTGTAAGGGGCAATTTCCCATGGCTAATCCACGTAACCTGCATGTTTTTGGACTGTGGGAGGAAACTGGAGCACTCGGAAGAAATCCACGCAGACACGGGGAGAATGTACAAACACCACACAGTCACGCAAGGCTGGAATTGAACCCAGTCGCTGGCGCTGAGAGGCAGCAGTGCTAACCACTGTATCACCATGCCGCCCTTCTCTTGACAGAATTTTACTCTCTTTGAAGTGGTTGATGTTTGTAAACATTGTGATTGCAGCACTTAGAGTTACTCACCCATGAAGGAAGATGAATGAAGCAAATCTGTCTGTGTGGAAGCTGTCAATCACAGCCCACTAAGAGAAATGAATGAATGGCTTGCAGCTAAAGGATCTGAGGGGTTTAAACACAGGTCAATACTTTTCTCTTTCCAGGAATGGGCATGTGGTGCTTCCTCGATTTCAGCCAGATGGTATATACCCAGGAGAGTGTTACAACAGTAGTTTTTTTCCACTGCTCCTGTCTGGACAGCTCTCTAGATTCCAGACAGCGATCTCTTTTCTGGGGGCCTGTGGTGGTTTTTCCTATAGTTTGGCGGTCTCTGATTGGTCCCTTTAGTTAAGTAGCCTCTGGGGGGGGGAGGGCTCTCTTTAGTAGGGGTCTCTGTGAGGGGTCCCATTATTTAGGGGGTCTCTGGGGAGTTCCTCCTCTGAGGGGGGGGGGGGGTCCCCCTGTTCAGGGGATCTTGGGAGGGGCTCCCTATCTTAACAACAATAATAATCTTTAGTAGTGTCACAAGTGGGCTTACATTAATACTGCAATGAAGTTATTGTGAAAATTCCCTGGTCGCCATACTCCAGTGCCTGTTTGGGTACAGAGAGGGAGAATTCAGAATGTCCAATTCACCTGACAAGCACGTCTTTCGGGATTGTGGGAGGGATGGGTGGGTCAGGTCACCTCTGTACTTGGGGCAAGGGGGGGACCCAGAAAACCCAGGGAGTTGGCAGCTGAGTCGCGATGTGGACGGCTGCTTTGCGATATGGGGGGTAGGGGACAGATCCGTGATGCGGGGGCGGGGGGGTGGTGGTGGGGGAGTGCTGCTCTGCGATGCTGGGGAAGGTTGTGGCTGGCTGTGAGATCTCGCTATCAGACCGCCTGTTCAAAATGGCAGCCCATATAGTGGGATTCCCTCGGGAAACCCGCATATTGCTCGCCATGCATAAATTTGCATGGCATGGGTTATTGAATTGCTTCGGGAGCACAACTCAGTTCCAGTTCACTTCTGGTGGGAGAACATACTCTCCCACACGGTGAATCCCAGCCCCTGTGTCTGTGAAAGTTAGCACACGGACAGTGACCCAAGGCCGGGATCGAACCTGGGACCTCGGCGCCGTGAAGCGTTAGCGTTAGCTCAATTTTCTATCACTGTCTCAATTGTGGTGTATTGCTATTTGTTACATAGGTTTTCACTTCAATGAAGATCCTGATGAATGTTATGAAGAAGCAGGGAAAGGAGAACCAGGTCAGTGGGTAAGGATGGTGTGCAGCTGGGGGCCTCTGGAGGAAGAGGGTTCTCAGGAGAATCCTTTGCTGACTACACAACATCTATGGGCAAAAATACCTGTGGTCATGGCTTTTAAAAAAGTTCTGTTACCATGCTTAACGTTACCAGAAACTACTGTAAATCATCCATGTGGGGAAATTGAACTTTCATAAATAACACCATTCTGAAAACAGTAATTCCCCAACTTAACCAAAAACCAGTCTGTCCAAGTAACACATGTTCAAACATTTTTTTAAATTAACAGAGTTTCATGTGCTTTCTAGACGAAAATAATGAACTTGCATCAATCCCACCTCTTACTTGCCAAAGCAGCCGATGGAGCACTTTTGAAGTGTAATTATTGTTGTAGAAAGGAAAATGTGGCAGGCAATTTTCACACAGCAAGGTTCTAAAAACGGAGAAATGGCCAAGTGTTTTAATGATGTTGGCTGAGGGATGAGTGTTACTAAAGACACCAAAGAGAATTCCCAATGGGGTATTTCAAGTCCACCTGAGAGACAGAAAGGTTCTCATCCAAAAGGCACTGGCAGTGGAATACTACCTCATTATTGCATTGCAATGAGGGCAGCATGGTGGCGCAGTGGTTAGCACTGCTGCCTCACGGCGCTGAGGCCCCAGGTTTGATCCTGGCCTGGGTCACTGCCCTTGTGGAGTTTGCACATTCTCCCCGTGTTTACGTGGGTTTCCACCCCATAATCCAAAAATGTGCAGTGTAGGTGGATTGGCCACGCTAAATTGCCCCTTAATTGGAAAAAATGAATTGGGTATTCTAAATTTATTTTTTATAAAATAACAAAAAACAACTATTGCATCGCAGTGTCAGTCTATATTATGGACTTCCAGTACCTTCTGGCTCAGAGGCTACATCATCTTACTGCTTTTGACCTCCATAGTATTTGCAAATGTACATCTTTGAGCTCTAATCTCCCCCTCTGAATCACCTCCGTGGCAGGAGTAATAAACTCTGAGGAACTCGTGGTACAGATATTTCAGGATTTGACACACAGTCCAGTGCTGTACACATATCTATCATGACACTACAGATTGGGCAGCATGGCAGCATTGTGGATAGCACAATTGCTTCACAGCTCCAGGGTCCCAGGTTCGATTCCGGCTTGGGTCACTGTCTGTGCGGAGTCTGCGCATCCTCCCCGTGTGCGCGTGGGTTTCCTCCGGGTGCTCCGGTTTCCTCCCACAGTCCAAAGATAAGCAGGTTAGGTGGATTGGCTATGATAAATTGCCCTTCGTGTCCAAAATTGCCTTTAGTGTTGAGTGGGGTTACTGGGTTATGGGGATAGGGTGGAGGTGTTGACCTTGGGTAGGGTGCTCTTTCCAAGAGCCAGTGCAGACTCAATAGGCCGAATGGCCTCCTTCTGCACTGTAAATTCTATGATGATAAAATCAAATGGGCACTATGAGCGCTGGGAAACACACAACTAAACGCGCTCGCTATGGAACTTTGTTCCCTTTTGGGTGAATTGCGCAGTAAATCTGCTGCCGGACGGGTTTGGTGTCACCCCGCTATTCAACGGCACTTTTGTTTGGCCTCAGGGAGTGTCTTCAGAGATTTAGTTTTGAATGGTGCCCAACGTGTCACAGACTTCTTAGGAACACAGGGACAGGAATAATTATACTATATGACAGGAAATTTCAGGTTGTCTATGTCACTGTTGGGCATGGGAGCCCGCACCACAAACTTAGATATATATGATCATCTGAAAGGCAACTTCAGAGCTTGCAAGCCGAATTTCAATACATGGGAAAAAGACAACCTTGGAGAAACCCAAATGGAGGCATCTCTGGCATCAAGCCATGTTCACCTTTGAGGAGAACAGAATCAAGTGCCTTCAGGACAAGGAGATGGTGCAAAGTCAATGCATCCATCCATCCCTCCAACACTGGCTTCTTAAACAGTATTTGCAACCGGTTATGCAAATCAAGATTTGGCCTAAACTCACATGTTACGACATCAAACCTAGACGGGGCTGATCTTTTTTTTAACATTCTTCCACTGTTATATGGATAGCTTGAAACTGTTAGACAAGTCAGAGATATTTTCTGAATGGTGAGAAGCTCGGAAATGTTTTGGAACATAAGGATTAATGGATCCAAATATAGAAAGCACTAAAACTTAATAAACGTGCAAAAAACTACAGGTAGTGAAAGGTAATTTTTTATTTCTTTTTTTTTAAATTTAGAGTACCCAATTCTTTTTTTCTAATTGAGGTGCAATTTAACATGGCCAGTCTACCTACCCTGCACATCTTAGGGTTGTGGGGATGAGACCCACGCAAACACGGGGAAAATGTGCAAACTCCGCCCGGGCATTGACCCAGGGCCTCATGAGGCAGCAGTGCTAACCACTGCACCGCCATGCCACCCATGAAAGCTAATCTTAAGGAGTTCGGAACACAAAGGTCGACACCCATCGTGGTGAGGCCTGGCACAGGAAATTCGGTGACTTTTGGTGGGACTCAACGATCCGAGCACTCGGCAGGGCTGGAAAATCCTGCCAAAGTGTACAGAGAACATAGAATCCCTAGTCCAGAAGGAGCTATTCGGCCCATTGAGTCTGCACCGACCTTCTGAAAGAGCACCCTACCAAGGCCCAATTCCCTGTCCTATCCCTGTAACCCCACCTAACCTATACATCTACACTAAGGAACAGTTTTAGCATGGTTAATCCACTTAACCTGTACATCTTTGGACACTGAAGGGCAATTTTAGTATGGTCAGTCCACCTAACCCGCACATCTTTGGACACTAGCGGGCAATTTTAGCATGGTAAATCCACCTAACCTACACATCTTTGGACACTAAGGGGCAATTTTAGCATGGTCAATCCACCTAACCTGCACATCTTTGGATGTCCTTGATGGGGTGCAATTTATATTCAGTAGAATCAAGGATTAGAGAGTTAAACCCTGAAGAAAAATTGTACAGATTAAAGTAGCTGGATTTCTACATTGGAGGCAGGTATCCTGCGCTGGGGCAGTAGGTTGGCAGCAGGACCGCGAGCCACCTCTTGACAGCAGCCAATAAAGTGGGTGGCGGTGAGGTTGCTGTCCCTATTAAAGACAGGGCCCATCCCCAAGAGCTGCTGGCCAATTGTAGGGGTAAGAGGGGGTCTGGGGTGCGTCGGAGCCAGTTAAACTGGCTCCGGCGAGATGTGGGGCAGGCCCTGGCATAGTATTGACGTAGATATTGGGAAAATCCAGCTGTTGTGTTCCACTTTGCACCTAATGACATAGAGAAGAAAAGAATGGAGGTCCTGATATAGGACTTTTGAAACTGAAAATGTAGTGAAGAATAGTTAGCATGGATCCCAAAGGCAAGGACATGCTTGAAAGAGTAGCAGGAGCGATGCATTAGGGTAATGCTGTTAATGTAACATAGTTAGGTTTCCAAAAGGCCTTCAATAAGAAGGACACTCAGGGGCAGTTTTAGCATGGTCAATAGAATAATCATGACTAAGTTGAGGAGGGTTAGAGGACAAGCAACAGAATCAAAAGCAAGCTGTCTATAAAATAGAAAACAGAGTAGGGATTAACAACATTTACTCATATTGGAAAGTGGTGTTTGTGAGGAAAAATTAGATTTCTCAATATTTTATAAATATCACTGTCATATACAGTGAAACAGGTTTGTGTGTGTGAGCATGGGTGTGACTGATTGAATTAAACTGAAGACAGTTAGACTGCAAGTGTTAAAACATCAATTAGGGGGTGGCACGTGGTGCAGTGGTTAGCACTAGGACAACGGCGCTGAGGACCCGGGTTCAAATCCCAGCCTTGGGTCATTGTCCGTGTGAAGTTTGCACATTCTCCCCGTGTCTGCATTGGGTTTCACCCCCACAACCCAAAGATGTGTCGGTTATGGGCTGGTTTAGCTCAGTGGGCTAAGACCGCTGGTTTGTAATACAGAACAAGGCCAGCAGTGCGGGTTCAATTCCCATACCAGCTTACCCGAACAGGCACCGGAATGTGGCAACTAGGGGCTTTTCACAGTAACTTCATACTTGTGACAATAAAAAGATTATTATTATGTGGATCGGCCACACTAAATTGCCCCTTAATTATAAATTTTTTTATTGGGTACTCTAAATTTTTTTAAAAACATCAATAAGGGATAGCTATGAAGGCAAGTGATTTAAGTGGAAATGAACAGAGCTAAGATGGATGTGGGGGGGGGGGGCAACATGAATAGGAATTTACCTTAGGCAGATAAGGGAAGTTAACTGCTATATTTCAAAAGGAACAGATACAATTGGTGAGGTATAGTAGTAAGTTTACTTTTATTTAAAAAAAGAGCCATTAGGTAATATGAAAGATTGGTAAATTCTGGGAAGAGGAACTTCTAAAAGAATGTAGAAACAATAGAGTGAAAGATCAAAGAAAATAAACATACTTAAAGAGAAATTGAAGATTCTTAGTGTGTGGTTATGAGATCTTAACAAGATAGTGTGTGCTGGAGACAGACTTGTGAACACCAGCTGCCACTAGCCTCAGATAAATCTGTTTTTGTCTGCAAAGATTTTTAGACAAGCTGTGGCTTCTCATTATCGAATGAGAGAGGAGGAAAAGCCTATGTAAGATTTCTCCTGTCTCAGAAGTGCATCTTGTGGTAATATTACTGGAATTTTCGATAGATTAAAAATCCATGAGGACTGTTGCCAGAAAAAAGGGAGTTTTGCTCTGATTTTACTTAAGCCAAAACCTTTCAGGAATTGTTTGTAGAAATATCATTAGCGGTGTAAGGATGTCATTGTGTATTTAAGTATTGTTTCTTTTTTCTTTATTTTAATTAATATTTAACATTAATCTTTAAAATTTTCACAAGGAATCTGAAATGTACTTTTCCTGATCTCAGATACCTCTTTGTAATATACAAATTGCAAATTGTTGTTGTCGCCTGTTGAAGTTTCCCTTTTGGATTTGGGAGGCTGACCCTTGCTAACTGCCGTATCATAATATGTTCCGTAAAGTTTGGTGCTGGGGTCACAGTTTTTCACTATTTACAAAAAGGGTTTTTAGTCAGGAAGCAAAAGTGTATTTCAAAATGAGCAGATGACATCAAGTTGGGGCTGTATTTAATACAGAGGAGGACTGCAACAAAATGCAGCGGGATAATAACTTTCCAGACTGGGTGTGTAATTATCAAATTAATTTCAATACCGGGGCTGGTTTAGCACTAAACAACTGGCTTGTAATGCAGAACAAGGACAGCAGCGCGGGTTCAAATTCCCATACCGGCCTCCCCGAACAAGCGCAGGAATGTGGCGACAAGAGGCTTTTTACAGTAACTTCATTGAAGCCTACTTGTGACAATAAGCAATTATTATTATTATTATTATTACAGATAATTATGAGCTTTTTGATAGCAAGAATAAAGGAAGTGGATGCCAAGATGGGGTAATGGAGCATAGGAATCTGGGGATACAGATACACAAATCATCAAATTAAGTGATTAACATGAATAAGTTCAGTAAAATCTTCAGTAAAAGTTCAGTAAAAACTTCTCTGTGGAGTTTGCACGTTCTCCCCGTGTCTGCGTGAGTTTCCTCCAGGTGCTCAGTTTTCATCCCACAGTCCAAAGATGTGCAAGTGAAATGGATTGGCCATGCGAAATTTCCCCTTAGTGTTCAAACATGTGACAGTTAGGTGGGGTTACAAGGTTAAAGGGATAGCGCAGGGGAGTGGACCTAGGTCGGGTGCCCTTTCGAAGGGTAGATGCAGACTCGAAAAAGACGATTGAAGCACTAGAATGCATTTCCATGGGGACTGATTCGAAAAGTAGAAAATTTAAACTTACATAAAATTCTGCTAGATCACACTTGAAGTACTGGGAGCAGTGCTGGTCTCCACATTATAAATAAGCTGAAGAGGCTCCAAAGTAGGTACTAAAGTAATTTTCCAGAATAATACCAGAACTGAGGTTAAAAGTATCAAGGAAAATTGAACAGACTGGAGGCCTCTCCTCTAGAAAGGAGAAGACTGAGAGCTGACCTGATAGACGTCTTTAAGATTACAGATTGGTTTATTGAATTGTGTAGAGATGTTTCCAATTGTGAGTGGACCGTGTATAAATTATTCACAAATAAATCCAAAAGAGAATTTAGGATAAAAACAGGAAATGCTCGTCAGGCAGCATCTGTGGAGAGGGAAATATTTCAGATACTTCTGATGGTCTTTCATCAAAACTCCAGCTTTTATTTCAGAGTTCCAGCATTCACCGTATTTTGTTTTTGCTTCAGGGAATTTAGGGAAAATATCTTGACCCAGAGAGTGGTTAGTAAATGGAGCTGGGTACTACAAGGAATAGTGTAGGTGGATAGCACAGATGTGTTTTATGGAGAGCTAGATAAACACAGAAGGGAGAAAGGAATAGAAGGTTTTGATGATGGGGTTCTATAAAAAGTGTAGGACGAGGATTGTCTGGAGCAGAAATACGTTGGATCTCTGCAGATGTACCACATAAACTCAAACTGTGATCAGGGCTTGACTTCTCAAAGACTGAGGGAAGAATTTTAGCTTTAAAATACCATAGATGTTGGATTTTAGGTCAGCATTTGAAACCTCGAAAAAGACTCTCCAAAAACAGTTGGTTCAACTTGTGCACTGAGTATAAACGCGAACCACTGCTGTGAGTGATGACCATTTTGAAATGCCATCAACGTCCGAAACAAAAAGTAGGAGTGTTAACACCCGCACATCTTCACAACACAACCCTTGTCATCTGCTTGATCCCTAGCCCAATTATGAGGTACCAGTAAGTGAAACATATATTAAAGCTGACTATTAATGTAGGTATAACATGTCAAGGTTGAAAAGGGCGGGGGGGGTGGATATATGCACATGTACTAATTAATGTTAATTGTAGCAATCATTTTGATTCGCACATAATAATAACATTTTATTTTCAGAAATGTCACAAATTATATGAACGTATTAAACTGTCAGTATTTAAAACCTCATCTAATCTGCTCAGTGTTGAAAGACTGATTCCATGGAACACCCACAGTTGGAACAATTCAAGCTCACGGCATAACACTTTAAAAAAACTAAAGGGTGTTGGCATCTAAAAATAATAATAAAAAGAAAACTGCCAACTCAATCATGTTTTGGACAAGAATCATAAATCTTTTGGCAGAGGTGAGAGATTGGATTCCTGGACTGTAGGTCCCAATAGTGCAGAGGTAACTAAACTGTTAAACGGTCCTTCATCAATAAACTACCAACATCAGTGGCTATGAGACAGGAGCTATGTCAAACAAAATAAACCTGCCGTAACTCCTGAACACAAAGAAAATTAACATTAATAGGAATGTATTAGGAGACCTGATCTTTGACAAAATTGAGGATTGAGGCAATGTGATGAAAGGAAAAATAGATAATAATTCCATAATTAACATCATCGTAGTGGGAAATTCCTTTAACGTTCTTGACAGAACTATTTCATTGGAATATTTGTGTCCCATATGCACAATCTAAAAAATAAAGTCACAACAAATGTTTAACAAGGGTTGTATTATACTGCCTGTTTTGCTCTATTTTAGGCTTTGGTTTGAAATGGTCACCATCAAACAAAGTCTGAACGATTCATCGATCATCTACTGGGGGCACAAACTGTAACATTACATTCTATACCACAATGTGCAAGTGGTATGAAAGCACACAAGCTTTTTACATCGCTAGCAGTTCTTGCATTGCACTGCTTGGGGTGAGTCAGAAAGTAAGTTGCTTTATAAAGAAAATAGCATTATTTACATGTAACGTATTGCTTCATCAGTTGATGGGTGTTGACATTAAAAAATATTATGAGTTGCTAAGGTGTGCCGGGTAATCGAGCCTCATTTTTAAAGTAAATACAGGTAAAACTATTCTAACAAAGAAGGATGAGGGCTGGGTGCAAAACCTTGACCAAAGAGTTGCGTTTTAAAGAGGTGCATCAAAGGAGAGGACGGTGGAAGAGTTTGAAAGGCGTTTGCAGCCTATAGGTAAACCCTGAGGTCAGTTGGAGCATAATTCTTTCTCTGTAGATGGACAGTTGTTTGTAAAATCCCACCCCCTTACAAAGAACAAAGCAGAACATTAGTAGCAATATTTTTAAAGATAAAGGTTTTGCATCTAATGAAGTATAAAACTTTTGTCATGCTGGCACAGTTAGACATAATTTCCCATAAGGACAAGCTGCAAGAGGAGGAACAGCTAGGGGAAGCAAAGCACATTCTGGGAACTCAATATCACAGTGCAGGGTTTTCAGCCTTCGCTCCATGGAACCCCTAGTGGTTGGGGACAGGGCAGGGTGGCAACCTGGCACTCCCTCTGGCACCCGGGCACCTTGGCATGCCAGCCTGGCACACTAGCAGTCCCAGGATGGCACTGCCAAGTGCCAGTCTGGCAGTGCCACCCTGGGACTGCTAGTGTGCCAGGCTGGCATGCCAAGGTGCCTGGGTGCCAGGTTGACACTACCAGGGATCAGGCCGGGGGGGAGCCTTACCAGGTGGAGGGAGGGGTGAGGGGATGTGCCCAGGGGCCTCCCAGAGGGCGGATGGAGGAAGGGTCAAAGATGGGGGGGGGGGGGGGGGGAAGGGGGATTGGGGGCACTGGGCCTGGGATCCAGCAGACCTCTGAATGCTGTCTCGCTTGGACAATTGCGGGGGAACCACCCCGGATGGGGCGGCACTGTCGGATGAGGATCCTGTGGGAGAATGCACATGTGATCAGTGGGAGGGGTATGGCATTAACAACTCACGTATGACAGGTCATCTGGATTGGAGCCAGTGGAACGTCACCTCTGCGCCATACACCAACATCTACATTGTGACAGATCTGTTCTCGGCCACCGCTTCGACCTCTTGGACCCATTCCTTGTAGGGGTTGAGAACTCTGATGTCTGGCACTCTGCTGCCCACCTGGACCCTCTCCCGTCTGGTGTGGGCCAACTTCTCCTGCAGGCCTGAACCACACGCGTCGGTCAACACGGTGGTGGGAGGCAGGGTTTTGGTGGTGGTGGGGGAGATGGGCGTATGGGAGGGGATAGGGAGTATCGGGGAGGGGGAATATAGGGGAATAGGGAGTTTTAAGGGGGGCTAGTGTGGGCGGCACTGCTGGACATGGGTGAGCCAGGGCACGGAATGGTGTTGAAGCAAAGGCAGCGCCAGCCATATGCTCGCGGGTTCTGGGGTGGTGGGTGGAGCTGGTGCCAACCCACCCATGTGGCCCGGTGGAGGTCTTTGATCTTCTTAAGGCACTGGGTTCTGGTTCCTCCTGGTGACGCTCCCCGAGCTGACAGTGGCTGCCACTTCCTCCCAGGCAGCACTTGCTACCCTGTGGCTGACCTTCCGAGGCCCTCCGAGGAACAGAGCATCCATCTGGCCTCTACCACATCTAACAATCTGCCCAGGTTGACATCCCCAAATCATGGCTCTGGTTTTCGTGGCAGCATGGCTGCGAGCTGTGTGGGGTTGGCTGTGTAGGAGCGGTTTAAGTGCTGCTCTCCCTTGTTAGCAGGGGGCCGGCGGGCGCGGTCCCGATGAATCAGCCGGTGGGACAGTCATCTGTGGCGTGAAGCCAGTGGGGCCTCATTAACTGGTCAATTAACATTTTATAGCAGCGATGGACATGGGTGAGCCAGGAGCATTGCAGCACGGTAGCATTGTGGATAGCACAATTGCTTCACAGCTCCAGGGTCCCAGGTTCGATTCCGGCTTGGGTCACTGTCTGTGCGGAGTCTGCACATCCTCCCCGTGTGTGCGTGGGTTTCCTCCGGGTGCTCCGGTTTCCTCCCACAGTCCAAAGATGTGCAGGTTAGGTGGATTGGCCATGATAAATTGCCCTTAGTGCCCAAAATTGCCCTTAGTGTTGGGTTGAGTTATGGGGATAGGGTGGAGGTGTTGACCTTGGGTAGGGTGCTCTTTCCAAGAGCCAGTGCAGACTCGATGGGCCGAATGGCCTCCTTCTGCACTGTAAATTCTATGACACGGAATGAAACTTTTCCATTAAATCGCACTCTCAGAGTTTATTCAGGGATTTAAAAAAGAAACAAAGTAAAATAAAGATGGTCCCCTCGAAAGTGAGAATGAGGAATTAATAATGGGAAATAAGGAAATGGCGACTGAATTAAACAGATATTTTGCATTGTCTACACTGTAGAGGATACAAATAACATCCCAGCATAATTGTGAACCAGGAACTTAGAACTTACGAAATCTCAATGCAATCAGGCAGATTTAAAATGGTTTTGTGCAAGTGAAATTATGTTTGACTAATTTATTGGGATTCTTTGAAGGAGTAACAAGCAACATAGGTAAAGAGGATTCTATAGATGCTCATGGTGTAGGGGGTAACATATTAGCATGGAGAGAGGATTGGTTAGCTAACAAGAAGCAGAGGGTAGGGTAATTGGGTCATTTTTGGTTTGGCAATTTGCAACAAGTGGAGTTCTTTAAAAGTTAATTTATAGGATGTGGCATTTATTGTCCATCTCCAATTCCCCTTGAAGAGGTTATGGTGAGATGCCTGAGGCCAAAAATAAATGGCGAAGTGCCGTTGAATAGTGGGATGTTTCTCGGTGCAGCCACCAAGAAAACCCCGCTAAATGCACTCAAAACCGGACATAGAGTTGCAAATCTCGCAAGAGGTCTCTCATGAGATTCAACGGCCTCATCCCGCCACCAATTCGGGCGTGACGAGGCCACTGAATTCTGCCCGTTAACTCTGTTTCTATCTCCACAGATGCTGCTCGCGTGCTGCTTTTTCCGGCATTGTCGATTTTTATTTAACTTTTTCAGGCAAGTTCAGTGGACGAAAGCCGAAATTTGAACAAACAAAATGGGGTGACAAAGGGCAAGATGCCATTTCCGTAAACAGTGGAGAGACTCAACTTGAACAGCATCTTTTAGATGTTGCCATTTCACCATGCACCTGCTGCTTGCCTGAAGTTGCTACATTTACCCATGAATGTTAAATGATATTAGCCTTGCCATTAGTTTGGTAACAAATTTCAACCCAGTGAGTTGAATTTCTATCAAAAGTTACAAGACCAAACTCGTTAGAAAAATCTGCATAAAGTTTGCATTTATTTGCAATTATCCATCTTATTCTTAATATTGCTGGAAGAATATGTTATATTGAATAGATTTTCAGCGACACTATAGATTATAGTAAATTACTCATGAGCATTTCAAACCAAAGAACATGCGTGTGTCAACATTTGACTGAGTACAAGAAAATCATGTCTGAACTTTGAAGGAATATTGCAACAAGAATAAATTTAAATGTCCACCTGTCCAATAAAATTATTTCTAAATTCATTTCCTTTACTCCAGGCATAATATAATGAACGTACTGGACAACTATCCCCAGAATCCAGCATGCACCGAAGCAGGACATATTGAGGGTCATCTTACAGCCTCAAGTGTACCAAAAGCAATCCAACCCCTGGCAGGAAGTCACTTCAAAGTCTAAGACAGGCAAGGAAACAGAAGCCAGACATGAATATTAATGATACTCTCTGGGAAATAAATCTGGGCAAATAGAACATTAATGACGAAGGAATCATGAGTCAGGTCTATAGCAGTTCATGTTCATACATGGGGTACGTTGACCTCTTCGCACCTCTTTAAAGCTGGATTGATGGAAACAGATTCTTGCTGGAGGTGTGGAGTGGTAACAGGCACTCAAACATATTTGTGGGAATAACACAAGACTGATCCTCTTGGCAAATAATTTATGATTCCTTTCTGGATGTCTTTGATGCTTAATAATGCTCAACATTATGGGCATCGAGGGACTCAGCCTCCTTCTGCTCCTATTAATAAAAGCAAACCGGATTGTTACTGACATTATTAAATGGACAATACTTGAAGATTACGAGGCTTCCCTTCCCTCAGACGTTAACTAATGAACAGCACTGCTCCCACAAGCTCAGAGCTATGAGAAAACAGGAAATGTAAATGTTTTAATGCAATCAAGAGCCCATCTAATCACTTGATCATCTGATTACAGTGGTTGGGTCATTATAAGACTGGGATAATGATGCGTGACTAAATGGTCACCTTCATGAGCCCCCTACCCCAAGAAAGAAAGGACATGCATTTACATAGCCTCACTCACATCAGGACACCTCAACAATCCACTGGTTGAGAAAAGGTATTGGGCAGAATTATAGGATTACTTTGAGTGAATGATCAGCATCTGAATCCAAGGGTACAACCTAATGAGTTGACTTGTCCAACAACTGGAGAGCCAGTGGCAAATGCGCTGACGCCATTCTGATCCCTCCCTATCTGTTTTAACGGCAATCAAGCACTTAACTGGTTGGCATTTGGGACCCATCCTGTTCAGGGAAAATATCCTGCTTCCAAGAACGGCCATCAATCAGAGGCCGGAGCGCTCCAGTACTGGCCGTGTCACTGTGAGCGGTGACTACTGCCAGTGCTGCAGGAGGCTGCGCCTGCAGGATTGCTGGAGCGAAGGTGGGTGAGATGGCATAATTGGGACTGGATGGTGAGGCTCAGGCAATGAGCAGAGGAATTTAGTTTTCAGGGCAAGTGGGGGTCTTCATCCTTCACATCATCTGACACAGTGGTAGGGAAGTAGTTACCACAATTTACTGCTGGCAAATGTGCAAATCCTCCTGGGTGAAACTGGGCTCTGGACCTTTAGTCTGCTGAATACATACCTAAAATGTCACTGATGTCAGATGGTGAGAGGTGGCACTGGTACCAACTGTGAGCTCTAAAACTTTCCCCAGGACGGCAGGCCGCTGCTGTTCAATGACATGACCAGGGCTGGCAAGGTAGCACACGGATCTTTTAAATTTTCTTCTTTGAACATCATGACATTCTTCACCCTACAAAAATAACTGCTAAACCAGTGATCCTTCAGAATACGTTTACTTAACGGTATTGTTAAATTTCAAATGATGGCTGCAATGTGATAATTTCCAGAATATCTTGTGTTAAAGTGTAGGATTCTTCGCTTTGCATAAACTGTGCAAGGGAAAGCCCTTCCTGTTGAGAAAGTTATCTGTCGGAACATGCAAGGTCCATTCCATCCTGGGACTTGTGAAAGTCACTGACGCCCTTCTTCTGGATTTCCGTATCTCACAACTGCTCTGCTGTGATTGTAAATTGAATGGTTTCCCCAGCTTTCCTGTGAAGTGTGTCAATTATTTGATTCATACATTCCTCTGATGCACCTTGACTGATATTGGAGACTTCACATGGTTACCTGAAATGACCTTGTGCCATAAGGGGGAGGTGGTGGCATTGTGGTATTGTCACTGGGCTAATCATCCAGAGTCCCATGGCAGGGCTCTGTGGACATGAATTGAAATCCTACCACAACAGATGGTCCAATTTGAATTCAATAAAAATTGGAATTAAAAGTCTAATGATGACCATTAAACTATTGTGTTAAAGACTCTTTAGGGAATTAAATCCGCCATCCTCACATGGTCTGGCCTACATGTGACTCCAGGCCCACAGCAATGGGATCTTAAATGCCCTCTGAAATGGTCTAGCAAGTTCTCAGTTGTAACAAATCGCTACAAAGTCAATACCGGATGAAATCGAGCAGGCCACTTAGCATTGACTCAGGCACTGGCAACAGCCACGAGCCTGCAACCTGTTGAATTTTACTAATGTCTGGGGGCTTGTGCCAGAATTGAAGGAGCTGTCCCTCAGACTAGCCAAGAAGCATAATCACACTCATGAAATCATACCATACAGATAATGTACGCGACACCACCAGCACAGTGGTATACAGTCAGGAGAGAGTTGCCCTTGGAATCCTCAACATCAACTCCAGACCCTAAACATGCACAAGGAGATCTCCTGCTGATTACCAAGTATCCCCCCTGCCACCATCACCGCACCCCATTGCCTCTCTCTTAGGTGATGAATCAGTACTCCTCCATGTTGAATGCCACCTTGAAGGAGCATCTCGGGTGGCAAGGGTGCAGAATATACTCCAGGTGGGGTGCTTCAATGTCCATCACCAGTAGTGGCTCTAAAGGACATAGCTGCTTGACTGTCTGCAGCAGGTAGTGAAGGAACCAACAAGACAGAAAAACATACTTGACCTCATCCTGTAGCCATCTGGGATGGCCACTTCCCGATTACAAAATGGACACTTTGCAAAGATTGCAGGGAAAATGGACAATACTGAGAAAACAAGCAGGTTCAGAGTTTGTCTGCATATTGGAGCCGCTGCTCCCAGACAAGACCAAAACTGAAGGCCCATTAACATACTAATGGCCCACCTCCGGGAACAAAAGGGTAACATTTGAGTAACCGATACTAAGGCAGACACCCCGGCGCCAGAGGAGACCGAAACGAAGCAGGCCAACGGCCACCTGGGACACGCCCAGCCATCAGGGCACCCACCCATTTATTGGACGAGATCAATATGAATGATCAAGAAATGGCCCAATTGATTGGGGCCAAGTTCAAGGCCCGCCCAAAAGAGTGCGAAGCCCCTTTGGGTATAAGTAGGAGCCCCCAAGATAGAATCGTTCTCTTGGACCCGGCTCTCACCGAGGAGAGACCTGACCACCAGCTGCACCAGAAGCAAGTAAGTCCAAGGTCAACGCACGCTACCAGACAGATGACCTTAGCTGTTCCCCTTTACCAGTTCGACCCCAGCAGCCTCAGAACCGAACAACGGCCATTGTTCCTCTGACTGAGTGGGCGCCCAAAGCTAAGTATAGGCTTCAGCAGTATTGATAGTTTAGTCTGTAGAGTTTTGTGCATGAGTATATTTAATTGTGTGTGTAAATAAATAAGCATTGACTTTGAACTACCTAACTGGTGTATCGAGTCTTTGATCAGTATTCGGTTTTGAACCTTGTGGCGGTATCAAAAGATACCTGGCAACTCTAGAGCCAACGTAATTAGAATTAAGGAAGGCGACCATATTGACCAGCATATTCAGAGCCAACCAAAGAGAGCAACAATCCTCACCAACCTGCCTGCGCAGATGCATTTTTCCAGAGCAGTAGCAGTAGGAGTGACCACTGCACAGTCCTTATGGAATCAAAATCCTGACTTCACATTAAGGATACCCTCCATTGCATTGTGTGGCATTACCACTGTGTTGAATGGGATAGATTACAACGAACAGATCTAGCAACTCAAGACTAGGAAGCCGTGGGGTGTTGTGGGCCATCAGCAGCTATGAATTGGCCTCAAACACAATCTGTAGCATCATGACCCAACATAGCCCCAACTCTACCATTACTACAAGTCAGGGGATCAAGCCTGGTTCAATGAAGAGTACAGAAGGGAATACGAGAAGCAATACCAGGCATACCTAGAAATGAAGTGCTAACCTGGCGAAGCTACAACTCAGGACTATTTACACACCAAAAGCGTAAGCAGCAAGTGATAGATAGAGCTGAGCAGTCCCACAACCAATGGACCATACCTCAGACCAGCAGTCCTGCCACATCCAGTCATGAATGGTGGTGGATGATTAAATGAATCACCTGGAGGAGGAGGTTCTATAAATATCCCAATGCTCAATGATAGGAGAGCCCAGAACATCAGTGCAGACGATAAGGCTAATGCACTTGCCACAATCCTATCCAAACTGGCCCAGTACATCTACAACACTGCATCTACCTGGCAATGTGAAACGTTTCTCAGTTAAGTCCTGTACACAAAAGTAGGACAAATCCAAACCAGCAATTACAGTTCCATCAGTCTACTCTCGAACAGTAAAGTCGTCAACAGCACTATCAAGTGGCACTTCCATAGCAATAACCTGCTCACTGATGCTCAGTTTGGATTTTGCCAGGATCACTCATCATCTGACCTCATTACAGTCTTGGTGCAAACATTAGCAAAAGAACGGTGTCGGGATTCTCCGAAATCCCGGCCAAATGTTGACGGTGAACACCGGAGTGGTGTACGGCCTCCTAGCCCAGCAATTCAGCGGTCTTCAGGGGGCCAGCACGGCACCGGAGTGTTGCGCGCTGCTCTGGCGGCGAAAGGCGGCACTGCACGGACGGCGCAGGTCCGCACATGCGTGCGACCGCCATCTTCGTGGCAGCGCATGTGCGTGGTTGCCGTCTCTGCGCCGGCGCCTGCGCGTGGTCGCCATCTCCGCAGAAGCCCCGGATCGCAGGCCTGGACCCCGTGGAGGCCCCCCCTTGGAATCAGATCCATCTGCCCCCCCACCAGGATGTCCACCGCAGCCGTGGATCCGAGCTCACGCCGGGTGGTACGAGGTTGGAACCATGCCAGCAGGACTCGGCGGATATCGATCCTGTGGGCGCGATTGGTGCCGATTCTCCGGTCGCTGGAGAATTGCGTCCCAGCGTCGGAGCGGCATGGCGAGAATTTCCCGCGTCCCCGGGATTCTCCGATCCAGAGCAGGCTCGGAGAATCCCGCCCCCGGACACCAGAGGTGAGGTGAGAATAACTGCCCTTGACACCTTTGACCGAGTATCGCATCAAGGAGCCCGAGCAAAACTGGAGTCAATAAGAATCAGGGGGAAAACTTTCCACTGGTTGGAATCATACCTGGCACAAAGGAAGATGGTTGTGGTTGTTCCAGGTCAATCATCTCAGTTCCAGGACATCACTGCAGGAATTCCTTAGGGTAGTGTCCTCGGCCCAACCATCTTCAGCTGCTTCATCAATGATCTTCCTTCCATCTTATGGTCAGAAGTGGGTATGCGCACTAAAGATTACACAATGTTCAGCATAATTTATGACACCTCAGATACTGAAGCAGTCCATGTTCAAAGGCAACGAGACTTAGACAATATTCAGGCTCGGGCTGAAAAGTAGGAAGCAACATTCATGTCACACAAGTGCCAGGTAATGCCCATTTCCAACAAAAGAGGATCTAACCATCTCCCCTTGACACTTAATGACATTACCATTGCTGAATCCCCCATTATCCACATCCTGGGGGTTACCATTGATCAGAAACTGAATTGGACTAGCTATATTAACACTGTGGCTACAAGAGCAGGTCAGAGGCTAGAAATCTGCAGCAAGTAACTGTCTCCAAAGATTCTGTCCACCACCTACAAGGAACAAGTCAGGAGTATGATGGACTACTTCCCACTTGCCTGGACAAGTGCAGCTCCAACAACACTGAAGAAGCATCCTACTACCCAGGACAAAGCAGCCTGCTTGATTGGCAACCGTCCGCAAACATTCATTCCATCCACCACTGGCTCCCAATGGCAGCAGTGCGTACCATCAACAAGATGCACTGCAGCCGGCGCAGGATATTGTTAATGTGGAAAGAAGCCAAGCCCCTGGGGGTGGAGACCTGGATAAATGACATGGCGGGGTTTATAAAGCTAGAGCGGATTAAGTTCGTCCTAAGGGGGTCGGCTCAAGGGTTCACCAGGCGGTGGCAACCGTTCGTCGAATACCTCGCAGATAGATAGACGGAATGGGAAAAAGAAGGCAGCAGCAGCAGCCCAGGATCGGGGGGGGGGGGGGGGGGGGGAGAGGGGTGGGGGGGGGGGGGGTGGGGGGGGTGGGCGGGGGGGGGGGGAGGAGGAAACAGAAGGACTCTCAGGGTTGTTAATATATACTGTATAGTATGTATAGGTCGTTGCCACAGATAATTATATATTGGACTGTTAAATTATATTTTTGGAGAGTGTTACTTGTGACAAGGCAGTTGCCAATTAGGGCTAGTTTTCATTTTTGTTATTTATTATTTATTCATTTTTTGTTTATAAAATAGGTCATTGTTATTTGTGCTGTTATAATATTGTGTAAAGGATGTACAATGTACTGTGTTGGTTGACCAAAAATTTTCAATAAAATATTTAACAAAAAAAAAAACAAGATGCACTGCAGGAACTCACAAAGACTTCGTTGAGCAGCTTCCAAACCCACAACCATCATCAGTGGGCAGCACGGTAGCACAAGTGGATAGCACTGTGGCTTCACAGCGCCAGGGTCCCAGGTTCGATTCTCTGCTGGGTCACTGTCTGTGCAGAGTCTGCACGTTTTCCCTGTGTCTGCGTGGGTTTCCTCTGGGTGCTCCTCCCACAGTCCAAAGACGTGCAGGTTAGGTGGATTGGCTATGATAAATTGCCCTTAGTGACCAAAAAGGTTAGGAAGGGTTATTGGGTTACGGGGATAGGGTGGAAGTGAGGGCTTAATTGGGTTGGTGCACTCAATGGGCCGAATGACCTCCTTCTGCACTGTTCTATGCTCTATCATCCAAAGGGACAAGGGTAACAGATGAATTGGACTGCCATCATCTGCAGGTTTTTCTCAAAGTCATACACCTCTTGACTTGGAACTATATCACTGTCCTTTCACTGTTGCTAGGTCAAAATAGAATCATAGAATCCCTACAGTGCAGAAGGAGGACATTTGGCTCATCATGTCTGCATCTACCCTCTTAAAGGGCACCCTCCCAAGCCCACACCCCCAACCTATCCCTGTAACCCAGTAATCCCACCTTTTGGACACTAAGGGGAAACTTAGCATGGCTAATCCACCTAACCTGCACATCTTTGTACTGTGGGTGAAACCAGAGCACCTGGATGAAAGCCACGCAGATACATGCAAACTCCACAAAGTCACCCAAGGCTGGAATTAAACCCTGGTCCCTGGCACTATAAGGCAGCAGTGCATGCCACCTGCGAGCGCTGGAAGTCCTGGAACTCCCTCCCTATCAGCACTTCTCACTCCAAGGAAGCTGCCCAACAGAACCTCCTCAAGGGCAATTAGTGATGGGTAATATGATAACCACATAATTATTGTGGCTATACGAGCAGATCAGAGGTTAAGAACTCGGTCAAGTAACTCACCCTCTAACTCCCCAAAGCTTGTCCACCATCTACAAGGCACAAATCAGGAGTGTAATGGAATACTCTCCACTTGCCTGAATGAGTGCAGCTCCAACAACACTCAAGAAGCTCAACACCATCCAAGACAAAGCAACCCACTTGATTGGCATAACCGTCCACCACTTTCAACATTCGCTCCCTCCACCAGCACTGCACAGTTGCAGCGATATGTACCATCTACAAGATGCATTGCAGAAACTCACCAAGACTCCTTCAACAGCACCTTCCAAACCTGTGACCTCCACCCCACCACTGACAAGGACAAGGGCAGAAGTTGCATAGGAACACCATCACCTGCATGCTCCCCTCCAAGTCACACACTATCATGACTGGGAAACATATCGCTGTTCCTTCACTGTCTCTGGATTAAAATCCTGGAACTCCATTCCTAACAGCACTCTGTACATACCTACATCATATGGACGGCAGCAATTCCAAAAGGTGACTCAGCATCACTTTCTCAAGGGTAAGTACAGATGAGCAATGAATTCCGGTCCAGCCATAACTTCAGTGGTGAGGATAGATTGGAGAAATTGGGACACTTGTCCCTGGAGAGAAGGAGACGAAGATGAGATCTGATAGAGATGTTCAAAAGCATGAGGATGCTGGGCAGAGTAGGTAGGGAGAAACTGTTTCTGCTCGTAAAAGGATCATGAACGAAAGGGCGCAGATTTAAAGATTTGCAAAAGAAACAAACGTGATATGAGAAAAAACATGTTCACACAAGTGGTTGGGGTCTGGAATGCACGGCCTGGAAGTGTGGTGGGGGCAGGTTCAATCGAGACATTCAAGGGAGCGTTAGATAATTATTTGAATAGAAATGATGGTCAGGGGTATGGGAAGAGGCTGGCTGGGGATGCAATAAGCCATGATGCTCATTCGGAGGTTCGGTGCAGACCAAATGAGCCAAATGGCTTCCTTCTGCGGCATCATAATCCTGTGTTAGCCAGTGACGCCCATATCCCGCGATAGAACAAAAATAAATAAATAAAAATGTTGACATTACCAGTGACGTCCACATTCCACAAATGAAGAGAAAAGTCAGTGGCATATCTTTGCTTTTTGCCTCCCTGTTGAAGTGTATTTCTCGAATACACTCTGTGTTTGTCAGCTTCTCTGCCTTATATTTCATTCAAATTCACCTGGAATGCATTTCAGGTGTAAAACTGAAACATTCAATGCCTGTAGTACCATTAACCCACACTAAATTAACAGTGTACAAGTCAATTTGGGCTCATAAAAACCAAAGGAAACCGCTTCCACCTTATTTTGCAAGAGGTGAGGGAAAGATTTATACATTCAATCTTCACTGCAAAATGGAAACAAATTTGGTCCCCATATATTCCCAAATTCAACGGAATTTAGGCAGATTGCTTTCATTTTACTTTTGGAACTTTGGCTTGATTCCAGCCCAGACTGATACAATAAAATTCTCCTCTTTGCCAGCTGTAACAAGAATATACTCAATGCATTTGGTGAATTGTACTCCAGACGTAGCGGACATGGGTCCACAGCACATGTTACAATTTGGCATTTAAATGTTGATCTCACTCAGGGAAGTCATATAGATGGCTGGTGCATGAAATGGAAAAATTCAAAATCGGGACCGATTTATTTTTTTCCACAGCCACGCAAAAAACCATAGCAGTTTTTCAAAATCATTCAATACAGTGTGACTTTTTTTTTAAATTGCACCTTGCACATATTTTTTTGAAATGTTTCCGGCTCGTCACTCTGCTCTACCAGAGGTAGATTGGTACATTTGAATACCACACTGTTCTTTTTCCTGCTTTTGTGGGATTCCAGCTCTCCAACAGAGCAGGGAGCCTTTCAGTTGCATAAATGTTTCTTTAAAAACTGTAAGTCTTAAAACACCAGGTTAAAGTCCAACAGATTTATTTGGAATCATTAGCTTTCGGAGCGCAGCTCCTTCATCAGGTGAGTCTGTAGATACTGTAAAAATGTTATTGTTTTAAATTTTAAAATAAATTTAGAGTACCCAATTCATTTTTTTCCAAGTAAGGGGCAATTTAGCGTGGCCAATCCACCTAGCCTGCACATCTTTGGGTTATGGGGGTGAAACCCACACTGACATGGGGAGAATGTGCAAACTCCACATGGACAGTGACCCAGAGCCGGGATCGAACCTGGGGCCTCAGTGCCGTGAGGCAGTGCTAACCACTGCGCCACTGTGCTGCCCTGTAAAAACGGTAAAATGGTGCTTTATTTGTGGCGATATAATTCTACAGTTCGCCTGTCTGTTGATAATGGGCCTTGCATTTGTGGAAAAAAACTGGAATCTGTTACACCCATCTATCCTGGCGAGTTTAACTGGAAATGACAGTCGTGTCTCCACTCGTTGCAACATCAATTTCTGAAGTTGGAAGAAGTGCTGTGATAATTTGTTCTTTTGACTACACTTTTACTTCGATCGCCATATGGTACACATGTGAATTGTTCAGCAGCTGGCAGACTAAAGCCTAAAACAACCCGAACTAAAAACTGTATCGGAATTTCTACTGCCAGCATCCAGCATTTCAAATAATTCAAAGTCCAGCTGATTACATTCATATAAACAAGGTTCTGCGTTTAATGTAAAATTTATTGACATCTTGAATACCTTCTAATAGTTTTCGAATTAGGGAAATTTTCAACTTGCAAGTTGAATGGCCATAATATCTGATGAGGCCCAAACTACTTCAGCTTTGGACCTTGCTATTATTTTATGGGTACCAAATGGTCACCTTGCTGCACCTCGCTAGTCTCCCGCATGTTGGCAGTAAACTTAATGCTCATGGCGGAATGGGGAATTCCCATACACGGATCCAATTGGTCCCCTGAATAAAGGGACACTCCAACAGTCCAAGCCATGGCTTGTCACAGTTTCGGGCCCAAGACATATTGGAATCCAATCTGGGCCCTCCTGGATTGCCATCCTTCAGTAAAGGTATTACTCATTCATTTAAAATCATTGTCTTCATGAACCTCTAATGCGTGGAGCTCAAGGCAGCTTCATTGTAATCAACCCAGTCCAACCTTATTGAAATATCAATCGCATGTTAATGTTAGTTTTATAAGAACATAGTTCAATATATTAATTGTCCCGAGAGCAGATTCAAGATTATCCAGGCAGAGTAGGCAAATTTTCCTTAACAATTTTCACCTTAACTGTTGCTTTGAATTTACTGCACATTAAAATGCAATTGTTTACTGATGAGAGAAGGAGTACATCCACTGGGAACCTCTCAGCTTTAAAAAACACCCATTCATCTGATATTAAATGCAATGTGAGGGGCAGTCAATAATATGACTTGGGTGTACTGATTGAACGTTGCGTTATACAGATACATTCCCACATTGGCATGTGCATTGTAATAACAGTTTCCATCAAGTTGTTTATATTGAAGGGATGATACTTTTTATTTTAGATTAAGGGATGCATTATACTTCATAAATAAAATCAGTTATGACTAATACCACCTATTCCCACCTTCGTAATATCATCCAACTTCACTCTCATCACATTTGCTCGAGAAATTCTCATTCATGCCTTGGTTACCTCTAAACTCCCTGGGCATCATTCTCCGACCCCCCGCCGGGTTGGAGAATCGCCGGGGGCTGCCGTGAATCCCGCCCCCGCCAGTTGCCGAAGTCTCCGGTACCGGATATTCGGCGGGGGCGGGAATCGGGCCGCGCCAGTTGGCGGGCCCCCCCGCTGGATTCTCCGGCCCGGATGGGCTGAAGTCCCGCCGATAAATTGCCTGTCCCACCGGCGTGGATTAAACCACCTTTTGAACGGCAGGACAAGGCGGTGTGGGCGGGCTCCGGGGTCCTGGTGGGGGCGCGGGGCGATCTGGCCCCGGGGGTGCCCCCACAGTGGCCTGGCCCGCGATCGGGGCCCACCGATCCGCGGGCGGGCCTGTGCCGTGGGGGCACTCTTTCCCTTCCGCCTCCGCCACGGTCTCCACCATGGCGGAGGCGGAAGAGACTCCCTCCACTGCGCATGCGTGGGAAACTGTCAGTGGCCGCTGACGCTCCCGCGCATGCGCCGCCCGGAGATGTCATTTCCGCGCCAGCTGGCGGGGCAACAAAGGCCGTTTCCGCCAGCTGGGGGGGCGGAAATTCCTCCGGCGTCGGCCTAGCCCCTCAATGTTGGGGCTCGGCCCCCAAAGATGCGGAGCATTCCGCACCTTTGGGGCGGCGCGATGCCCGTCTGATTGGCGCCGTTTGGGGAGAATTTTGCCCCCTATTCCCATGCATTCCTGGTTGGTCTCCCACATTCTACCCTCTTTAACCTTAAGGTAATCAAAACCTCTGTTGCCCATATCTTACCTCACAGCAAGCCCCATTCCCCTATCACTCATGTACTCGCTGACTTAGATTGACTATTGGTCAAGCAACATCTTGATGTTAAAAATCCCAGGTGAAATTCTCTGCCTTGCGCCGCCGGTAGATGAATTTTCAATGAGGCGGAGAATCCAGCCTCAGGGAGAAAATGGGATTGGCATCGGGCTTCAAACCGTTTCCGATGCTCCTGTCCCCACGCTGGCGTCGGGATCGAGGTTCGGAACGCACGCCTGCGGGAAGCTGCAAATGGGCCAGTAGGACGCATTTGCATCCACTTAGCGGGCCGGGCACAAGAGTTTCCAGGCTCGCATGATTCTCCAGTCCTCTGGGCTGGGAATCACATGGGCGGGAATTACTACAGGAATGGACAAGCATGGCCCTGACATGGTGGACCTCGCGGTGGGCCAAAGGAGCAACTCCTTGGGGTGCCCGATGACCTCTGGAATACTCCTGGGATAAGGGTGCGGACAGAGCTAGGTCAGGGGGCTCTGCCGTCACCTTGCACTCCAGGCCTGTAGCACACTCTCGTCTTGACCAGGCTCTCCATGCTCGCGGCCATGAAGCACAGGGGCTGTGCCACATCCATCTGGGACTGTGCCAAAACACTCTGGGACTGTGCCACGTCACTCTGTGACTATGTAACGTCACTCGGGGACAGTGCCACATCCCTCTGGGACTGTGCCTTGTCACTCTGGGACTGTGCCATGTCACTCTGGGACAGTGCCACGTCACTCTGGGACTATGTCACGTCACTCTGGGACTGTGTCACGTCACTCTGGGACTGTGCCATGTCACTCTGGGACAGTGCCACGTCACTCTGGGACTATGCCACGTCAATCTGGGACCGTGCCACAACCCTCTGGGACAGTGCGACGTCAGTCTAGGACTGTGTCACGTCACTCTGGGACAGTGCCACGTCACTCTGGGACTATGTCACTTCACTCTGGGACAGTGCCACAACCCTCTGGGACTGTGCCACATCACTCTGGGACTGTGTCACCTCACTCTGGGACAGTGCCACGTCAGTCTAGGACTGTGCAACGTCACTCTGGGACAGTGCCACGTCACTCTGGGACTGTGCCACAACACTCTGGGACTGTGCCACGTCACTCTGGGACTGTGTCACGTCACTCTGGGACAGTGCCACGTCAGTCTAGGACTGTGTCACGTCACTCTGGGAGAGTGCCACGTCACTCTGGGACTGTGTCACGTCACTCTGGGACTGTGCCTTGTCACTCTGGGACTGTGTCACATCACTCTGGGACGGTGCCACATCACTATGGGACTGTGCCACATCACTCTGGGGCTGTGCCACGTCACTCTGGGACTGTGTCACGTCACTCTGGGACAGTGCCACGTCAGTCTAGGACTGTGTCACGTCACTCTGGGAGAGTGCCACGTCACTCTGGGACTGTGTCACGTCACTCTGGGACTGTGCCTTGTCACTCTGGGACTGTGTCACATCACTCTGGGACGGTGCCACATCACTATGGGACTGTGCCACATCACTCTGGGGCTGTGCCACGTCACTCTGGGACTGTGCCACATCACTCTAGGACAGTGCCACATCACTCTGGGACTGTACCACGTCACTCTGGGACTGTGCCACATCACTCTGGGACAGTGCCACATCACTCTGGGACAGTGCCACATCACTCTGGGACACTGCCACATCACTCTGGGACAGTGCCACATCACTCTGGGACTGTGTCACGAGACTCTCGGACAGTGCCACGTCACTCTGGGACTGTGCCACGTCACTCTGGGACTGTGCCACGTCACTCTAGGACACTGTCACGTCACTCTGGGACAGTGCCACATCACTCTAGGACACTGTCACGTCACTCTGGGACTGTGTCACGAGACTCTCGGACAGTGCCACGTCACTCTGGGACTGTGCCACATCACTCTGGGACTGTGCCACAACACTCTGGGACTGTGTCACGAGACTCTGGGACTGTGCCACGTCACTCTGGGACTGTGCCACGTCACTCTGATCTGTGCCACATCACTCTGGGACACTGCCACATCACTCTGGGACAGTGCCACGTTACTCTAGGACACTGTCACGTCACTCTGGGACAGTGCCACATCACTCTGGGACTGTGTCACGAGACTCTCGGACAGTGCCACGTCACTCTGGGACTGTGCCACGTCACTCTGGGACTGTGCCACGTCACTCTAGGACACTGTCACGTCACTCTGGGACAGTGCCACATCACTCTAGGACACTGTCACGTCACTCTGGGACTGTGTCACGAGACTCTCGGACAGTGCCACGTCACTCTGGGACTGTGCCACAACACTCTGGGACTGTGTCACGAGACTCTGGGACTGTGCCACGTCACTCTGGGACTGTGCCACGTCACTCTGATCTGTGCCACATCACTCTGGGACTGTGTCACGTCACTCTGGGACTGTGTCACTTCACTCTGGGACTGTGCCACATCACTCTGGGACTGTGCCACGTCACTCTGATCTGTGCCACATCACTCTGGGACTGTGTCACGTCACTCTGGGACTGTGCCACATCACTCTGGGACTGTGCCACAACACTCTGGGACTGTGTCACTTCACTCTGGGACTGTGTCACTTCACTCTGGGACTGTGTCACATCACTCTGGGACTGTGCCATGTCACTCTGGGACAGTGCCACGTCAGTCTAGGACTGTGTCACGTCACTCTGGGACAGTGCCACGTCACTCTGGGACTGTGTCACTTCACTCTGGGACAGTGCCACGTCACTCTGGGACTGTGTCACGTCACTCTGGGACAGTGCCACGTCACTCTGGGACAGTGCCACATCACTCTGGCACTGTGTCACGTCACTCTGGGACAGTGCCACGTCACTCTGGGACTGTGTCACGTCACTCTGGGACTGTGTCACGTCACTCTGGGACTGTGTCACATCACTCTGTGACTGTGCCACAACACTCTGGGACTGTATCACGTCACTCTGGGACTGTGTCACATCACTCTGTGACTGTGCCACAACACTCTGGGACTGTGCCACGTCACTCTGGGACTGTGCCACGTCACTCTGATCTGTGCCACATCACTCTGGGACAGTGCCACATCACTCTGGGACTGTGTCACGTCACTCTGGGACTGTGTCACATCACTCTGTGACTGTGCCACAACACTCTGGGACTGTGCCACGTCACTCTGGGACTGTGTCACATCACTCTGGGACTGTGTCACATCACTCTGTGACTGTGCCACAACACTCTGGGACTGTGCCACGTCACTCTGGGACTGTGCCACGTCACTCTGATCTGTGCCACATCACTCTGGGACAGTGCCACATCACTCTGGACTGTGCCACATCACTCTGGGACAGTGCCACATCACTCTGGGACTGTGTCACGTTACTCTGGGACACTGTCACGTCACTCTGGGACTGTACCACAACACTCTGGGGCTGTGTCACGTCACTCTGGGACTGTGACACGTCACTCTGGGACTGTGCCACAACACTCTGGGACAGTGTCACATCACTCTGGGACAGTGCTACATCACTCTGGGACAGTGCCACGTTACTCTAGGACACTGTCACGTCACTCTGGGACTGTGCCACAACACTCTGGGACTGTGCCGCAACACTCTGCGACTGTGCCACAACACTCTGGGACTGTGCCACATCACTCTGGGACTGCGCCATGTCACTCTGGGACTGTGCCACATCACTCTGGGATTGTGTCACGCCACACTGAGACCGTGCCACGTCACTCTGGGACTGCGCCATGTCACTCTGGGACTATGCCACAACACTCTGGGACTGTGCCACATCTGGGACTGTGCCACATCACTCTGGGACTGTGCCACGTCATTCTGGGACTGTGCCACATCACTCTGGGACTGTGCCACGTCACTCTGGGACTGTGCCACATCATTCTGGGACTGTGCCATGTCACTCTGGGACAGTGCCACGTCACTCTGGGACTGCGCCATGTCACTCTGGGACAGTGCCACATCACTCTGGGACTGCGCCATGTCACTCTGGGACTGTGCCACATCACTCTGGGACTTTGTCACGTCACACTGAGACCGTGCCATGTCCCTCTGTGTCTGGTTCAGGTCAGCCAGCGCCAGGCCGATGCCCTCGACGCCTGCAGTCATGGCCTGTTGTGACTGTGCCATGCTCTGGAGCACCATAGCAATATCCATATTGCTCTGCTACATGGTTGCCTGGTACATGGTTGCCCTGTCCTATGCATCAGCCACCTCCCACACACTGCGCTACAGGCCTTGGACAGCCTGACCCATGGCTGATACTTTTGCACCCAGGGCCTCCACCAGTGACGCGGTGTTGGCATGGGTGACATGCATTGTAGACACCACCTCCTGCTCCTACAGGCGGTTAGACACCTGCAACTGCACCTGCAGGCACTGGTTGCTGACACTCCTTCCTGTAGTCCCGGCTCTACGCCTGCATCTCCAACATCGACGGAGCACTCTTTCCAAAGGTCTGAGACCTGTCTGTGCGGCAGCTAGTCCCTGGGGTCGGGCCGCCCTCCGGCCGTCCGTCCCCTCAGGGGTTCATAACTGCACATCTTCGATCGGTGGGTCGCAGCTGGGATCGGGACACCACCGGGCCTGCGTCCAGGCCTGGTTAACTTCAGGGGGTGGCAGCCTCCAACCTACCCCGGGGAAGAGGGTGTTCTGCCTCTCCTCCACGGCATCCCGCACTGTCTCCAGTCTACATCTGTGAATCTCGGGGTTGCTCTGCAGGGTGGCAGCTTCTTGGCTGGAATGAGAGTGTGCGGAGAGTGGAGTGCTTGTACGCAGCTCCAGCTTGTCAGACTCTCCAGTGCCAATCCCAACCACAGCGAATCCGACACCGGCGTCTGTTGGAATTGCAGTAGTTCCAGGTGGCCCATGGGTTGGCCCATTTGCATGTCCTGAATTTCTCCGGCAGTCGCACCCTCACCGGCATCGTAGATGTCCCGCGATTCAGTCCCGGCGTCAGCACTTCATCTCTCCAACAGAGAATCCACCCCGTGTGTCTGGTCGATGATAATTTTGAAACACATAAACTGCTTTGTAATTGATGTGTTATCTGAAAACTAACTTCAATAAAGTATTAGCCGGAAAAGTAAGAGAAAATCGATGTAAAGATAACTGGGCTGAAAAGGAGCAGGTTGTAAAAATAAACACCCATCAATACAGATAAACGTTATTTCCGATACTGAAAAGAAAATGTTTTAAAAAGAAACATTTTAGAACGATTTTCATCACCAGGCCAAGTTCTTCAAATGTCTTAAAATGTAATTTTCTGCCCGCCTTCAGTGTTGTTCTTGCAAAATAAAATCTGATAAAATAGCGATGCAAAAAAATGCAGAATAGAGTCGTTGCTTCTCGAGCAGAATTATTAGAGAAAATTGAGAAATTGAGACTAAGCGAAGGAACTGTGGCGTTGTACGACGGAAGAATTGGAGCCGCAACCTTACCCATCCTGCGGCCGGTGTGGGGCTGGCAGTAAAACCCCCGCCACCCACGACAAAAATGGCTGGAGAATGGATGGGTCCGTGGTCGCTCAAGGCGACAACATTGCAGTGGTCGCGTTGTAAAACATGGCGCCGGCCATGCGCGTACCCGGCCTGCCAAATACTGCCCCCTTGGCGAGCCCCCTGGCCACCCACTGGCCACCCCCCACCAATCCCCCCAGCCCTCGCGGAAGCACACCCCGCAATCGGGGCCCACCGATCCGCGGGTGGGTCTGCGCCGTGGGGGCACTCTTTTCCTTCCGCCTTTGCCACGGTCTCCACCATGGCAGAGGCGAAAGAGACTCCCTCCACTGCGCATGCGCGGGAATGCCGTCAGCGGCCGCTAACGCTCCCGTGCATGCGCCGCCCGGAGATGTCATTTCCGCGCCAGCTGGCGGGGCACCAAAGGCCTTTTCTGCCAGTTGGCGGGGCGGAAATTAGTCCGGCGCGGGCCTAGCCCCTTAAGATTGGGGCTCAGCCCCCCAAGATGCGGAGCATTCCGCACCTTTGGGGCGGCGCGATGCCCGACTGATTTGCGCCGTTTTGGGCGCCAGTCGGCGGACATCGTGCCGATACCGGAGAATTTCGCCCCAGGAGACAGCACTAAATCACAATGGAGACCTTGACAATGACTAACTAACAGGCAGCTACAAAAATCCCAAAACACAGAACCAGCAATCAGCAAATGATTACCAAAAACGCAAAGTGGGAAAGTGGAACCAATGAAACCACTTAATGTATTTAATTATACCTCTATGATGTTCTATCAGTAAACCATGCATTTATAACACTAACAACTTCTAAACAACTTCTACGCTTCTAAAACACGTTTGACAATATTCAACGTGAAAATCTTTAAAGCTAGCCATAGACTGGAAACTGCTGTGTTGTAAATTTCTCCAACATTTTTCAATGAAGGGCTGCCTTTCGTCCAGGTGTCTGAGACTTGAGTTTGTGGATCTTCCCACAGTTATCACTGTGACAGCCATCTGCTGCCCTCAATAAAGAGGCCCAACCAGGTGATAAACCAAAAATATCACCGTGTGCAAGCAATCGTCAGACTAAACCTCCCGGGGTGCAATCCAGGCTGCCTTTCTTTTCAATGCAATCAATTCTAGTGTGTTTTGGAGCAGGGCAAGGCACATTATACACCAGGGGTTGGGTTTTACAGCCTCACAGCAACCCCCCCCCCCCCCCCCCCCCCCACAACGCCCCACCTGGCCAGCTGTGCTGTCGGTGGGGGGTGCACGTAAAATATATCGGGTGGCCAGCCCACCTCCTGTTCATCCCTGAGCCATTCCCCCTCGGCCAACTGAGGCCCCTTAACTGCCCAATTACGTGGCATTTAGGGCCTCAATCCACCTCCACTCCCGTAAAACGCTGGGCAGTGGGATGGAGGCCACAGTGCAGAGGATGTTTTAAACTGTTTTTTAGAAAGGTTGGGAGGACGGAGTGGCATGTCAATTGAGGGGTGGCCTGTGCACACCAGGGCAACACCCACACCCAAGATGTCACCCCTGCTACCTACCTGGCCTGCAAACCCACACCCCTCATCACCCCAGCCCCCTGGGACTGGGACTGCTCACGGGCAGAAATTGTTGGCCAGTGAGGGGTACAAGGTCAACTCTCTGCCTGTTTATGCCGACCCCAGTGTGTTATTGCTGCAAGGAGGTCTTTTTAAAAGTTGACCCATTCGGGAGGAGCAGTATCCAGAATATCCAGCCCCAGGAGTATTAAATGATTGCTAGCATAACAATACATTCATAGACCATAGCAGGGCTTGTTGATTAGAGGTGAGAGGGTGAGTCAGTGCATGCTGAGGCCAGCTGGTAACCTCCACAGTGTATGCAGCGAGAGTGCTGGTGGGCACATGGGACACAAAGTCACAAATAACGCTGGTAAAGCACTGTACACTATGGGAACAAGTCTTGAGGTGTGATTGGGAAGGCTACAAAAACAAACAGAGGATAACAAAGAGAGAAATAAGGAAAGAGAGGATCAAATATGAAGGTAGGCTAGCCAGTAACATTAGGAATGATAGTAAAAGTTTCTTTAAATACATTAAAAACAAACGGGAGGCAAAAGTTGACATTGGGCCGCTCCAAAATGACGCTGGTAATTTTGTGATGGGAGACAAGGAAATAGCTGAGGAACTAAATAAGTACTTTGCGTCAGTCTTCACAGTAGAAGACATGAGTAATATCCCAACAATTCAGGAGAGTCAGGGGGCAGAGTTGAATATGGTAGCCATCACAAAGGAGAAAGTGCTAGAGAAACTAAGAGGTCTAAAAATTGATAAATCTCTGGGCCCAGATGGACTACATCCTAGAGTTCTAAAGGAGATAGCTGAAGAAATAGTGGAGGCGTTAGTTATGATCTTTTAAAAGTCACTGGAGTCCGGGAAAGTCCCAGAGGATTGGAAAATCGCTGTTGTAACCCCCCTGTTCAAGAAGGGAACAAGGAAAAAGATGGAAAATTATAGGCCAATTAGCCTAACCTCAGTTGTTGGCAAGATTCTAGAATCCATTGTTAAGGATGAGATTTCTAAATTCTTGGAAGTGCAGGGTCAGATTAGGACAAGTCAGCATGGATTTAGTAAGGGGAGGTCGTGCCTGACAAACCTGTTAGAGTTCTTTGAAGAGATAACAAATAGGTTAGACCAAGGAGAGCCAATGGATGTTATCTATCTTGACTTCCAAAAGGCCTTTGATAAGGTGCCTCACAGGAGACTGCTGAGTAAAATAAGGGCCCATGGTATTCGAGGCAAGGTACTAACATGGATTGACGATTGGCTGTCAGGCAGAAGTCAGAGAGTTGGGATAAAAGATTCTTTTTCAGAATGGCAACCGGTGACGAGTGGTGTCCCACAGGGTTCAGTGTTGGGGCCACAGCTGTTCTCTTTATATATTAACGATCTAGATGACGGGACTGGGGGCATTCTGGCTAAGTTTGCCGATGATACAAAGATAGGTGGAGGGGCAGGTAGTATAGAGGAGGTGGGGAGGCTGCAGAAAGATTTAGACAGTTTAGGAGAGTGGTCCAAGAAATGGCTGATGAAATTCAACGTGGGCAAGTGCGAGGTCTTGCACTTTGGAAAAAAGAATAGAGGCATGGACTATTTTCTAAACGGTGACAAAATTCATAATGCTGAAGTGCAAAGGGACTTGGGAGTCCTAGTCCAGGATTCTCTAAAGGTAAACTTGCAGGTTGAGTCCGTAATTAAGAAAGCAAGTGCAATGTTGTCATTCATCTCAAGAGGCTTGGAATATAAAAGCAGGGATGTACTTCTGAAGCTTTATAAAGCATTAGTTAGGCCCCATTTAGAATACTGTGAGCAATTTTGGGCCCCACACCTCAGGAAGGACATACTGGCACTGGAGCGGGTCCAGCGGAGATTCACACGGATGATCCCAGGAATGGTAGGCCTAACATACGATGAACGTCTGAGGATCCTGGGATTATGTTTATTGGAGTTTAGGAGGTTGAGGGGAGACCTAATAGAAACTTACAAGATAATGAATGGCTTAGATAGGGTGGATGTAGGGAAGTTGTTTCCATTTGCAGGGGAGACTAGGACCCGGGGGCACAGCCTTAGAATAAAAGGGAGTCACTTTAGAACAGAGATGAGGAGAAATTTCTTCAGCCAGAGAGTGGTGGGTCTGTGGAATTCATTGCCACAGAGGGCGGTGGAGGCCGGGACGTTGAGTGTCTTTAAGACAGAAGTTGATAAATTCTTGATTTCTCGAGGAATTAAGGGCTATGTAGAGAGAGCGGGTAAATGGAGTTGAAATCAGCCATGATTGAATGGCGGAGTGGACTTGATGGGCCGAATGGCCTTACTTCCGCTCCTATGTCTTATGGTCTTATGGTCTTATGTTCTTGGAAGATGTCAAAATGTCATGGCTTCCAACTGCACATTCAATTTTGCACATTATGCCATGCAATGTCTACCTGATACATCACACCGCCTTATCATCTGCTTATGCAACTGTTACCTGTTCAGCATGTGACGTGGACAGCAATGAGCCTTACTGTCATGAATAGTACATTGCTTCTCTAGGGAGGATATGCTAGGGAGGCACCCCTCCACAGACCCACTTCACAGGCTGAATCTTCTGTCTATGGGCAGGAAGCTAGATTCAGGACTGAACCCGCTCCTGGAGGGAAACGTTTCCAGGGGTGAGGTAACGCTGGGACTGGATTGGGAAACTGGCACCCTAACTGGTGGCAGTGTCTTTAGGGCCCTGTCCCCCTCAGTTCCCGCCAATAGGCGGGCACAGAAATCCGTCTGCATGCCCAGGTAGTCTGTTATATGTGTTAGTCTTTGCTCAGTGGCAGCACTCTCACCTCTGCGTCAGGAGGTTGGGAATTGAAACTCCACCCATGGCTAACAATTCAGTGAAGATATGAGAGAGTATTGCATCTCACTGTACACAGGCTATTTAGATGCATGTGACAATTCCATGACACACTTGTAGTGATCTGTACATCTGTACGTACATCTGCACATCCACCAGGGACTGCAGCACAGATGTGACAGCCACAGCATCACTTGAGGGAGCATCAGTGACGGGTATAAAGGGTCGAGCCTGATGTGTTGGGTCTTCTGGATCACACACAGGTCACCAACACTTGAAGTAGTGCAACACTATTTTATTAGAAGGTTAACTATTTAAACATACTTGAACTGTGGGTAAATACGATACCAGCTTTAACTAAAGACCTTTGCCTTGTCCTAACCAGTTGATGCACTCAGAACATGGTGAATGTCTGTGTTGCAGGCTGTGAGCTCTGTGCTCCTAGCTAGTTGCTACTCGGATGAACGGGAACTCTGATGTCCCCTGTCTTTATAGTGCATGTGCTCTCACTGGTGATTGGCTGCGGTGTTGTGTATGTGATGCACTAAGCGTCAAGAACCACAAAGACATGTGAGACTTTAACTAAGGCTTTAATATACTACATGGGAGGTTTACCCGACACAGACAACCCCAGACAGAATGGGGCCGGTCCCAGAAGAGGGCTCTTATATGTAACTCCCGGGGGAGTGGCTAAGGCGGAGCTCTCCGTGGCCAGGTCGGGTTACCTACCGGTGACCGAACCTCTACAGAGCTACAGTACAATACACAGTATTACAGGGCCACGTCACACACAACTATTATATACTATGTACAATGGTAGGGAAGTGCAGTGGTGTATCACCACATTCACCCCTTGTTTAGAAGGAAGTCCGGGGTGAAAATATGTAGTAGCAAACACAGTGAACAGAGTCCATCAGGAGGTTCCGTGTCGTCAGATGTCGAGACGAACAATGGGTTTGGTCGATCTCTTTGAATGTCGGAGCTGCGGCGCTGAGGTAGTGCCCGGTGGTATCCGTGCGGTTGGTGGTGCTGGGTCGCGAGGCGGCATGACTTCCCCCACCGCTTCGGCTGGCTCGAGGCGAAACTGCGGGGTGACAGCGGCTGGCACGGAGTAGTAACAGGCCGAGGGATCGACGGGAGCAGAGAGGGAGCGGGGTGGAGGTTGCGGGACGGGGGCGGCAGGGGCCCCAGAGGGGGCCAGGTCCTTGATGGAGACGGTCTCCTCACGCCCGTCGGGGTACGCTATGTACGCGTACTGTGGGTTGGCGTGGAGGAGATGGACTCTCTCCACCAGGGGCTCCGCCTTAGAGGTCCGCGCGTGCTTGCGGAGCAGGACGTCTCCCGGGGACAGGAGCCAGGATGGAAGCGATGTCACGGATGCCGATCTCCTGGAGAAGAGAAACATCCGCTCATGAGGGGTAGCATTCGTTGCAGTACACAAAAGAGACCGGATGGAGTGGAGTGCGGCAGGGAGGGCCTCCTGCCAACGGGAGACTGGTAGGCCTTTGGACTTGAGGGCTAGCAGCACGGCCTTCCAAACAGTCGCGTTCTCCCTCTCCACCTGTCCGTTCCCCCGGGGGTTGTAACTGGTCGTCCTGCTCGAGGCAACTCCCCTGGCGAGCAGGTACCGACGCAGCTCCTCACTCATGAAAGAGGAACCCCGGTCACTGTGAACGTAATTGGGGTAACCGAACAGCATGAAGAGGTCGTGCAACGCTTTGATGACGGTGGCGGAGGTCGTGTCGGGGCAGGGAATGGCGAAGGGGAACCGCGAGTACTCGCCGATGACGTTGAGGAAGTACGTGTTGCGGTTGTGGGTGGGGAGGGGCCCTTTGAAGTTAATGCTGAGACGTTCAAAGGGGCGGGTGGCCTTGATTAGGTGCGCCTTGTCTGGCTTGTAGAATTGCGGCTTACACTCCGCACAGACTTGGCAGTCCCTAGTCATGGCTTTGACCTCCTCGACTGAGAAGGGTAGGTTGTGGCCCTTGATGTAGTGGTAGAGCCGCCTGACGCCCGGGTGACAGAGGTCATTATGTAGTGCCCGCAGTCGGTCATCCTGTGCGTTGGCACAAGTACTACGGGACAGGGCATCAGGAGGATCATTGAGCTTACCTGGCCGGTATAAGATAGTATAATTGTAGGTGGAGAGTTCGATCCTCCACCGTAATATCTTATCATTTTTGATTTTACCTCGTTGTTTGTTGTTGAACATGAACGCAACTGATCGTTGGTCAGGAACGAGGGTAAATGGTTTTCCGGCGAGGTAGTGCCTCCAGTGCCGGACGGCTTCCACTATGGCTTGTGCCTCCTTCTCAACAGAGGAGTGGCTGATCTCGGGGCCTTGGAGTGTGCAGGAAAAGAAGGCGATGGGCCTGTCGCCTGGTTGAGGGTGGCACCCAGGGCGAAGTCGGAGGCATCGCTCTCGACTTGGAATGGTGCAGACTCGTCTACCGCATGCATGGCGGCTTTGGCGATAGTGGTTTTTAGGAGGTGGAAGGCCTGGCAGGCCTCGGGCGGGAGGGGGAATGAGGGGGAACGGAGGAGGGGTCGGGCCTTGTCAGCGTACTCGGGCACCCACTGGGCATAGTAGGCAAAAAACCCGAGGCATCGCCTCAGTTCTTTGGGGCAGGTGGGAATGGGGAGTTCGAGAAGGGGACGCAGACGGTCGGGATTGGGGCCGAGGACACTGTTCTCCACCACGTAGCCGAGTATGGCGAGGCGGGTGGTGCCGAAAACACATTTTGCCTCGTTGTACGTGAGATTGAGGCGTTTGGCAGTTTGGAGGAATTTAGTGAGGTTGACGTCATGGACCTGCTGGTTGTGGCCGCAGATGGTGACGTTGTCCAGATATGGGAAGGTCGCCCGCAGTCTGTTCTGGTCCACCATTCGGTCCATCTGCCGTTGGAAGACCGAGACTCCATTGGTGACGCCAAAGGGTACCCTAAGAAAGTGGTAGAGGCGGCCGTCCGCCTCGAAGGCCGTGAAGTTACGGTCCTCCGGGCGGATAGGGAGCTGGTGGTAGGCGGATTTCAAGTCTATGGTGGAGAACACCCGGTACTGTGCAATCTGGTTGACCATGTCAGATATGCGGGGGAGGGGTTACGCATCAAGCAGCGTGTACCGGTTGATGGCCTGATTGTAGTCAATGACCATGCGGTGTTTCTCGCTAGACTTGACTACCACCACTTGGGCTCGCCAGGGGCTGGTGCTGGGAGCAATTATATTTTCCGAGAGAAGGCGCTTAATCTCCGCTCGAATGAATTGGCGGTCCCCGAAACTGTAACGCCGACTTTTAGTAGCCACGGGCTTGCAGTCGGGGGTGAGATTAGCAAACAGTGAAGGGGGGGGGATCCTGAGCGTGGAGAGACTACAGGTGGGATCCGGGGGGGGGGATCAGGGAAGAACTGGGGGTTGGAGACCGTGAGGGGGGGGAGGGGGCCGTTAAAATGCAAGGTGAGGCTGCGCAGGTGGCATTGGAAGTCCAGGCCGAGGATCGCGGGGGCGCAGAGGTGAGGGAGGACCATGAATTTGAAATCCCGGAACACCACGCCATTCACTGAGAGGGTGACGACGCAGTAGCCCGAAACCTCGGCCGACTGGGAGTTGGAGGCCATGAAAATATGCCTGCGCGTGGGTAGTACCTTGAGGGAGCAGTGGCGCACGGTGTCCGGGTGCAGGAAGCTCTCCGTGCTGCCGCTGTCGAAGAGGCAGGTAACAGTGAAACAATTTACCTGAACCTCCATGGTGGATCTGGCGAGCTGATGCGGTCGGCCCTGGTCGAGGACGATGGATGCGATGGTGGAGCTGTTGGAGAAGGGTGCAGGATCCGAGGAGCGGCCTGTGGGAGAAGGTGGCGCCGCCCAGGCGTCGTAGGCTGCTGTTGGAGGCCAGGTTGCTGTCGCTGGCTGCATCTCCTTTGTTTGCAGCATTTCGGTCGAGTGCGCAGGTCCGGAAGTGACAATCGGCGGTGGACCGGAAGTGACGTAAGTCGGTGTTCCGGGCGGCGCACATGCAGACCACGTGGAGAGGGGGCCAGAGGTCGAGTGCCCAGGACCGGAAGTAACGGTTGGCGGCGGGGCGGACCCGGAAGCGACGATCGGCGGCTGACCGGAAGTGACGTACGCCGGACTGGAAGTGACGTCAGGCGGACCGGAAGTGAAGGGAGCCGGGCCGGGGATGATCAAAGATGGCGGCGCCCTTGCGTCGCACATGTCGAACAGCGAGCCGGAAACGGAGGATGGCGGCACCACGGAGTAGCAGGCCGCAGCGTTGGACCCCGAGGCAGCAGTGGAGCGGCAGACGTTTGCAAAGTGGCCTTTCTTGCCACAGGCTGAACAGGTAGCATCTCTAGCAGGGCAGCGCTTCCTGGGGTGTTTTGCCTGGCCACAAAAGTAACACTGGGGCCCAGGCATTATTTTTACTGCTGGCGTGGCTGGGTGGGCCGTGACTTGCAGGGGTTGTTGCTGGGAGGTAGCGGCCACGTAGGGAGCGTGGGCAGGCATATAGGAAGTTTGGGCAGGTGTGTAGGACGCATTATTGTCGTAGGCTGCCTGTTGGGCCTCTGCCATAGTGACTGCCATGTCCAGAGTCAGGGTAGTTTGTGCCAGTAGGAGTTGGTGAATTGGGACGGAAGCGATGCCGGCTACAAAGGCATCAAGCGCCAGGGCCTCAGTGTTCTGCTCAGCGGAGACTGCTGGCGCGTTGCAGGTGAGCGCGAGGGCATGGAGGTCCTGAACGAACACGGATAGGGGTTCACCCGGCTGCTGGTGCCGGGAGGCGAGGCGGTGGCGGGCGTAAATAGAATTAACAGTTCGTGCATACCGGCTTTTGAGCTTCACGATGGCATCGGCATAGGTCGTAGTTCCCGTGATGAGGTCGAAAAGCCCGTAGTCGAGCTGTGAGTACAGGAGGTTGAGTCAGTCGGCGTCCGTTTTGGCGAAGGCGGAGGATGCTTCCAGGTAGGCCTCGAAACACCGGAGCCAGCAGTTGAAAAGGTGATCCGCGCGTGGAGCGTGGGGGTCGAGCGAGAGCTTGTCGGGTTTCAGAGCAGCCTCCATTATAACTGTAGTATATTAAATTGATGCACTAAGCGTCAAGAATCACAAAGACATGTGAGACTTTAACTAAGGCTTTAATATACTACATGGGAGGCTTACCCGACACAGACGACCCCAGACAGAATGGGGCCGGTCCCAGAAGAGGGTTCTTATATGTAACTCCCGGGGGAGTGGCTAAGGCGGAGCTCTCCGTGGCCAGGTCGGGTTACCTACCGGTGACCGAACCTCTACAGAGCTACAGTACAATACACAGTATTACAGGGCCACGTCACACACAACTATTATATACTATGTACAATGGTAGGGAAGTGCAGTGGTATATCACCACAGTATGTTGATTGGTCCCACTGTGTGTCCATCAGTATGTGTCTGCACCATGATATACTGGTGTATATTATGACATCCCCGCTTTTTAATAAAAAAATGTGCCTGCGTGACAATAAATAGTGTGTGGTGAATGTCCCTGACTACGTGTGTGCGAAATATTGACAGGACTATGTACATAAAACTAAGCTATTTACATGGGAAGGTGCCTGGTGCAGAAAAAAACAGTGTCTCACACAAATAACGAGATGAACACTATATACAAACACTTGAACGATTAAACGGAAGAACAGAACAGACCAGAGAGTCCATTAGTGCAAAGTTCACAAATTAAGTCTCTGAGGTGGGCGACGAATTCTGGTTGACCGTCAGGGTGGCACACCACTCATCGTCTGGATCGCTGCTGTATACCAACAGCGGCTGGTGTCTTTGCTTCGGGGACAGCCTGTTTTTCGTTACGACACCGACTCGAAAAGGCGCCTTCGGGTCCTCGGTGTCACTGCTGTGTGGGAGGTCGGAATCGGACTCGGTGACCGTGGGTTGAATTGCCCGAACATTCCTGCGAGGCTGGCTGAAGCGATATAAATTGGCAGGCTGAGCTGCTCGACAGCAGGCAGCATAGTGGCCAAGTCTTCCACATCGTAGGCATTGTCGAGATTTTGCGGGGCATTGCCGCTTTAAATGGGCGGAGCCACAGTTGCCGCACGTCATGACGTCAGCACGTTCACTGCGCCACCGCGCATGCGTGGTGCGGTCCTACATGGTGCGCGCCTGCGCATTACGTTCCTCCATGTCGCCGTCCCCTCGTTTGGTGCGTATAAGCGCGGGAGTCCGCGAAAAGCGCGCAAAATGGCTGCCCTCATCCAAGCTGAGGCCCTGGAGGTGTTCAATCACTTGGACCCGTTCCACCTCGTGGGGACCTTGCCGCGCCGTTTCAGCCGCTTGTATATGGGAGTACCGACTGGTGGCATTTTCATGTTGGACAAAGGTCTCGATGGCGGTCGCTACGGTGAGTTGCTTTACTTTGAGGAGCTGCTGACGTAGGGGGTCCGACTGAACATCGAAAACGGTCTGGTCGCGTATCATGGAGTCGGAGGTGGGCCCGTAGCTGCAAGATTGCGCAAGGATGCGGAGATGCGTTAAAAAGGATTGGAAAGGTTCGTCCTTACCCTGCAAACGCTGCTGGGACACGTAGCGTTCGAAACTTTCATTCACCTCTATGCTGCAGTGAGTGTCAATTATGAGGAGAACCGTCTTGAACTTCGTCTTGTCTTCGTCATCTGTAAAGGTGATAGAGTTGAAAATATGGATGGCATGGTCCCCGGCCGTGGAGAGGAGAAGAGCAATCTTTCTGGTGTCCGAGGCGCCCTCCCAGTCCGTGGCTTCGAGGTAGAGCTGGAAGCGCTGTTTGAAAATCTTCCAGTTGGCCCCGAAGTTGCCGGCGATGCGGAGCGGCGGCGGCGGGCTGATGTTGTCCATGTTGCAGAATGACAGAATGCTGGCGGAAGGCAGATCACTTGCAGGTAGGTCTAAGAAGTGCTAGTATCCCACCACACCTGGTATCATGATGTGTTGGGTGTTCTGGATCACATACAGGTCACCAACACTTGAAGTAGTGCAACACTATTTTATTAAAAGGTTAACTATTTAAACATACTTGATCTGTGGGTAAATACGATACCAGCTTTAACTAAAGACCTTTGCCTTGTCCTAACCAGTTGATGCACTCAGCACATGGTGAATGTCTGTGTTGCAGGCTGTGAGATCTGTGCTCTGAGCTAGCTGCTACTCGAATGAGCGGGAACTCTGATGTCCTCTGTCTTTATAGTGCATGTGCTCTCACTGGTGATTGGCTGCGGTGTTGTGTATGTTGATTGGTCCCACTGTGTGTCCATCAGTGTGTGTCTGCACCATGATATACTGGTGTATATTATGACAGAGCCCAAGGCAGGATCCGCCTCTTTGAGAAGCACAGAGCTAGGGAGCAGCAACACACAGGGATAGCTTAGCATAGGCAGTTTACCTTAGTTTCACTGGTGATACCTCTTGACTGTTTTACATCTGGTTGAGCTCTGGAAGCAGAATGAACCCTTTGAATAAAGTGTTTGTGTTAACTGTAAGTCTACAGTCATTATTCAGAATTAGAGAATAACATAACACCACTGCGAAAATACATTAAATGTTACTTTTCCCTGCATAACTATACATCGAAAGTAATTGACTGTGAAGTGCGTTATACTGAGGACATGAAGGGTACTATATAAGTACAAGTTTGCTCCTTCATATCGGAGAGCATTATGCTGTACCCTTCTATCATTTGTTCAGAATTGATGTCTCCATATTGAAGGTATTTTACTTTATTTTCACCAGAACATGTTCTTCCCTCCTCTCCGCTTCATTCCCTCTGTCACCCTTGACAAAGGCTGGTAAAAAAAATTAACTTTATTTTTAAACCTTCCAGACTCCATGTGCAACTGCTCACCTTTAAATACATACATCCCTTTAAATTTGATCAATGGGTCAGATTATCCACATCTCCCATTAGACTGGTTCCTGTACAAGGCCAAAACTGTACTGGCGGCAAGGAATAATTATTCCAAAGAGCTTATAACTGGGAACACTCAAAAAACAGTGATGCTGCTGAACTTTGTACCAGTGTCCAGGTAAAAATAACCCAAACTTAACCTGGAGCTGAAAAAACATTTTTTTCAATTTTACTGTGGTGAACAGCACAAATTTCAAGCATCGGGCTGAATGAAATCATGTCATAACTTAATCTTCAGGCTACATCAGAGAAAGCCTTAGTTTAATCTACCCTCAGTACTAGCAGCTGGAGACATGTGCCCTTTATGTGACTTCCCCAGAGAAACTTTTTAAACCTGCCAGTTTTGAAAACAAAAGGTCACCCTTAAATAAATATAAAGCTGACAGAACGGCTCAACCATCTCCCTTGACCTCACATAAACCCTTCAATCACTACTGTTGAGCCATGCTCTGGAAATGGGGAATCTGTTTTATTTCCTTGTAAAACTTGTGGCAGTAATGGGTTTGAAATAATGACCTTTATGCACACTTTGAAGCTACATCAGTCAAAGTTAACAATAGCTGCCAGTCACATGTCTGCAAACAGGTACTACAAGAACAGCAATCATGATTAGAGAACCTATGTGGGGAATGAAAATGGTACAGTAACATTAGCATGAAACAAAATGAAAGACACATATAACAAGATGAGGCTTTGGTCAACGGTGATGACCATTAGTGCTAGCTTTTTTAGGTTTTCAATCATTATACAGCATTCATTACACTCGTCATCATGTCTAGACTTTAAAACTTGGATTACTGCTTCGAAGACGGCAAAAGTTCTGAAAATTTGCAAGGATCTGCCTCCCAGTCACTTGCTGTAACTCTGGAGTTACCGCTGGCAAGTGGAACCCCAGCAGAATTTCAGGGCTCAGATCACAAACAAACTAGGGGGGAGATGTCCAAAGATGTGCAGGTTAGGTGGAATGGCCATAGTAAAATTGTCCCTTCTTGCTCAAAGGTTAGGTTGGGTTACGGGTTTACAGAGGAGCGGGCCTAGGTAGGGTGCTCTTTCGGAGGGTCGGTGTAGGCTCGATGGGCCGAATGGCCTCCTTCTGTACTGTAGGGATTCTATGATTTGCACTAATCAGGTTCCCTCCTGAGTTTTGCCCCCCCCCATATCAGTATGAGCCACACTCAACATCCCGTCTTTTTGTTTGTTTTGTGAGGCCTTTACAGGGCATGTTTCCTGGGCATGGTTCCGCAGCATGGAGAGAACATTGGCCACAACTGGGGCTGGTTTAGCACAGTGGGCTAAGCAGCTGGCTTGTAAAGCAGAACAAGGCCAGCAGCGCGGGTTCAATTCCCGTACCAGCCTCCCCGAACAGGCGCCAGAATGTGGCGACTAGGGGCCTTTCACAGTAACTTTATTTGAAGCCTACTTGTGACAATAAGTGGTTTTCATTTCATTTTTCAACTGTTTATTACCAAACTGAGCGACATTGCTTGAGAGCAAGAAGGGTGAATTACAAGGTTACACTTGGATAAGGTTGTCTTCCTCCTGACTGACACAAAGGGAGCATTTGACTGAAAAATAATAACGCACACAAATCATATAAAAAATGGAAATGCACGATAAAGATAAAGCTTAGGAAGTTAGAGGTAAAACAAAATCTGCACCAGCACAGAATGAAAAACGACACTTGATGGTTAAATAAGAGAGAAAAACGCCCAAATTAATCTCCGTTTCAACATTCCAAACTTGAGTTAGAAGCGGCAATTGCTTCTGAATTTAGTACTAGTCCTATAAAGTTTGACCTTTTCAACCAAACTTGTGTGACTGAACTTGTGTGACAATCTTCGTGATCCAATATTTCAATTTATTTTTCAAACAGTCTAGTCAAGCAATTGAAAGAAGGATGCAGTCAGGTCGGTTATAAAATTTGCTGAAGGATTTTCCATAATTAGTGGATTGAGGCTGATGGCTGGCTGACAATATTGAGCCCTTTAAGTGGTTTGCACAGGTACATAAAGCAGCCATTGATTACTTAATGTAGTGTTTGTATAGGCTAGATGGAAGAATAGATAAGGTTCAGTAATAGGATATTTAAAACAATCACAAACATTACTTATTAGCCATTGTGTCAAGGCTTGTGCTAACAGCAGCCAATTTGTACGAAATGCGGCATTTTTAGTTTTTTGTGTCAGCCAAACATTACCTGACCACTTTGCCAACTCTAATTCATGTATTGTGGTCTTGGGATATTTAATGAACAAGGAAGCCAGCGATAGGAAACAAAGATTTATTTTAACTATTTACAATAATCTGCCCACGGCAGTAACTCTCCACAATCACAGTCCCCGTTAGGACAACCAACTAACTACCCAGGCCCTGCTCGGGCGGCTTTTATTCAGTTCTAACAAGCCCCAGCTGGAAGCTTCGACTCCACAAGCCCCATGGGGAGATCGATAATGGTTTTCCCGCGGGCCTGGTGGGGGTTGTGACATCCCTCCCCACCAAAGTCCGAAGGTTCCCCCTCTGTCGGCCTTCTGCACCGCTTTACCTGAGGCTGAGTTTCTGCTTTCGACGGTTCTTGATTGGGCGGTGTACACCGGTTTGTCAACCACCATTTTATGGCCGACCTGCAGAGGGTTATTGCCGGAACCTCGGTCTTGGGCACGACGTCATCCGTCTGATCAGATGCTTCTGTCTCCAAGTCCAAGCCGGAGTCATCATCTTCCTGCTGGTCCGGACAATTGGCCATGGCCGATTGGGTCCTCTGGCTGAGGGGTGGTTCTTGGCACGAATGAGGCAACAATTCCGCCAGTTGAAGTGCGATTTCCCACTTCTTGAGGTGGTCCACATTTTTCCGCTGGACTCTTCCTTGAATTTTAACTTTAAAGAAGATTGATTTCTCTCGAGCACGCTTCACGGGAGCCAGAGTGCTCCTTCTCCAAAGTTGCGGGCATAGACAGTGTCCCCCGATTGAAACTGCCAACCTGATGTCCTGCAGTCATGGTGCTGCTTCTGTGTTTCCTGCTGCACTTACGGTTGCCCGCCTAGCTTCGTAAAAGTTTGACTCAACTGGATCCTAAGCCTGCAGCCCATCAACAGTTCTGTTGGTGCTACCCCCATCATCAGGTGTGGTGGTGTTCGGTAGTTAAAAAGGAACCGCGGCAGTCAAATGTCTAGCGAGCCTGTGGTCTGCTTCTTTATGCCTCTTCTGAATGACTGGAATGCCCTTTCTGCCAGACCATTAGATGAGGGATGGTACGGGGCGATTCTGACACGCCGGATGCCGTTCCGTTTCCCATATCTGCCGAACTCCTCACTTGTAAAATGTGCACCCTTGTCCATCACCAAGACTTCCGGGCTCCCATGGGTACTGAACGAGCACCTCAGCTTTTTGAAGATGACTCTTGACGTCTTCGAGGCCATTTTGTAAACATCAAGTCAATTCAAGTGGATATCCACGATAGGATCATGGACCTTATGAAAGGCCCTGTGAAGTCTGCATGCAGTCTCATCCATGGACATCCTGGCCATTCCCAGGGATGAAGGGAGGCCGCCAGCGGGAGCTTATGGTGCTCCTGACACGCTGCGCAACTACTTACGACCCATTCTGGCCAGCCTCTGTGAGAGCACTGCTGTCTCACAGCTCAAGAGACCCAAGTTCCATTCTGGCCTCGGGTGACTGTTTGTGTGGAGTTTGCACTTTCTCCCTGTGACTGCATGGGTTTCCTCTAGGTGCTCCGGTTTCCTCCCACAGTCCAAAGATGTGCAGGTTAGGTGGATTGGCCATGCTAAATTGCCCCTTAGTGTCCAAAAGGTTAGGTGGGATTAATGGGTTACGGGGATAGGCTAGAGGCATGGGCTGAAGTAGGGTTCTCTTCCCAAGGGTCGGTGTGGACATGATGGGCCGAATGGCCTCCTTCTGCACTGTAGAGATCCTATGATTCTATGATTTTAACTATTTACAATAATCTGCCTATGGTAGGAACTCTCTACAATCACAGTCCTCGTTGGGACAACCAACTGCCCAGGCCCTACTTGGGCCAGCTTTTATGTTTAGTTGTAATGAGCCCCAGCTGGGTGGTCTCCCCCCCTACCTGGGAAGCTCATACTCCACAAGCCCCATGGGGAGATCGATAATGGTTTCCCTGTGGACCTCGTGGGGGATATAACAGGATACACGCCCCACAATCCCCTCACATCTGAACCAATGAACCTAACCCTCTTTGATCTGACTTAAGTTCACAAAAGATCCACAATCATTCCCTGTGTCGAGGAGTATCATGAGTATCATCTCCTCAGGAAATTTATCACACGCATAAGACAACGCTGCACCACTTTAAATAGGGCTCTGGTGACTTTTGTCCTATTGGCTATTTTACAGAATGCAATTGCTCAAGAAAACAAATTTAAGAGAGGCTAGCATCCCAAAACCGCCACTTTTTGGAAGAGATTAGCACTGACATCACATAATTCCCATGAATTGTATCAGATAAAATTTAACCGAAGGACATGCGATCACTGTTATTACCAGCACAAGAAAGAAACAGGCTTCTGGAATTTGCTTTGATATCAGCTTGCAATTTATCTTGACAAAATTCAATACTAAAATCTCCGTAACACATTCATCTTCTGCTATTTCTTTATCCCCCGCATATCATTCAGACAGCTGAATCTAACTACATTCTGCTGCGTTAACGAATGCATTGAATGAGTTATTTCATGAATAATAAAACATTGGTTCCGGCCACCTCACTTCTCCCAGTGAAATTAGTAACCATTGTGATTTACTGAAACCTCACTATTATTAATGGATGGGATGAAACGAGCCTTCAGTGTATCAAGAGGTTACAAGTCCAACTGTTCTAAATTATCAAACAGAAAGACAGTGGGATAGTGCAATTTTTATCCCATTAGTTTTTCATACAACCCAAAAGATATAGAGGGCAAAACATGCAGATCTGTTTTTAGTGAACAGGATACTTGAACCCACCGAAGCAGCTGTCAATAAGAGCAAAATTACTGGGGAAGGATTTTCCATGCCCGTTTTCGGCAGGTGTGAATGGCAACAGGAGTGGAGAATTGTGCAGAGGTCCCAAAACAGCTTTCACACCAGAGTGGTTTCCCAGCTCGATTGTTCCCTCTCCCCCATCAGCGGCACAGAGGAACCTATTTAAATTAATTTGTATATAATTAATAGGCCTCCCTCCTGGCAAATCCCCATGTCCGAAAGTGCCCAACCCTGGTGGCGTGATGTCACATTGCCAGGGTTCCCAATAGGCTTTTACAAACGGGGAACAGGTAAACAGAGCCCACTGGGGGTGCACATGTATGTACAGCCCCCAGGGAGACCACTGACATGGGCACTGCCGGGAGGGCTTCCATTTCAGAAGTTCAGGGTGTGGGAAGAGGATGCATTCCCAAGGGACGGGAGCTTTTCTATGTCCAGAGTGGTTGGGGGGGGGGGGGGGGGGGGATTCCTTCTTTATTTTGTTTAGATCGGGGCACCCTTCAAAAAAGACACCCATATCTGTCAGGAGCCGTAGTTGCTGGTGGAGAGGGTTCACTCAGAGCCCAGCCCGACAGCGCAATGTCATGGGACCCCCAGGCCCAATCACCGCCATGCAGAAGAATGCCAGCCTGGCACCGTGTCCAGAGGGCAAGCACCTGAGGGCCTCCGATCCCCTGGGATACTCCCACGAGTGCCGTTCCACCTGATCCCCATTAGTGGGGACCAGCACTGTATAGCGCTCACTGAGGTCTCCAAGGGGAAGGGAATAGAGCCCAACGCCATGATTGTCTCAGGGAACTGCATATTACAGTAAGACTAGCCAGTGCGTTAGATCCCGTGAGGCATGGCGAGCTGGGTAGACGCGGGAATGGGGTCTCCCAGCATTTACCGGCCACGTTGCACCGTGGCGCACTGACTTTCAGGCACAGCATGGCCGGTAGATCGTGCCTTATGACTCTATACACTGTCGTTTGTGGAGATTGAAGGAAAAGTGTCAGAGAAGTCTATAGAAGGTAATGGAGGCTTTGATTACCTTTTTCTCAGCAGTGAGGGATGGGACATGGTTTATGGGATGCATATGGGCAAAATGATGGAGATGAACCAATTCAGCCATGATAACAGGTTTGCTGTGGGGAAGGAAGTCGGGATCAGGCTTGAATAATGGGAAAATGTTCCGCATTTCAGCCAGAGATGAAAATCTGTGAAGCTGGCAGCATTCAGGATGCATTTGTTGGCAGATTCCAAAGAGCATGATTTCAGTTTTGGCAACATTAAACAGGGGGGGGTGTTGGCTCATTCAGTTCCTAATCTGAAACAGGAGAGTGTTGTGCACCTTTGCTGGTGATGAAAGAGGTAGAAAGGGAGAACTCAGTATTGTTGGGGTATGTGGAGCCTGGCCCATGTTTTCTGAATGATGTTAACAAGAGGTAGCACATGAATGATGAGGATGAAGCTGTGGGTACACTGTGGGCTGGACTGGGAGAAAAGCTGCAGTAACAGATGTGCAAAATTTATACCCATTCATAATCGGTAGGCAGAAAATTGGTGGGTGTGAAGTGTCTCGGGACAGAGTTGCCCTCCATCAGTGCTCAGAGAACCTGTGGATGACTCAAGAACTGTACACACAGCATGGTGACTTGAGTTACCTGCCCAGATGTGTGCAGTTAGCAGCTCAGGTGAGTGGGGATATTCCTCATGCCATACTGCCATTCACTCACATCCAACAAGAGTTTAATCCCAATTTCACAGAATCACAGAATCTTCACAGTGCAGAAGGAGGTCATCCGGCCCGTCTAATCTGCACTGGCTCGCTGAGAGAGCATTCTACCTCGTCCTACTACCCTGCCTTATCCCCATAACCTTGCACACTCTTTCTTTTCAAATAGCAATCCTTGCATATAAGTTGATCAAACCTGCCACCACCAACCTTTCAAGATGATGGTTCCAGATTCCAACCACTTTCTGGGTGTAAAATAATTTCTTCACATCATTTCTACTCCCTTTGCCCATTATTTTTGATCCGTGCCCTCCAGTACTTGATGTACTCTTGAGAGGGAACAGTTTTCCCTGTTCACACCCCTCTGAATCTTGAATACCTCTTATCAATTCTCCTCTCAGTCTTCCTTTCTCCAAGGAAAAGAGGCTCAACCTCTTCAATCTACCCTCATGGCTACAGCTTCCTTGGAATCATTCTTGCGAATCTCCTCCATATTCTCGCCAATGCCTTCACATCTTTCCTCAAGTATGACACCCAGAACTGGATGCAATACTCCAGATTAAGTTTAACTAATGTCTTAACTAGTGTCTTCTCGCTCACTCCCTTTTGAATACCCAGTTCAATTCAACGTCTCTCTTCACTCCCAACGCTCTTTTCATCTTCTTCTCCTAATTTCCTACTCATACCCTGTACCCTTCAAGATCAAGCAGGCAGTGACCCCATTCACACCCAACGTACCCTCGAGGTGAATTGCCGAAGAGAGATTTTGGATTAGGATGGGGCATTGATGGTGGAAAAAGGCAATGGAGTGATCGAGGAGGTTTAAGAAGTGACAAGAGTCTTGGCACTCCGGGAGGGGGCAGCAATGAGATGAGAATGTCCCCAATCAGGGATGTTGTGAAGCAATAATTCATTTCAGAATGGAAGATTAGGTTGAGAACAACCATTAAAAAAATCATTGGGAGTGGATTCTTTGTGGAATTTGGGAAGAAACTTGAAGGAGTTGGACTCGGTGCTGAAAGGTGCACATGGGCTGATTAGAACAGCGAGATTGAGTAACCATTATGTACAGTTCACAAACTACTCTGGCCATGAACAAATAGTTATAGGACAGACACAAATTAATGAAACTTCTACAAGTTAGCTTTGAAGACCAGAGGTGGAATACTACTTAAGAGGATGAAACTGGTATGAAAGAACAGCTTGAGATGCGATAAGGAAAGATGAGATAAGAGTGATTAATCAAAGTAATAAGATACATGCAAAGGTTATTGGCAGGTGAATGACATTAAAGGTGAACTTTTCAGCACAACGATTACACAATTAACTCCCCGTTTTCTAAATCTTTAGAGGACAAGAAGGCCTTGTCAATAATCCATACAAATCCACCCTGAGCGAGACCTCAGTACAGTAGGCGGTGGAGAGGAAGCAGACCAAGTCTGGCCAGCATCACGGTTCAATTCCCGTACCAGCCTCCCCGAACAAGCGCCAGAATGTGGCGACTAGGGGCTTTTCACAGTAACTTCATTGAAGCCTACTTGTGACAATAACCGATTTTCATTTAATTTCATTTCAAGATCCATGCTAGCACTCTTGAGTAATTTGCGAAGTTGTAAAGACATGAGACACCGAGAAGAAAAGGTAAAAACAGAAGGTAAGAGATCTATGCCCTACTCAGTTTGAACTGGAAGTTACGACATATCACAATCATGTTTTTTGCTGTATAATGGCTCTGTTATGTCCAACCTTAAACTCTGATTAAACTCAGTAAGAGGTCTTCCAACACCAGGTGAAAGTCCAACAGGTTTGTTTCGATGTCACTAGCTTTCGGAGTGCTGCTCCTTCCTCAGGTGAATGAAGAGGTATGTTCCAGAAACATATATATAGACAGATTCAAAGATGCCAGACAATGCTTGGAATACGAGCATTAGCAGGTGATTAAATCTTTACCGATCCAGAGATGGGGTAACCCCAGGTTAAAGAGGTGTGAATTGTGTCAAGCCAGGACAGTTGGTAGGATTTCGCAGGCCAGGTGGTGGGGGATGAATGTAATGCGACATGAATCCCAGGTCCCGGTTGAGGCCGCACTCATGCGTGCGGAACTTGGCTATAAGTTTCTGCTCGGCGATTCTGCGTTTATCATAGAATTTACAGAGCAGAAGGAGGCCATTCAGCCCATCGAGTCTGCACCGGTTCTTGGAAAGAGCACCCTACCCAAGGTCAACACCGCCACCCTATCCCCATAACCCAGTAACCCCACGGGCAATTTTGGACACTAAGGGCAATTTATCATGGCCAATCCACCTAACCCGCACATCTTTGGACTGTGGGAGGAAACTGGAGCACCCGGAGGAAACCCACGCACACACGGGGAGGATGTGCAGACTCCGCACAGACAGTGACTCAAGCCAGAATCGAACCTGGGACCCTGGAGCTGTGAAGCAATTGTGCTATCCACAAGGCTACCGTGCTGCGTTGTCGCGGGTCCTGAAGGCCGCCTTGGAGAACGCTTACCCGGAGATCAGAGGCTGAATGCTCTTGACTGCTGAAGTGTCCCCCGACTGGAAGGCGGCCTTCAGGACGCGCGACAGCGCAGAATCGCATCTTTGCATTGCATTGACTGGCATCTTTGAATCTGTCTATATATATGTTTCTGGATCATACCTCTTCATTCACCTGAGGAAGGAGCAGTGCTCTGAAAGCTAGTGACATCGAAACAAACCTGTTGGGCTTTAACCTGGTGTTGTAACACTTCTTACTGTGCTCAGCCCAGTCCAACGCCGGCATCTACACACCTTATTAAACTCAACATCCCACCATATTTTGCAGTCGATCCTGATTGACAACTGGCTTTCAAGTGATTACGATCACTTCAGTACGTCTTTGTTCATCATGGTCTCTAAGAAACCCAACCTAATTTTCCCAAGGAAGGTCATTTGTGCCAGGTAAAACAATCTTATTTTTGGCCATTTAAATCTGAGGTTTCAAAGGAAGCTGCATTGATGTATGTCATATGGTGAACAACATTAAGGTCCTGAGTTTCCAAAGGGTTTTTCTGACCTTCCACTACAACTTTGATTGGGACATGGCAGAATTCCGGCAGTGATTATGTTAATAACCTACTTTAGTCAAATACTTACTTCAGGAGTTTCATCAAACACCTGCCAATGTTATGGTGGAAGATCAGGACAACATCTGCAGAACTTTAAGGCCCAAATGTCCACCTTCCGATGATCTACCAAATTATTTACATATAAATAGATTGATAAAATAATAATCTATGTACTAATATAGCACCTTCCACATCTTCAGGACATCCCAAAATGCTTCACAGATAATGAAGTACTTTTGACGTGTAGTCAGCAAAGCTGCTATTTTTAGAATTCTGAGGAACAGAAAATTAAATATGTGACCTGATAATTTGTTTTCAGTGATGTTCAGGGATGCACATTGGCCACAATACCCGTAAAATTGCTCTGCACGGAAGCTTGATCCATTAATTGAGAAGAGAGTGGACTATCACTTTGCAGGCATGTCTGAGATATAAGTAAGTGAGTTGGGCTTCCCTGATGTAATAGCAGGAAGTGCATTGTGTAATATGATGTTGAGTTTAACCACAAAGACTCAATATTGCTCTGTGTTCTGCGTTAAGTTAGCCAAGCACAACTGAGGTATCAACAAGGATATTAGAGTTCAGCAACCCTCAGGTACGAAAAAGAAATAAAAAACATGGTTATCACATGAGCCCTGTGATGAATGTAGGAATTTCAGCTATATTGTATTATATGTATTTGGTGCAGTTAGGGTTAAAAGTTTGAGTTAGTGTGTGTTTGACTGCTGCAGTAGTGTTTTTAAAAATCCTGGTTTGCAAGACAGCAGGCGTTTTGGGAGCCAGAGCTGCAATTAAAGCATTGTAAAAGTTTGGGCTAATGGATTTTTTTTAATATAAAGAGGGTTTCCTACAGAGTAGTTAATTGGAGACATAGGGCATGGTTCACCCACAAAAGTGACATTTTGGGCATTTTGATGGGGTATTTCCCATGTTTATTTTCATTAAGATCCAAAATGGTATTCACCCACACTTAGTCATTTTGTTTGCATCTTGGGGAGTTTCTCCCCAGTCTCGCTCAAACTTTGAAATTTTTTCAGCAGTGGGGAGCTGAAATTACCATCTGGACCGGATCCTCAGATATTGTGACACAATATCGGGACCCCCTACACCCTCCCACCCATGGAAAATGCCAACCCCCGCAGAATAGGCATCACCCCTCCCAAGTGAGGACACGCAGCTATGGGGTCAGGGAGGGCCCCCGCTGTATCAGGCCCCTCAACTCATTATTTCAGGATCCCCGCTTCACCTCTCCAACCTTTGTGACGTCCCTTCATACGTCCCATCATCCCCCTCCTTTCATGGACATGGCCCTCCCCGGTCCCTAACCATTGACAGTACTAACCTGGCACTTTGGAACCCTGGAACCACCAGTCTGGCACACAGGCAGTATCGCTGGAACTCTGGGTGCACAAACTGGGCACCCTGGCAGACTCGCACTGCCAGGGTGCCCGGGTGACAGGGGGTGTGCCCCGGTACTGCCCTGCCCTGTCCCAGACCACCTGGAGGCTCTAATGGCCTCTAAGTACCCCATGGCCATCACACCTGGTCTCCACTTGAGGAGAGCAGTACTAATCGGCGCCTGGATGGGAGGCATTGCCGTTGCGGCTGGTCACTCCCAGGCACCGGGAGAATACAGACTCAAATAGCCCAAGCATATTTAAATGAGCCATTAAAAATGATTTTCTGGATCACGTCCAGCGAGGGCATGATCCATATCATGGCAGGCACCGTGGGTCATGTGACTCGCACAATGTTTTGCACCCGGCACGAAGCCTGATTTGGGCCTCTCCCCCGATTCACCCAGCGTGCCCAGATCAGCGACGTGTGCAACACGTTGGTACAATCGCGCCCATTGTGTTCAATTTCGTGAGATGGTTTTGATGTTCAGTTTTAGTTTGTAGCTGAAATGCAAACTGAAGAAATATAGCCAGAGCTTCTGCAATATTCTGATAAGGTTCAGGTTTCTTTCTTTAAAGAAGTCTCAAAAGATCTCTTTTTCTCAAAGTGGACTGTTCAAGGCATCTCGGTACAGCAAGTATTCCTGCGTGCTAACTGTATTTAAAAGTGGATTGGGACCAGAGATGGTTTTGTCGTTTAAGTGAAAATAAAGATAATAGTTAAGGGTTGTTGTGTCACTGTATTGATTAGCATTGTTTAAGGGGTATTTGTCAGCTATTTACTTGTGTGATGTTCAAGATACTTTAATACAGTGTTACTAATAAATTTTGTTTAATATACCATATTTTGCATGAAATCACTCCTGGAGCGAGGCATCCTTTCCTCACCGTCCTACAAGATAAAAATAAAATATTTGGGTTTCTTTCCTGTGTCCTAGCCACTGTTGGGGTCTGGTCTGGATCGTAATATCCCGGATAGAAATGTAGATGTATCGGAACATGAAGCGCAATCAGGATTGAAATCAGTTACGGTTCTCCCCATGACTAAATAGCCTCACACACTGTATCTAGACTTGTCCATGAAGAACAGTCACCTGGGTAAGATGCCAGTGAGCTGTGTGTGTCCATGGAGCTGTAATTCAGTTAGAGTCTGCGCCTTCACGACAGGAAACTAAATATTGGAGACACAAATGGAAAGGGAGCAAGTTGTATAAAACCTGGTAATGTCACATCTTTCTGCATTATTACTTTGTTTGTCCTGCTAACTTCATTATCTAGTTAGACCAAAGTATCTGGTAGCACAGTGCCAGCAGGTCACAATTTAGTATTACTAATTCCTTTTTCTATTGAAGGTGGCGTCCAATCTGAACATATTTTAAATACATTCAGATAACTTAGCCGAAAGGCTTTGAGCCAAAAGGCATTCTGGATGAAAACATAAATTAGATAATTGAGGATTAATGTTGATAGTCCAATCTTTTCCCGACAAGTGATTTTTTGACAGATTTGATGATGTATGGTAAACTCTACATTTTTGGAGAGAGTGAGCCTTGTGTCCTCAGGTTAATATTAGAGTTGTCACAAGAAGCAATGTGCAGAAGCCAACTATCCCCTAATTTAATAGTTGGTCATTTGTCCCTGTTAACAAATGTGTTTCTGCTTTAGTCACGGTATGATGTCTGCGCACTGTTTATTGTGTCTAGGGAACATATCCTGGCTTTTCACACTTTATTATGCTACTAATCCTGTTCCACGTGGTGCAGTAAAGTGCCTGGAAAATAAGAATCACATTTTTGACTATAACATTTGGATGAACCTAAGCTAGAGCTCAAGTTTGGACTAGGGTAAATGTCAAGTTAATTAAGGATGCATGCTGAAACATGGATCAATTTCCTCATGAAATGTAATTAGCAATATTGCTGACAATAGCCACAAGCCCATCAATTGCACAGGGCCAGAGGGCTTTGAGACGTTGGGTTACTTGTGTGATTTGTAGCATGGCAATTTTCAAACCCATTCTGGGCCTCAAGAAGGAGGTGGAGAGCAAAATAAAGCTACTTATCACAGGAAAAAATTGAAAACCTGCAGTTGAAGCATCACGACGCTGCCTTGCGAAAATCACAAATCGATAATAGTTTCATGATCACCATTGCTACGACTAGTTTTAAATTCCAGATTTTCCAAAGCCCTGGCAGCACTGCTTGATGCACAATCAATTACTCTCGAGACAAGGTGAGTCATAACTAATCGGCTTTAATCAGCTAGAACTGTACCCAGCAGCTTCGATACAGAAAGTGAAGGCTGCTGGGACGGCATTGGTTCTTATACCCCACCTCTCAGGGCGGAGATATGTACATTAGCCAAGGGTAGACTCCTAGGTCTAGCCAATGGGCATCCACCTCTCAGGTACTGCAATGCCTGGTATTACCACATTCACCCCCTGTTAAAAACGAACCCAGCGGGGTGCTGGCCAGTGTTACTGTCACCTTTTGCATGGTAGGACCAGGTATTGCAGGTACCGTGATGTCAAGGGTAACAGAGAAAGTTTTTACTGTTTTATGGTGCAGCAATCAGACGATCGGGTGGCCTGGTCGTCCTTCTGGAGCGTCTGGGCTTCGGCGATGATCCTGGTGGGGGCCCCGGCGGTTGTGGCTCCGGGAACGTGGTGTCTTCCTCCCTGGCAGCTTCGTAACCCCTAGGCAGCGCTGTTGGGGTGAAAAGTGGGCAGGGGAGGGGCGCCTGTAGGGGGCGTCGGTGCCTGTTCGGCGCTGGGTAGGTGGCGGCGGCAGTACTGACCCTCCCGTCAGGTGCTGCGGGGAGGGTGGGGGTGGGGGCAATGGTGCGGGTGCGCGTGGGGCTCCGGCGGGTGCCAGGTCCCGAAGGGAGACCGTGTCTTGGCGGCCGTCGGGGAACGCTACGTAGGCGTACTGGGGGTTGGCATGCAGCAGGTGGACCCTGTCGACCAACAGGTCCGACTTGTGCGCCCTCGCATGTTTCCGCATCAGGACAGGTCCGGGTGTCGCTAGCCAGGTTGGGAGCGAGGTTCCGGAGGAGGACCTCCTGGGGAAAACAAGGAGACGTTCGTGAGGTGTCTGGTTTGTGGTAGTACAGAGCAGCGACCGAATGGAGTGAAGGGCAACTGGGAGGACTTCTCGCCAGCAGAAGACTGGGAGATTCCTGGACCGAAGGGCCAGCAGGATGGTCTTCCAGACCGTTCCGTTCTCCCTCTCTCCCTGCCCCTTTCCCCGGGGGTTGTAACTGGTCGTCCTGCTGGAGGCGATGCCTTTGCTGAGCAGGAATTGACGCAGATCGTCGCTCATAAAGGAGGACCCCCTATCACTATGTATGTAGGCAGGGAAACCGAACAGTGTAAAAATACCCTGGAGGGCCTTGATGATGGTGGTCGTGGTCATGTCCGGGCAGGGGATGGCAAATGGGAACCGGGAGTATTCGTCAATCACGTTCAGGAAATACGTGTTGCGGTCAGTGGAGGGGAGGGGGCCTTTGAAATCCATGCTGAGGCCTTCAAAGGGACAGGAAGCCTTTATCAGATGCGCTCTCTCTGGCCGGTAGAAGTGCGGTTTGCACTCCGCGCAGATTCAGCAGTCCCTGGTGACTGTCCTGACCTCCTCGATGGAGTAGGGCAGGTTGCGGGTCTTAACGAAATGGAAGAAACGAGTGACCCCCGGGTGGCAGAGGTCCTCGTGGAGGGCTCGGAGGCGGTCCACTTGCGCGGTGGCGCAAGTGCCACGGGACAGGGCATCAGGAGGCTCGTCAGCTTCCCGGGACGGTACAAGATCTCGTAATTGTAGGTGGAGAGTTCTATCCTCCACCGCAAGATCTTGTCGTTCTTAATCTTGCCCCGCTGTGGATTATCGAACATGAAGGCCACCGACCGTTGGTCCATGAGGAGAGTGAATCTCCTGCTGGCCGGGTAATGCCTCCAGTGTCGCATAGCTTCTACTATGGCCTGGGCCTCCTTTTCGACCGAGGAGTGGCGAATTTCGGAAGCATGGCGAGTACGGGAGAAGAAAGCCACAGGCCTGCACGCTTGGTTGAGGGTGGCCGCCAGAGCTACGTCGGACACGTCGCTCTCGACCTGGAAGGGGAGGGACTCGTCGATGGCGCACATCGTGGCTTTTGCGATGTCCGCTTTGATGTGGCAGAAGACCTGGCGGGCCTCCGTCGACAGGGGGAAGGTTGTGGACTGGATCAGGGGTCGAGCCTTGTCTGCGTAATTAGGGACCCATTGTGCATAATAGCTAAAGAAGCCGAGGCAGCGCTTTAGGGCCTTGGGGCAGTGAGGGAGGGGGAACTCCATGAGGGGGCGCATGCGTTCAGGGTCGGTGCCTATGACTCCATTTCGCACTACGTAGCCTAGGATGGCTAGACGGTCGGTGCTAAACACGCATTTATCCTTATTGTCGGTCAGATTAAGGATATTCGCGGTCTGGAGAAATTTTCGGAGGTTGGTGTCGTGGTCCTGTTGGTCATTGCCGCAGATGGTGATGTTATCAAGATACGGGATAGTTGCGCATAAGCCGTACCGGTCAACCATTCGGTCCATCTCACGCTGGAAGACCGAGACCCCGTTCGTGACACCGAAGGGAACCCTTAAAAAGTGATGGAGCCGCCCATCTGCTTCGAAGGCAGTGTACTGGCGGTCACCATGACGGAGCGGCAGCTGGTGGTAGGCAGACTTGAGATCCACCGTGGAGAAAACCTTGTATTGCGCAATCCTGTTTACCAGGTCGGCTATACGGGGGAGAGGGTACGCGTCCAGCTGCGTAAACCGGTTGATGGTCTGGCTATAGTCGATGACCATCCTATGTTTCTCCCCGGTCTTTACCACCACTACTTGAGCCCTCGAGGGGCTGTTGCTTGCTTCGATGACCCCTTCCTTCAGCAGCCGTTGGACCTCGGACCTGATGAAGGTCTGGTCCTGGGCACTGTACCGTCTGCTCCTGGTGGCGACGGGTTTGCAATCCGGGGTGAGGTTCGCAAACAGGGAAGGCGGGTCGACCTTAAGGGTCGCGAGGCCGCAGACAGTAAGGGGGGTATGGGGTCGCCAAATTTAAAGGTCAGGCTTTGCAAATGGCACTGGAAATCCAGCCCAAGAAGGGTGGCTGCACAGAGGTGCGGCAGAACGTACAGGCGGAAATTGCGGAATTCCCTGCCTTGGACAGTGAGGTTCGCTAGGCAGAACCCCTTTATCTCCACTGCGTGTGACCCGGAGGCCAGGGAGATCCGTTGGTTTACAGGATGGGTGACAAGAGAATAGCGCCTTACCGTGTCGGGGTGGACAAAGCTTTCCGTGCTCCCAGGCAAGACGTCACGTGGCCGTTGATGGCGATCGTTGTGGTGGCTTTCGCTAGCGTCCGGGGCCGACTGTGGTCCAGGGTAACGGAGGCCAGCTGCAGCAAGGGGGAGTTCTGGTCAGGCAGCGTGTAGTCGGCAGTGCTGGGGGCTTGAGGTCCCATCCAAGATGGCGTCAGCCACGGGTCGCACATGGAGTCCGGGGATGCAGAAGATGGCGTCGGCGAGGGACAAAATGGCTGCGCTCACCCATCCAGCGTGGTGGCTGGGGGGCAAAATGGCCGCGCCCATGGGTCGCACGTTGCCTGGGGATAGAAGGGCGGCGGTGGGCCATGGACGGCCGGGACCTGGAACAAAGGCTGATGATGGTCGCTGGCGACCGCTGCCACGGCGTGGCCCTGGCAGACCACGACATAGTGGCCTTTCTTGCCGCACCCTTTGCAGGTGACAGTGTGGGCCGGGCAGCGCGCGCGGGGATGATTCGCTTGGCCGCAGAAGAAGCAGCATTGGCCGGCGGTGAAAACGGGCAGTCTAGCGGCGCAGGCCTGCGGGGGTAGCGAGAAAGTCTGGGGGGCCGCCGCGATGGGGTGCCACGCAGCCCAGGGGGCGCTGTGCGCCCGGGAGCAAAAGCCAGTGCGTTTTTGTACGCAACGTTCATGGACACTGCCAGGGCCCGTGCCTCAGCGAGGCCCAGTGTGCCCATTTCAAGGAGCCTTCTGCAGATGTCGGGGGAAGTCATACCTGCCACTAAAGCGACCCGAATTAAAAGTTCCATGCGTTCGTTCCCCGTGACAGCTGGGCAGCCACAGTTCTGGCCTAGCACTAGTAGAGCCCGATAGAAGTCTTCCAGTGTTTCTTCAGGGCTCTGCCTTCTAGTTGCCAGCAGGTGACGGGCGTAGGCCTGGTTCAGGGGATGGATATAACGTCCTTCTAGCAGCTCGATAGCTGCAGCATAATTCTCCGCCTCCTCGATCAGAGGGTAGATTGCAGGGCTGACTCGGGAGCATAGAAGGTGCATTTTCTGCCTTTCCGTGGGGGTGTCGGCGGCCGTGTCGACAAAGCTCTTAAAACACGCCAGCCAGTGCTTAAAGATAGCAGCGGAGTTGTCTGCGTGGGGACTGAGCTGAAGGCACTCCGGCTTGATGCGGAGGTCCATCTTTCCAGAAGTAATAGCTGATTAAATTGATGCACAATCAATTACTCTCGAGACAAGGTGAGTCATAACTAATAGGCTTTAATCAGCTAGAACTGTACCCAGCAGCTTCGATACAGAAAGTGAAGGCTGCTGGGATGGCATTGGTTCTTATACCCCGCCTCTCAGGGCGGAGCTATGTACGTTAGCCAATGTAGACTCCTAGATCTAGCCAATGGGCATCCACCTCTCAGATACTGCAATACCTGGTATTACCACACTGCTTCAAGGGCAAAAATGTACAAGATGGAGCCCCAAATTCCCCTCATTACGTCAGAGGTCGGGAAAGTCGAGGCTGGTGTCTGCTGTGATATGGTCATTCCACTTACCTGGGCTCCAGGGCCTCTATGTTTTTTTCTTATCCGGCCCTCTTGCAGCCCTAGCATTGCCTACCACCCCTGGTGGCACTGCTGTGTCTGAAGAACTGCCAGCTCTTTGAATGGCCAGTGGCACTTGGAGGCATGATCCTCAACCTGAAGGCCCCTGGGAGGCAAAGTGATATTGTCACTGCACTAGTAATCCAGAGGTCCGGGCTAATGCTCTGCGGACATGGGTTGAAATTCCACCACAGCAGCTGGTGGGATTTAAATTCAATTCACAAAAAACCTGCATTTGAAAGTTGTCTTAGTAATGGTGACCATGAAACTATGATCGACTATCATAAAACCAATCCGTTTGGCTACGATCAAGTGTGAGATCAGGTGTAATGCCAGTTCTTATCAGTTTGGATCAAGTGTGTCCCTTTGAGGGGACCATGAATTGGCTCCAATTTAAATTGTTTTTTGGAGCAAGCAAGGAGATGGATTAGGGGCTAGCCCCATCCACTCTGCACTTTGGCTTTGTAACTCTAAGGAAAGGATATATATATATATTTAAACATATGCAATCCTTACCTGCTTACATGTGATTCCAGACCCATAGTAATGTAGTCCACCATTAACTGCCCTTGGAAATGGCCCAGTAAACTAATCAGTTCAAGGGCAATTAGGGATGGGCATTAAATGCCAGACGAGCCAGCGACACCCACGTACCTAAATTAATTTTTTTAAAGCCTGAATCCTCCTTCTCACATCCCATTCCCCTCTCATTCCACAATCTCTTCTGATTTACAAGCCACAGATAGTGTAAGCATATACCTCTTAAATTCCCCCACCCCTCATCACAATCTAACGCTTGTTCCCTTAATCTTTCAGATACCTCCCAGGGAGTTGAAGAAGAACAAGAAGAGAGTGATATAAACATACAAAATAATAGCAGAAGTAGGTCATTCAGCCCCTCGGGCTTTGATAAAATCAAAGCTGATCCTTTTGTGTTTCAAATTCCACATTCCCATCTACCCCAGATAGCCTTTGGTTCACTTGCCTGGCAAGAATTCATCTACCTCTGCCTTAAAAATATTCAATGACCCCCACCACTTTCTGAGACAAAGAGTTTCAAAGTCACAAAACACGAGGAGAAAAATATTCTCCTCATCTCTGTCCTAAGGGTTACAACATCATTTGTGCAGCACTGATTCAGAAATGACAACCCTCGGGCTTATGCCAACAGAGTGAAATAGCAAGCACACGGAAATTCCCGCCTGAGGTCAACGGACCTTTATATGGTCGCCGTCCCATCTGTGGTGATGTTGCAGCGGGCTATGCCGAAGATTCCAGCCCTATATGTCAACACCAGTTCAGAAAGCAATGTTACTACGTGGCTGCATTACCTAATAAAGGAGTTAGTGAGAATGAAAAAGGAGCCCTTGAAAACCAAAAGGTAGGCCACTAAAATAAAAAAGTAGCCCTTAAGAAAACTTATGAAGACCCCTTGAAAAAGGATACATTGATCGCCGGGGTAGATATGACAGAACGATAGAACTAGGACACAAGCACAAAGCTGAACTGGTGTGTCAGAAGGCTGTCATACATGTAAGCAAAGACATAGGGTAGGGATTCTCCATTTCTGTTCCTTTCAGGCCAGTATGGCGACAGGAGTGAAAACTCTCGCGAGAGGCCCAAATTGCATTTCACGTTGACATAAAAGCACAAGGCGATCGTCCACCTGCCAGTGATGTAACAATGTTCAACTTTGGGAACATTATTATAATACATTTACATATCAGCCTCTACACCGGAATCATTTGCCCTGCCAATAAGAAAATTAATTCACCTTAGTGTGAGGGCTGGAATTACGACTGGTCTATTACAGCGTGCACCTGGCGGGCAGACTTCCCAGAGGAGAAGTTCAGGTGAGTGCTTCGCTCAGGGAGGGAAGAGGGTCATTCCCCGAACTTTCTGGGCACTACCCGGGTGATGCCCCAGCACGGCCTGGTCACGAACTGGGAACTATCTGGACACTGCTCGGACAGTGCCTGGTGTAGGAGTTTGAATTGGGAGGAGGGGTGTCAGGTGGTGGCAGGGTGAGGGGGGAGGGGGGAGGGCAGACTTTAAAAATGGCACCCCAACATTTAAAAAATGACTTTGCTGGCGGGGCAGTCTGAATCAGAGCCCGCCCTAACTGCGTGATGTCATGGGATCTGCCCCTTGAAGTTTTTTTCTATCTTTCCAATGTGGTCAGCACGGTGGCATAGTGGTTAACACTGCTGCCTCACAGCACCGGGACCCAGGTTTAAGTCCGACCTCAGGTGACTATCTGTGTGGAGTTTGCACTTTCTCCCCATGTCTGTGTGGGTTTCCTCCGAGTGCTCCGGTTTCCTCCCACAGTCCAAAGATGTGCTGGTTAGGTGGATTGACCATGCTAAATTGACTCAGAGTATCCAAAAGATTAAGTGGGGTTACAGGGATAGGGTGGGGGCGTGAGCCTGGGAAGGGCGTTCTTTCCAAGGGTCGGTGCAGACTCGATGGGCCGAATGGCCTCTTTCTGCACTGTAGGGATTGTATGATATGACGCAGAAAGCTGCCGTTGGTGTCAGCTGCTTCAACGCCCATATTCCCACCCACTGTAGCACTCTGCAAAATGCAGGTAAGGTTTCGTCCATTATTTTTCAAAATCTTTCCAATGCAATCATCCGTTTCGATATCTGGTGGGATTGTCCAACACTGGTTACTCAATGCTCTTAGTGGAAACTCACTTGCCTCCTGTTTTTCTTTTTCATGACTTCCTTTGAATGTGAGCCAGAAACAACCATTTTAATCAAAACATTTCTTTTTGCCTCATTTGACTATATTTTGCGTGTAGAATTTTAAGTTTGGCTTCATTTTAAGCCCAGCTTGTGGAGACCCAGAAAAAAAAACTTCTAAAGATTTTTGATCCCTTGTGATGGTGCTGCTGGTACCACAATCCCAATTGTTCCTGCTGCCTCTTGATTTATGCCAGTGCTATTTAATCCTCTGCTGCCGTACTGGTACCCAACTGTTAATATGATGGAAGTGATCTCAGCAGGAATCCTCACCAGTGCAGGATGTTGTTTATGGTGGACTTGGGTGGCACAATAAATCTTAAAACACTTGCAGGTTTTGGGAAAAGTTCAAAGTGCAGTGGACCAAGCATCTCGTGAAGCACAAGCTCTCCCTGTGTGGCCGACATGGCGGGCCAATTCAACACAAAAGCTGTTGCTGGCTGGGCTGTTCCAGTAATTTAACTTGCCTGTAGTTGGGTTTTCCTTGGAAAATTATTTTTAACCAGTGCCTTTTAGAGAAGCAATATTTTGGTCACAACGTGGATGGTAACATCGTTCATACAATTGTTTTTAGATTATAAATCAATACGTAAGCAACAGCTATTATCTACTCAGAGTAACAGTACAGTTGGTAGTTTAATCCTGTTCGCTAATGTTGTTAATTTATGCCTCTGTGCATAAAACATGGTCTGTTCGAATCATCAGACTCGTAAAAATATATTGAAATTAATTGAATTTGTCAGATGAATAAAATTTACTTTTGTGGGTATGGATTTAACAAGATACATCTGTAGAGTCATGTTTCCAGTGGCGTAATGAATTAAGCATTCATTGTTTAATATCAACCTATATTTGAATATATTTCTGCCGCTCAGATCACTATTCTGTACTAAAAATAACAACTGCGAAGAAATATGGCCCATATTTCACTTACTGCTGAAATATAATTTAAAATTAAATATAGAAACAGCTGTAAAAAGCAGACAGTATTGCTTTTCTTGGCCTGCCAGAGCTGAATGTTGAACTTAAAAAGCTTCCTTTTCCCTAGTTTTATTTTCGCTATGTATTGAAGACTCTGAGCTTTAGATGATTGCTCATGTCTACCAAAAGCCACACATGGTTCTTCCGTTTCTGAATCTTTATGGTCCATATTTCACATATTCCATTATTTCTAATCTGAATCACTGTAAAGATTGCAGAAGCATCTAAAGAATTTTCAACCTTCAGATACTGGGGTATAAAGACAGGAAGCAACCATTTTCGGTGTTCAAGAAGGGAGTATTGACTCCAAATCGCTTTGAATTTCTGCACGTTGGAACGTGTTTTCTTCCGCTGGGAGGGTTTTTTAACACCCAGGATGGAGGAAGGATATGAAAAGGATAATTTTTAAACCCGATCCTAATCAGCCTTGAATGGTTTAGGGAAGTGCATAACCTGCCCAATGAAGATAAGTCAATCATTACTTATGAACGTATGAATCAGGTGCAGGATTAGACCCCTCGGCCCTGTCACGATAGAGAGATATTAGGAAATTGTGTCCAGAAAAGGGGTTCCAAAATATAGCAGGCAATTTAAGGGTTAAACAGACTGAATGAAAATACTGTTAGCCTGGACTCAAAATGGATAGGCCCACGCCTGGCTGAATCACATTCCCCCATTCAGACATACACTCATTAGGGAGTGCATATGGTTATTCCCCAACTCCATTGTCTTTCGGGGAATACCTGCATGACCAGCACATTAACAGAGTCTGATGACCTAATGGTATAGCCCTGGTCTTTTGTGTAAACGGAGTGGGCAATCAAGCAGCCTAATTACAGTCTGGACATTCCAGAGGAGGACCTTTGTTTGAAGGGCTAGGCTGAGCTTAGAGAGAGAGACAGACAGAGAGAAACAGAGAGAGACAGGGAGAGACAGAGAGAGACAGAGAGAGAGAATGAGAACCAATTTAACACACAGAGAAGGATGTGAGCAGCCATTATTCAGGTTATGAAATCTGCTACACAGGAAAGGATGTAACCAGCCATCAAAGAGATCATGAAATAAACACCACAGAGAGAAAGCTTTGGAAAGGGCTTCTGAACAAACGTCCCTAACAGAAGAAGTATTGCTTCCTAAATACAAGGAGCCTTGGCCTGTATGTGTAAGTGGAAATGTATTTTCATGAAAAGTGTTGTTTGATGGGAACTAGTATTAAGGTTAAGAAACCGCTTGTAATCTGTGTGTTAGTGTGAAGTTTAGAAGTTTAAATATTGTTTTATTTTCTTTTCTTTTAATAAAGTTTGGTTATAAACTAATCAAGCCCTATTTCTTATATTATCACTCCTGAAACGAATCGATCTTTCTGCACAGTTTTAAAACCTATTAAACGTTACCCGTCTGGTTCAGTATCTTAGCCATTGTTGAGGGCTGACCAGGCATCCAGAAATTGTGCCTGCTCTGCCATTCAATAAGATCATGGCTGATGTGATTGTAACCTCCCACCTACCCCCGGCAGCCTTTCACCGCCTTGTTTATCAAGAATCTATCTACGTCTGCCTTCAAAAAATTAAAATACTCTTTTTCCACTGCCTGAAGAAGGGTGTTACAAAGACTCACTGCCCTCAGAGAAAAATATTCCCTTCATCTCCATCTTAAATGGACGAATACTAATTCTAGATTCTCCCATAAGAGGAAACAACTCCTCCACATCCAACCTGTCAAGACCCCTCAGGATTGTAAAGGTTTCAATCAAGTAATTAGTACATGTTAATGAGATACATTTGAAGAGATTGCAACTGGGATTTTGATTGAACATCTGTGGCACAGGTTTCCCAGGACTCAGGAAACTTGCCATGAAATGGAACAAGATTGAATGGCATTTCATGAAGGTATTTAGAATTCTGATTGAACAACATGAATGAAGGCACAGTGCCTTCCCATGCTCCTCTGGCCAGCATTCTGCAGAGAGTTCTTATGGTCATTGATGTGCTTCAGGATGTTGGAGGCTTTCAAACAAACAATGTTTGCATAAGGCAGAACATTTGAACAAGAAAAACAATCTCCAACCACAGCAACAACTTTGTGCTGTGAATTTGCAGAGAGAGGCACACGATATAGATCTGACCGACACAGATTTGGAAAAATGTGGGAACAGTTGAGAGAAGAGAGGAGCCAAGACTCTGCTACCTAGATCTAGCTAAGGAGCAGTGCATCCATAGGCTCAGATTGACACATCAGTTGGTTGCAAAAGTCCACAGCTTCCTTCAAGAAGAGTTACTCCTTGCTGGGCCTGATGGCAATGCATTTCCCACCCTATAAAAGTTGCCACTTCCCTCAATTTCTTTGCTTCGGGCTCCACATAAATGTTTTGGCAGGTCACACATGGGATGTTTTGCCACACATGCTGTCAACAATGGCAATTTCCCCTCCAATAGAATTAGCCAGCATGAGTTGGATTCACAGGTTGAATTTTCTCAACCCACAGGGCAGCTTTGGAATGCAGAGCGATAGGAAGAAAATGCATTTGGCTCAAGGTCGACCAGCTCTGTGACATTGTCCAACCTCAGTGCACTTTCCCTGGGGGTGGGATCCGAGCACTGATGGCTGCACACCAGCAGTGATGGAGACCCCATTTAGGACAATCAGCCTTTATTGTGGAACTGGATAGGATTTTCTATGATGGTTCACTAGCCCCGCTGGCCCTGTGTCAGGTGCCCAGGAACTGAGAGCAGGTCACTTCACAGCAATAGGCCCAAATGCAAACCATGTGAGGCCTTTTATTTAGTTGCCTGAATTAAATCACATTGTGCAGGTGTCCATAAGTAAAAGGCACAGGAGATTGAAGTCTCCACTAATCTTATACCTGCTGCAATGACATCCACAGCAATCCCAATGAAGGTGTCTCAATGGAGTCTCTGCTGCCCCAGTTACTTACCTCTCAGCAGCGCCTGTACTGAGTCATCATCCTGCTATCGGAAGGTGACCACCATCCCTAATAGGATGGGGATCCCAGAGCTGGCTTCCTAATTGGCCTCCTCTTGTAAGATGGCATCCAACGTCTCGCCACAGGCAATTCCAGGTTCCTGAAGCAGAACTGAGGTTGCCCTTGGAATCACAAACCCCTGGGGACATCAGGCCCCTTGTCTCTGACTCTGTTCCCATGGGTACTTGATGCCATCCATTACATACACACTCACGGCAATCCAAGGATGACTAGATGACACAAGAGTTTTCTTTCATCAACTGCAAAGGATTTCATTCCACCAATCGGCGACACGGTGGGACAGTGGTTAGCACTGCTGCCTCAGAGTGCCAGGGACCCGGGTTCAATTCCAGCTTCGGGTGACTGTCTGTGTGGAGTTTGCACTTTCTCCCCGTATCTGCATGGATTCCTTCAGGTGCTCTGGTTTCCCCCCACAGTCCAACGATGTGCAGGTGAGGTGGATTGGCCATGCGAAATTGCCCTTTAGTGTCCAAAAAGGTTAGATGGAGTTACTGGGTTACGGGAATAGGGTCAGGGCTTGGGCTTAGGTAGGGTGCTCTTTCCAAGGGTTGGTGCAGACTCGATGGGCTGAATGGCCTCCTTCTGCACTGTAGAGATTCTATGATTCTATTCTATGACAGGCATGCACCCAGATTGCCTTGGGGTTGTTATCTTGTTTTTATGCTGTGACATACCAACATTCCCAAGTTCTTTTTACCAGGAAACAGAATTAAGGCTGGTTCATAAGGGATAATAACCCCTTCAAACTTGGCTCACGACACCTAGGAAGAACCCCACCAATGAGGTGCATGAGTGCCACAAGAGCCCACATAACTGTAGTTGTGGCATAGAGCAGCCACCACAATGCTGAATGAAGATACTTTCCCATTGCCTAGATAGGTCTGGGAGTTTGCTTTAGTACTCATCAACAAGGGATATGCTAGTGGTTTCCTGCATCCTGCTATGAGCAGGGAGAAGGCGAGGTGTGATGACAATAACATTGATGATGAAGAAAAGGAGGAAGATGGAGAGAGTGATGAGTATTTTGAAAATGGGACACCTGTCGGCAGATTGGTCGTGAACATTTCTTCCAGGCTAGTTGTAATAAGTTGAAGAAAGAGTTAGAAACTCAGGGCAGAACCATCCCATTCCGCCAGTGGCTGGGCTATCATGGTGGATGGGCATGGAGAATACAGCGGGAGGGGAAAAACATCGGATTCCCACTGGCGGGAAATGATGGCAGGAACCTGCGGTCCCAATCGTAATGGCGGGATAATGATGGATAGCCATTTCTGCCAAAAGTCATCTAGAAGTCATTTAGGATATCATTGGAGGGATTCAAATGACCACCCGACTAGAATTTAACCCCCACCGCCTGATCATCCAGCCTATGAGCAGGAGTTTGCACAAGTCCGAAACAGAACCGGATCAATGGGTTGGTGAGGGTGATGTCAACATGAAGCCTTGCAGGGTCTTAGTTGGGGGAAGTGAGAGAAGAGACTGGAAAGCGGTGCAATGGCCATGTGGGACGGTGGAAGGGATCTGACGGAGGAATCTGTGATATCATTCGCAGAATCCTCAAGGCAAACCGCAACAATTGATGGTGGGAGGGAACGGTCACAATTAAAGGGGGCAGTGGGATGCGATAGGGTGGGAGGGTGAGGGCCCATTGGTGGTGGGTGAAGGGCCAGTTAGGGTTGTTGGAGGGGAAAACACGATGGCACAGCGAGCCTGTTGCGTCATTCATTATGATCATGGCTGATCATCAAGTTCAATACCATGATCCCACCTTCCCCCCATATCCCTTTAGCCCCAAGAGCTATATCTAATTTCTTCTTGAAATTACACAACATTTTGGCCTCACCTACTTTCTGTGGTAGCAAATTCCACAGATTCACCACTCTCTGGGTGAAGAAATTTCTCCTCACCTCAGCCCTAAAAGGTTATTCTCAGGCTATGACCCCCTTGTTCTGGACTCCCCCACCATCGGGATAATTCTTTCTGAATCTACTCTGCCTAATCCTGTAAGAATTTTGCAAGTTTCCATGAGATCCCCTCTCACTCTTCTAAACTCCAATGAATATAATCCTAATCGATTTAGTCGGTCCCCGTATGACAGTCCCGCTATCCCAGAAATCAGCCTGGTAAACCTTCACTGCACTCCCTCCATAGCAAGAACATCCTTCCTCAGATAAGGAGACCTAAACTGCGCACAATACTCCATGTGTGGCCTCACCAATGTCCTATTTAATTGCAGTAAAACATTCCTATATTCAAATCCTCTCGCTATGAAGGCCAACATAAAATTTGCCTTCTTTACTGCCTGCTGTACCTGCGCGCTTACTTTCAGCGACTGATGCGCGAGGACACCAAGGTCTCGCTGAGTATCCCCCCTTCTCAATTTACACCCATTGAAATAAGAATCTGCCTTCCTATTTTTGCTACCGAAGCGGATAGCCTCACATTTGTCCACATTACACAGATACAGTGTATGCCCACTCCCTCAGCTGAAGCATCTCTGCACCCTCCTCACAGTTCGCCCTCCCACCCAACTTTGTATCATCTGCAAATTTGGAGATAATACATTTAGTTCCCTCGTCCAAATCATTAATATATAATGTGAACAGTTGGGGTCCTTGCACAGATCCCTCCGGTACCCTGTTAGTCACTGTCTGCCAATCAGAAAAAGATCATTTATTCCAACTTTTTGCTTCCAGTCTATTAACCAGCTTTTTACCCATCTCAAGACACTACCTGTAATCCCATGCGCTTTAACTTTACATGTTGAAGGATGACTTACCCTGGCGGAGCAGATGAGATTATTCATTCTCCTCCTGCACTGTATGATGCTTTGGGTGTGATTGCCAGATGCGCTGACCTGCTCTGCAACAGCGCCGCAGGCTGGAGACATACATAGATACATAGAACAGACAGTGCAGACGGAGGCCATTCGGCCCATCGAGTCTGCACCGACCCACTTAAGCCCTCACTTCCACCCTATCCCCGTAACCCAATAACCCCTCCTAACCTTTTTTGGTCACTAAGGGCAATTTATCCTGGCCAATCCACCTAACCCGCACATCTTTGGACTGTGGGAGGAAACTGGAGCACCCGGAGGAAACCCACGCAGACACGGGGAGAACGTGCAGACTCCGCACATACAGTGACCCAGCAGGGAATCGAACCTGGGACCCTGGCACTGTGAAGCCACAGTGCTAATCACTTGTGCTACCGTGCTGCCCCACAAATATATAAAGTTGGTGTGCTTTTTGGAGCCATCAGTGGGATACAGGACATGGCTGCTCATATGCACCCACTCTCCTCTGACCAAGGCCGTGTGTGCCTGGTGGGTAAAGTACGGTGTTGCCTTTTTCTTGAGGTGGCGAGTCTTGTTCGTCTGCTTGCCAGACACCTGTGACGGTCTCCTGAAGACAGGTTGGCTGGAGACAGTGAGATGTGTTGGGCTGGTGTTTAAATATGATGTCCAGACCTTCGATCACGCCGGCTGACTGTGGAAAGCTGAATCAGCTCCCAACCCACCATCTAATTCAGCCTGATACTTATTTGTGAATAATCACTGAGCTTCCAATAGTGGAATTGGACACAAGCTGCTGCCATTACATTTCGTATCATAAATGGAAAATTCCACCCCATGTTCCTCATGCTCACACCTCCCTGAGGCCTACTCCCATGAGTCAAACCACAACCCCAGCATTCCCCAACCAGGAATGTACCTGTGTAACACACACGCACACACACATACGCACACATTTATGCAGGCATGGCCTGGCTTCTTTTCCTATTTTTTATTTCATTTATTTAATAATCTTTATTGTCACAAGTAGGCTTACATTAACACGGCAATGAAGTTACTGTGAAAAGCCGCAAGTTGTCACATTCTGTTCGGGTACACAAGAGAGAGATTTCAGAGTGTCCAAATTACCTAACAGCACGTCCTTCGGGTCTTGTGCAAGGAAACCGGAGCACCCGGAGGAAACCCATGCAGACACGGGGAGGCCATGCAGACTCCACAGAGACAGTGATTCAAGCCGGGAATCGAACCTGGGACCCTGGTGCTGTGAAGCAACAGTGCTAACCACTGTGCTACTGTGCCGCCCATAATTTGATGAGAAAGCACCTTGACTTTAAAGTGTTCACTCAGTTACTTGCACCTCACTGCAGCCTGCTGTTACTCTCAAGCTGGTCTTCATTGGTCTCCCAGCTTCGAACTTGCTGCTTTTAATCGGACGGGAAACCTATTTCTATTCCAATTAAGTGGGTGCCCCAGTCAAAGTCCAGGTCAGTGATGTAACCTCCCAGCAGTGGTTTCGGCCCCCAAAACAATTCCACCACCCGTTTCCCCCCTCAAAGGATAAATTCAGGTCCAAGTAATTGTTGGCCATTTCCTTGTCCGCCATTATAATTTCTCCCATCTTTCCCTCCATTTATTCTCACCAGTCTCTTCTATTTGACATATCCAAACTCTTTTCTCAATTCCCAGTCTAACGTATCTTTATGGGAACGTTATAAGCCTCTTCCTTTAATTGAATGCTAGCTTTACCATCTAATTGTAGCAGCAATTAAATCATATTCACCATGGGTTTAGGGAATTTATAAATATTTGCATCTTATGAATTAATTTGTTAAATGCTGCCAGTTGCTATTTACATTATATTTTTGAATATAGTTTTCCAAACTACCTTGGGCAACTCATCCTTCTTTATATGTAATTTGCTTCGTTCAAATTTATGATCCTATATTCAGGTTTCACGAAATCACTCTCAAACTCAATGTATAATTCTATCATATATGATCACTCCTCCCCAGAGGTTATTAATTAACTCTGGACTGAATTCTTTAGTGCATACTGAAACCCACTGCCTCGGCCAAAAGAGGGAGCCCACCTTGCTCCAGTGGGTGGGGGCCCCTGAGGTGGTATTTTGCCAAAGGCAGCCAATTCATAGTATATCATTGGAGCCACTGTCCAATTATATGGTGGCTCGCCTACAGAAATTGTGTCTCAATCAGAGGGTCAGAAGTTAAGCAGCCCAGGGAGAACCTGGCCATTGCTCAAGCTGCATCATGAGGGGGCCCATGCCTCAATGCCGACGCACCCTCAAAGACATGTAAGATTCTTTGAGGAAGCTGAGGATAGGCAAACAGGCCCTCACCAGGGGCTTATTACAGCAGTGGCACCTTGGGTGTGCGGTCCTCATTGCTGTCCTTCTATGGGCCATTGAACATTGAAACAATGATGACTAAGTACAGGAACGAGATAGAGAATCTGGTGAACTGGTGCGACGGCAATAATCTCTCCCTCAATGTCAACAAAACGAAGGAGATTCTTATTGACTTCAGGAAGCGTAGTGGAGAACATGCCCCTGTCTACATCAATGGGAACGAAGTAGAAAGGGTCGAGAGCTTCAAGTTTCTAGGTGTCCAGATCACCAACAACCTGTCCTGGTCCCCCCATGCCGACACTATAGTTAAGAAAGCCCACCAATGACTCTACTTTCTCAGAAGACTAAGGAAATTTGGCATGTCAGCTACGACTCTCACCAACTTCTACAGATGCACCATAGAAAGCATTCTTTCTGGTTGTATCACAGCTTGGTATGGAGCCTGCTCTGCCCAAGACCACAGGAAACTACAAAAGGTCATGAATGTAGCCCAGTACATCACGCAAACCAGCCTCCCATCCATTGACTCTGTCTACAATTCCCGCTGCCTCGGAAAGGGAGCCAGCATAATTAAGGACCCCACGCAACCCGGACATACTCTCTTCCACCTTCTTCCGTCAGGAAAAAGATACCAAAGTTTGAGGTCACGTACCAACCGACCCAGGTTGCCATCAGACTTTTGAATGCACCTGCCTCGTAATAAGTTGATCTTTTCTCTAAACCTTGCTATAATTGTAACATTATATTCTGCAGTCTCTCCTTCCTTCCCTATGTATGGTATGCGTTGTCTGTACAGCATGCAAGAAACAATACTTTTCACTGTATACTAATACATGGGACAATAATAAATAAATAAATAATCCATGGAGGAGGCACCCCCACACTCCCCAAGGAACTCTCTGGGCATCCACCAGGGTCTACCCAGCAGCCTTCCCTTGCAGCAGTAAGCCCCCGAGTGTGGGAAAAACACATAGAGCGGTGAGAGGTGGCCCTCAATTGGGCCATTAAGTGGCTCAATTGGCTTCTGATGGGCGGTCAGAAGCTTAGATGCCCATCACTGGCAATATGCCATAGCAGCAGGAACACATTGGGGTACCCTCTTAGCAACTTTGCTCGTCATATTGTCAGCCCTCCAAATTTTGAGTCCATCTCCAAAGGGCCAGACAAAATCAGCCCTCTGGCTCATTGCAGTCTTGAATTCACCTCTTGTCACTCGCATCATTCATAGATTTCATCAACTTTATATAGCAGCACAAACCAACAAACAATACCTGCAGCATTACAAATAAGGGAGCTCCACAACAACATTTTGGGGCCACAGTATTTATCCTGTCAAATAACTATGCAGCAGCAACAAATTAAGCAGACAGAATATTCTTCTTATTGTTATTATTATTAAATTACAGTGAGATCCATTAGGTGTAAGTCATAAAAATGCCATTCGAATACTGTTATGACACCCTGGGTGAGTGTGTGGTCAATTCCAGCCCCACAGGCCCCAGAGTCCCAGTACAAGTGAATTAACCAATAGTTTGTATGTAGTTTCTAAGGTCTTTGGCCCTTGACTGTTCCAATCACTTGCAGGTACCTGGGGCGGGATTCTCTGATCCTGAGGCTAAGTGTTGACGCCGTCGTAAACGCCGTCACGTTTCTCGACAGCGTCAACATAGCCTCAGGAGCAGCAATTCTGACCCCTACAGGGGGCCAGCATGGCACTGGAGTGACCCACACTGCTCCAGCTGCCGATCCCTGCACCGCGGGTCTGTGCATGCGCAGTGGGTCCGGTGCAATTGCCGCGCATGCGCGGTGGCTCCCTTCTCCGTGCCGGCCCCGACGCAACATGGCGTAGGACTGCAGGGTCCGGTGTGGAACAAAAGAGGCCCCCAGCCCGAGAGACCGGCCCGCCGATTAGTAGGACCCCGATCGCGGGCCGGGCCACAGCGGAGGTCCCCCCCCCCCCCCACCCCAGGGTCGGACCTCCCTCCCCCCTCACCAGGCCACCCTGGATGCATCCACGCCGAGGTCCCGCCGGGTAAGACAGGTGTGAACGGCGCCGGTGGGACTCGGCCTTTTTTGCGTTGCCGCTCGGCCCATCACAGGCCAAGAATCGTCGTGGAGGGGGGGCCCGCAGAGTGGCCCCTGACCGGCACTGCACCGACCGCACCTGCGGCAATGGCATCAATTCTCCGCTCTACGGAGACTCGGCGGACTGGTGCCGGGGCGGCGTGGCGAGATTCGCGCCTGTCCCGGCGATTCTCTGGCCCCGGGGTGAGAGAACACGCCCAACAACTGTTTATTTATAACAAAAAATGAGATAAGACATGCAATAATTCTAATAAAATAACAGTCAGCTAATCTACTACTCCCCCCTTTTGCCGTTCCACCTTCTACCCAAACGCACACAAGACAGACGCACACTGAGGGAGGGGAGGCAAAAATAAAGAGGTTTAATACGAAATGGAAGATGAGAGTCCTTGCTTGGATGTTGAGGTCGTTGTAGCACGTGTCCTCCCAGGGTGCACAAGTTGGCATGGCCAGGTCGCACCGTCATGTTGGCATAGCCAGTTGGCACTGTTGGTGGGATTTGCACTGTTTTTCACACTGGAACTGACATTTACTTGGTAAGATTCCACCCCATGACCGTATCTCACCAGTGGCCAGAAGCATGCAGAATCTAAGTTCCAATGGCCCCATTATCAATATGCTGGGACCACAATATCTTTTCCTATTAATCTAATTGTGTTTTGTTTCCACCGTCGCTGAATTTTATTATGCTAGAAAATTAGAGATTTTTCCCTGCTACATAAGAAACAAAGACGTTTGAGCATTTAATAGCTTGGGGAATTAATCTTAGGAACATAGGAACAGGAGTAGGCCATTCAGCCCCTTGAGCCTGTCCCTCCATTCAATGAGATAATGGCTGATCTGTGACCTAACTCCATATACCTGTCTTTGGCCCAGATCCCTTAATCTCTATGCTTAACAAAAATACACCTAATTCAGTTTTAAAATTAACAACTGATCCAACTTGACCTCTGTACCTGGGATTTTCAATTCAGGAGTAAAAGGCATTCATTAAAATGGTGACATTATTAATAACAGCATTGTTTTAATCTTAAATCTGGAATCCCAGGTTTTAGTTTAATTGTATTTACGTAAAGAGATGAATCTTAATTTTAAGGCTGGCTTCTGTTCCCAAATTGTTGTTAAATTTTAGTTTCAGATTTGGAAAAAAAAAAGTTTTAGTCGAAAATGGAGTTTTTGCTTTCCATATTTTCCTTCTAGCATTTTCAGGAATGTTTTCTCACCACCCACAAGGCAAAAGAAATAATAAACTGGGGCTTGATTGACAACCAAGACATTATTCGTCCATTTCAATTTTTAACATCTGTTTCAAACATTGTAGACTTCTGACCAGTGTTGTTTTAGCCTTAGAGATCATTTTGAATTTCAGTTTATGTATATATATATATATATGTATCCTTATCGTAAACTTTAATCTTATTTTATCCTCACTCTTCACAAGAAATATAATCTTAACTTTAATGACAGCACATAATAATTGTGGCTTTCAGCTATTTTCCTCTTCATCAATGAACACATGCCTGTTTGCCACCAGTGGCATTCTGTGTTTTCTCTTTCCTGAAATCTTAGTTCCCGACAGAACAGAACCGAAGGTGGTCTTCAGAATTTGGGGCCATAACAGTAAATTTGGATCAGCTAGGATTTTATTTTATGGGAAAAAACACAGCTGAACCCCCCCCGCCCCCCCCCCGTCCTCTGAGGCCACCAGCAATTTCCATGGGCTCTTTTCTTTGCAATGCTTAGACCAGCATTAATGACTGCTCTGAGGACCCTCCACCATCATTCCATAACTGTCTGGGGCAGAAAGATCCATGCCCTCCAGGAGCTCAAGGCCTACTGAAATGTGGGCTTAGATAGGTTGATCTTTCCATGGGCTGGTGCAGACTCGATGGGCCGAATGGCCTCCTTCTGCACTGTAGATTCTAAAAGAAGCACTATAAGTTACCCTCCCAGGTACATCTCCTCGTCTGCCCGGCCCACCGCAGGATCTTCTCTTTGTCTAAGAACCAAAGTAGTCTCACCACCATCGCCCTCGACGGCTCATTCGACTACGGCTTCCTCATCAGTGCCCTATGCACCCAACGACCTCCAGGGACCGGTCAAAGGCCCCCTCCCCCATTAGCTGCCCCAGCATTTTGGCTACATAAGAGACCGAGTCTGCTCCCTCGATGTCCTCTGGCATCCCACAATTCTCAAATCCTCCACTTTCTCGTTGAGCCATTTCTGGACCTCCCTCAACATCCCGATTTCGGTCGACAATGAGGTAAGCTTCTGAATCGCCTGGCTCTGGGTCTCCAGCCTCAGCTCCACTCGGTCGATCCCAGCTTTCAGCGGGTCTACCACCCTCGCCGGGTCCTCCAGAGCCTCCCTCCTCTGCTGACTGAACCTTTCCTTCAAAACGTCCACCAACTGCTCCGTTGACCATTGGGCTGATAGGGCTGAGCCCTTACTCTCCGCCACCTTTCCCTGTGTCACACGAATGGTTTCTTGCTCTTGCAGCTCCTTTCTTCTAAATCCACTTCTGGTCAACAAATCCATCCACTGACTCACCAGTGGAGTATAACTTGCCTCCATCACCTCTGCACCCTTTGTTGTGTTCTGTTGGCTTGCTGTTGCAATGATGCTCACAGAACTGCTGATGACTTAACTAGGATGCTGATTTATTGCTGAACACATGGAAGGATGACATACAGAATACCAAACAGACTAGCTTGCTCTGGAACTGTGTGATCTGCAACTGTCCTTGTGTACGCCTTACTACCAACTGATGTGTCTGCCACATCATGTGACCAAGGTCTAACGCCACCAGCTGGTTGGAGGTCGCATTGCTAACTGCACATAATATTATTCACAAACCCTTTTCCTCCAAAACACCTGCCCAGCAACCAGGGAAAAGGAACGGAAAAAAAATGTCTCGAGTGGTAGCTGCCAAATGTGCAACCACTCAACCACCGGCACTAACCACATACCCGTAACCCGACACTAACCTTCCGTCACAACTATCTCCAACACCCTCCACCATCCCAGACATACTCACCCTTGATGGGCATGTTAGTGAGAGGCCCCTGGGACACTACCTGTGGACATCACACAGTTGGCCAGGTACAGCAGGTGGAGGTAGGAACACCTGAGGGGCCAGACGGTCGGAGGGCAGGCCGACCCCAGGAACTAGCTGCCGCCCAGACAAGTCTCGGGCTTCTGGAACAGACAGTCCCACCTCCAGTGGGACTAGCTGTCGCAGAGCCAGGGACTACATGAGGGGATGTCAGTGAGCATCCAGTACCTGCAGGTACAGTTGGAGGAGTCCAACCGTGTGCAGCAGCAGGAGGTCCAAGGCCTGGGGCATTCTGTGCAGGCGCTGGCCGAGGTCCAGGACAGGATTGTCACCTCTCAGGCGACCATGTCCAAGAGCCACCTGGAATTCGCAGCGGCGCTCCTGAGCGTGGCCCAGTCACAGCGGGCCATGGCTGGGAACGTCGGCAGCATTGCCCAGGAGCTGGCCGAACTGGTGCAGACACAGAAGGAGGTCGCCCAGTCCCAGAGGGAGGTGGCACCATCACTGGCTGATGTGGCACAAACCCAGAGGGCGCAGGCCCAGACGGCGATGGTCCATTGCCTGCGCATCGATGGCCGCGATCGTGCAGACCCTGGACGAGACCAGAGTGGACTTCCAGGACTGGCAGCGCCAGATGACGGGGGAGCCTCAGGTGATGTTCTGGGGTAATAGTCCGGGGGCCATCGGGCACCCTGAGGGAGGAGGAGGTGACTCCCGCAGGGGAGGTGCCGGAACAACGCAGCACCCCAGACTCCATCCCTCCTGTCTCTGCCACATCTGGTGGGGAGTGGATCGAACAAAGCGGCACCTCACCACCTGGGACGGCTGGAGGGGGGGGGGGTGTCTCGAACATGTCAGGGATCGTCAAGTGTGTCAGGATGAAGGCAACATGCACACTGCCCAGGTATCGGTCACAGACATGTATGATGCGGAGCTGATGGTCACACACCAGCTGCACATTCATCGAGTGGAACCCCTTCTGGTTTGCGTAGGGCAGCCTGTTTTCTGCAGATGCCCAGAGGGGGACATGCATCCAGTCGACCACCCCCTGGACCCAGGGCATCCCAGTGATGGCGGCGAACTCCAGGCATCCACGTGAGCTCGATCCACATCGAAATAGATGTATTGATCCGCCTGGGCATATAGGGCCTATGTGACGGCATGGATGCACCTGTGCACCGAGGTTCTGTGAGATCCCGAGAGGTCCTCACTTGGCGCCTGGGAGGACCCCGTGGCACAAAGGTTCAGGGTGACAGTCACCTTGACGGCCATTGGGAACAGGTTTCCATCCCCCATACCCCCGCGGTGCGACATTTGCCATCACCTGGCAGATATGTCACACTGTCTCTCTGCTCAGCCGGACTCATCGACAGCATGCCCGGCCCAGCACGTCCTCGAATGACAGGCACTGCCGGTACAAGCGAGGCGTCATCCGGCTCCTCCTAAGCACCTCTTCCTCCTTGGCCTGTTGGGCAGCCAGTTCTCCAACCTGGGCAGCTGCCATCTGTCTCTCTATTGCCAGCTTCCCTGCTGCCCGCTCCGCTGCTGCACACTCCGCTGCTGCACACTCCGCTGCTACACACTCCGCCGCTGCACACTCCGCCGCTGCACACTCCGCCGCTGCACACTCCGCTGCTGCACACTCCGCTGCTGCACACTCCGCTGCTACACACTCTGCCGCTGCACACTCCGCTGCTACACACTCCGCCGCTGCACACTCCGCCGCTGCACACTCCGCTGCTACACACTCTGCTGCTGCCCGCTCCGCTGCTACACACTCCGCCGCTGCACACTCCGCCGCTGCACACTCCGCTGCTACACACTCTGCCGCTGCACACTCCGCTGCTACACACTCCGCCGCTGCACACTCCGCCGCTGCACACTCCGCCGCTGCACACTCCGCCGCTGCACACTCCGCTGCTACACACTCCGCCGCTGCACGCTCCGCCGCTGCACACTCCGCCGCTACACACTCCGCCGCTGCACACTCCGCTGCTGCACACTCCGCCGCTGCACACTCCGCCGCTACACACTCCGCCGCTGCACGCTCCGCCGCTGCACACTCCGCCGCTGCACACTCCGCCGCTGCACACTCCGCTGCTGCACACTCCGCCGCTGCACACTCCGCCGCTACACACTCCGCTGCTACACACTCCGCCGCTGCACACTCCGCCGCTGCACACTCCGCCGCTACACACTCCGCTGCTACACACTCCGCCGCTGCACACTCCGCCGCTACACACTCCGCCGCTGCACACTCCGCTGCTGCACACTCCGCCGCTGCACACTCCGCTGCTGCACACTCCGCCGCTGCACACTCCGCTGCTGCACACTCCGCCGCTGCACGCTCCGCCGCTGCACACTCCGCTGCTACACACTCCGCCGCTGCACACTCCGCTGCTACACACTCCGCTGCTACACACTCTGCTGCTGCACACTCCGCTGCTACACACTCTGCTGCTGGACGCTCCGCTTCTGCACGCTCCGCCGCTGCACGCTCCGCCACTGCACACTCCACCGCTGCACGCTCCGCCGCTGCACGCTCCGCTGCTGCACGCTCCGCTGCTGCACGCTCCGCTGCTGCAAACTCTGCCGCTGCACGCTCCGCCGCTACACACTCTGCCGCTGCACACTCTGCTGCTGCACGCTCCGCTGTTGCAGGCTCTGCTGCTGCACACTCTGCCGCTACACACTCTGCCGCTACACACTCTGCCGCTGCACACTCTGCTGCTGCATGCTCCGCTGCTACACACTCCGCCGCTGCACACTCTGCCGCTGCACACTCTGCCGCTGCACACTCTGCCGCTGCATGCTCCGCTGCTGCACACTCTGCCGCTGCACGCTCCGCTGCTGCACACTCTGCCGCTACGCGCTCCGCCACTGCACGCTCCGCCGCTGCATGCTCCGCCATTGCAGGCTCTGCTGCTGCACGCTCTGCTGCTGCACGCTCCGCCATCGCATGCTCTGCTGCTGCAGGCTCCGCCGCTGCATGCTCCGCCATTGCAAGTTCTGCTGCTGCACGCTCCGCCGCTGCACTCTCTGCTGCTGCACGCTCCGCTGCTACACACTGCCGCTACGCGCTACGCCGCTGCACGCTCCGCCGCTGCACACTCCGCTGCTGCACACTCCGCCGCTGCACACTCCGCCGCTGCACACTCCGCTGCTGCACGCTCCGCCGCTGCACTCTCTGCTGCTGCACGCTCCGCTGCTACACACTGCCGCTACGCGCTACGCCGCTGCACGCTCCGCCGCTGCACGCTCCGCCATTGCAGGCTCTGCTGCTGCAGGCTCCGCCGCTGCATGCTCCGCCATTGCAGGCTCTGCACGCTCCGCCGCTGCACGCTCCGCCGCTGCACTCTCTGCCGCTGCACGCTCCGCTGCTGCACACTCTGCCGCTACGCGCTCCGCCGCTGCACGCTCCGCCGCTGCACGCTCCGCCATTGCAGGCTCTGCTGCTGCAGGCTCCGCCGCTGCATGCTCCGCCATCACATGCTCTGCTGCTGCAGGCTCCGCCGCTGCATGCTCCGCCATTGCAGGCTCTGCACGCTCCGCCGCTGCACGCTCCGCCGCCTCACACTCTGCCGCTGCACACTCTGCTGCTGCACACTCTGCCGCTGCAGGCTCCGCTGCTGCACACTCCGCTGCTGCACACTCTGCTGCTGCACACTCTGCCGCTGCAGGCTCCGCTGCTGCACGCTCTGCTGCTGCACGATCCGCTGCTGCATGCTCCGCAGCTGCACGCTCCCCACTGCACGCTCCACCGCTGCACGCTCCGCCACTGCAGGCTCTACTGCTGCATGCTCCACTGCTGCACACTCCGGCGCCGCAGGCTCCGCTGCTGCATGCTCCACTGCTGCATGCTCCACCACTGCACGCTCCTCTGCTGCATGCTCCGCAGCTGCATGCTCCGCCACTGCAGGCTCTACTGCTGCATGCTCCACTGCTGCACACTCCGGCGCCGCAGGCTCCGCTGCTGCATGCTCCACTGCTGCATGCTCCACCACTGCATGCTCCGCTGCTGCCCGCTCCGCTGCTGCCTGCTCCGCTGCCGCACACTCTGCTGCTGCATGCTCTGCCGCTGCTGCACGCTCCGCAACTACATGCTCCGCTGCTGCATGCTCCGCCGCTGCATGCTCCACTGCTGCACACTCCGCTGCTGCCCGCTCCACTGCTGCAGCTTCCCAGCTCCCACACGTACAGCCACAGGGCACCTCCAGGGCTGCATCGGCCAGCAGGAAGGCCACCATTGCTGGTTGAATTCCAATATCCATTGTCTTCAGGGGGTGAAAGGTTGGCACGTTAACATGATGCGTACCCCAATGCCCAACCAGGTCCACACGGTGGCTCCAACTGACACTGCGGAATCCCCCCACACATCTCCCTCCCCCAGCCGCATGTTAAGGAATTAGTTAAGGAACATTCCAATTAGATGTCTCATTGATCCAATAATTGGCACTGATATGTAAAGAGGCTGCAGGTGGCCTTTGGGGCATGTGATGGGATGATAGAGTTTGGTGCTGAGTGTGTTCAAAGAAAAAGAAAGGTGTTTGGAAAAAGGAACAGATCTCTTGACTCTTTATTCAACAAAAGCCAGAGGCTAACAGTGGTAACAGAGGATGGTTGTGTGCAATGAGGATGTAAAGGGTTGAAAGATACTTTCCCAGGAAAAAAAAAAATTCTGCATCAACCAGGAGCAAGTGAGAAGGAAAAAAAATATATGGCTGAACCTAGGATAAAGATGGCTGGGTAGGACTATCCACCATGATTTTCTGAAAGGAGATTGTGCGACCAATGGAGAAGTGCAGTTGTTATGTGGACTAAGGTAACTGCCTTGGGAAAGAGGAAACAAGGTATGGCATTGGCTCTTTCTCTACCTTATGAGAGTAAAATCCGAAGCAAAGTATTTTCTGAACTGGAATTGGAACAGTTAGACTCAGAAGAAGGGCTGGAGACTCTATTACAGTTTATGGATAAAATTTATCAAATGGATGATTTGTTAGGTGCGTATGAAGCCTGGTCAGAATTCAATAGATTCCAGAAAACAGAGGATATCTCTATTGAGGACTATATAATGGAATTTAACAGACTATACAGAAGGCAGCACAAACACTGCCTGGAATTTCCACAGTCTGTGTTGGAATTTAAGTTACTGGACTGTGCTAGAGTGTCCAAAATGGATAGGCTCCTAGTTTTGACAGGAGTTAAGTTTGGAGATAATGATACCTTATTCGATCAGATGATAGAGGCCTTAAAGAAGTTCCTGGGGAAACATTCAATTGCTCTGGCTCTTTCGTCACAAATGGGTCAGCCAACGATAAAGCAGACTATGGAAGATACACTACTGACAGGATGGCGAGATCGTACGGCTACAAACAGGAGATCGGGACCCGGAAATTATAAGGACAGAAACCGATTTAAAACCTATAATAGGATGAGGGACATGGAGAATGGAAATAGGCTAATGAGCTCCAGGAATGTCCCAGGGTATGATAAATCGATGTTTTCAATGTGATTCTCAATACCATTATGCTTTCAACTGTCCAACACCTTATAATAGAGTGTTTGAAGCTACACATGACACAGAAGAGTCAGAGGAGGAAAAAGATAGTGACCAGAAAGAAGGCATTGTCCTATTAGCAAGCAGTTTTACTCCGGTAATGAGGGTGTTGGTTGCAAAATACTTCAATTAGAACATAAGAACTAGGAACAGGAATAGGCCACCTGGCCCCTCGAGCCTGCTCCACCATTCAATGAGATCATGGCTGATCTTTTGTGGATTCAGCTCCACTTTCCGGCCCTAACACCATAACCCTTAATCCCTTTATTCTTCAAAAAACTATCTATCTTTATCTTAAAAACATTTAATGAAGGAGCCTCTACTGCTTCACTGGGCCAGGAATTCCATAGATTCACAACCCTTTGGATGAAGAAGTTCCTCCTAAACTCAGTCCTAAATCTACTTCCCCTTATTTTGAGGCTATGCCCCCTAGTTCTGCTTTCACCCGCCAGTGGAAACAACCTGCCTGCATCTATCCTATCTATTCCCTTCATAATTTTATATGTTTCTATGAGATCCCCCTCATCCTTCTAAATTCCAACGAGTACAGTCCCAGTCTACTCAACCTCTCCTCGTAATCCAACCCCTTGAGCTCTGGGATTAACCTAGTGAATCTCCTCTGCACACCCTCCAGTGCCAGTACGTCCTTTCTCAAGTAAGGAGACCAAAACTGAACACAATACTTCAGGTGTGGCCTCACTAACACCTTATACAATTGCAGCATAACCTCCCTAATCTTAAACTCCATCACTCTAGCAATGAAGAACAAAATTCCATTCACCTTCTTAATCACCTGTTGCACCTGTAAACCAACTTTTTGCGACTCATGCACTAGCACACCCAGGTCTCTCTGCACAGCAGCATGTTTTAATATTTTATCATTTAAATAATAATCCACTTTGCTGTTATTCCTACCAAAATGGATAACCTCACATTTGTCAACATTGTATTCCATCTGCCAGACCCTAGCCCATTCACTTAGCTTTTCCAAATACCTCTGCAGACTTCCAGTATCTTCTGCACTTTTAAATAACCACTCATCTTAGTGTCGTCTGCAAACTTGGAAACATTGCCCTTGGTCCCCAACTCCAAATCATCTATGTAAATTGTGAACAATTGTGGGCCCAACACTGATCCCTGAGGGACACCACTAGCTACTGATTGCCAACCAGAGAAACACCCATTAATCCCCACTCTTTGATTTCTATTAATTAACCAATCCTCTATCCATGCTATTACTTTCCCCTTAATGCCATGCATCTTTATCTTATGCAGCAACCTTTTGTGTGGCACCTTGTCAAAGGCGTTCTGGAAATCCAGATATACCACATCCATTGGCTCCCCGTTATCTACTGCAAAATTCCACTAAATTAGTTAGGCACGACCTGCCCTTTATGAACCCATGCTGCGTCTGCCCAATGGGACAATTTCCATCGAGATGCCTCGCTATTTCTTCCTTGATGGATTCCAGCATCTTCCCTACTACTGAAGTTAAGCTCACTGGCCTATAATTACCCGCTTTCTGCCTACCTCCTTTTTTAGACAGTGGTGTCACGTTTGCTAATTTCCAATCCAATGGGACCACCCCAGAGTCTAGTGAATTTTGGTAAATTATCACTAGTGCATTTGCAATTTCCCTAGCCATCTCTTTTCGCACTCTGGGATGCATTCCATTAGGGTCAGGAGACTTGTCTACCTTTAGCCCCATTAGCTTGCCCATCACTACCTCCTTCATGATAACAATCCTCTCGAGGTCCTCACCTGTCATAGCCTCATTTTTATCAGTCAGTGGCATGTTATTTGTATCCTCCACTGTGAAGACCGACCCAAAAAATGTGTTCAGTTCCTCAGCCATTTTCTCATCTACCATTATTAAATCTCCCTTCTCATCCTCTAAAGGACCAATATTTACCTTCACCACTCTTTTTTGTTTTATATATTTGTAGAAACTTTTACTTTCTGTTTTTATATTCTGAGCAAGTTTACTCTCATAATCTATCTTACTCTACTTTATAGCTTTTTTAGTAGCTTTCTGTTGCCCCCTAAAGATTTCCCAGTCCTCTAGTCTCCCACTAATCTTTGCCACTTTGTGTGCTTTTGACTTCAATTTGATATTCTCCCTTATTTCCTTGGATATCCATGGACGATTTTCCCTCTTTCTACCGTCCTTCCTTTTTGTTGGTATAAACCTTTGCTGAGCACTGTGAAAAATCACTTGGAAGGTTCTCCACTGTTCCTCAACTGTTTCACCATAAAGGCTTTGCTCCCAGACTACCGTAGCTAGTTCTTCTCTCATCCCATTGTAATCTCCTTTGTTTAAGCACAAAACACTAGGGTTTGATTTTACCTTCTCACCCCCCCATCTGTATTTTAAATTCCACCATATTGTGATCGCTCCTTCCGAGAGGATCCCTAACTATGAGATCATGAATCAATCCTGTCTCATTACACAGGACCAGATCTGGGACCACTTGTTCCCTCGTAGGTTCCATTACATACTGTTCTAGGAAACTATCGTGGATACATTCTATAAACTCCTCCTGAAGGCTGCCTTGACCGACCTGGTTAAACCAAGCGCCATGTAGATTAAAATCCCCCATGATAACTGCTGTACCATTTCTACATGCATCCTAAATACATTTGTTTATTGCCTGCACCAGCATAATGTTACTATTTGGTGGCGTATAGAGTACTCCTATCAGTGACTTTTTCGCCTTACTATTCCTGATTTCCACTCAAATCAATTCAACCTTCTCCTCCATGGCACCGATGTCATCCCTTACTATTGCCCGAATGTCATCCTTAAATAACAGAGCTACACCACCTCCCTTACCATCCACTCTGTCCTTCCGAATAGTTTGATACCCTTGAATATTTAACTCCCAGTTGTGACCATCCTTTAATCATGTTTCAGTAATGGCCACTAAATCATAGTCATTCACGATGATTTGCGCCATCAACTCATTTACTTTATTCCGAATACTACGAGCATTCAGGTAAAGTACACTTATGTTGGCTTTTTTACCTATGTTTTGAATGTTAACACCTCGATCAGTAACCTCTCCTAAGTTATATTTCCTCTTAACTTTTCTCCTAATTTTCCTTGTCGTTGAACCCATATCTTCATGTAACAACCTGCCGCGTTTTACTTCCCGTTTTATTCCTTTCAGTATTACTGGGCCTATTCACTGAGCGCCCCTCAGTCACTGTACCTTGTACTGTCACCCTTTTTGATTTTTGACTCTGGCTTCTCTGCCTTACACTTCCCCCCTTACTGCCTTTTGTTTCTGTTCCTGTTTTACTACCTTCCAACTTCCTGCATTGGTTCCCATCCCCCTGCCACATTAGTTTAAACCCTCCCCAACAGCTCTAGCAAACACCCCCCCCAGGACATCGGTTCCAGTCCTGCCCAGGTGCAGACTGCCCAGTTTGTACTGGTTCCACCTTCCCCAGAACCGGTTCCAATGCCCCAGGAATTTGAATCCCTCCCTCTTGCACCATCTCTTGAGCCACGCATTTATCCTATCTATCCTGACATTCCTACTCTGACTAGCTCGTGGCACTGGTAGCAATCCTGAGATTACTACCTTTGAGGTCCTACTTTTTAGTTTGGCTCCTAACTCCCTGAATTCAGCGTGTAGGACCTTGTCCCGTTTTTTTTACCTATATCATTGGTGCCCATGTGCACCATGACAGCTGGTTGTTCACCCTCCCCCCCCCCCCCCCTAGAATGTCCTGCAGCCACTCTGAAACATCCTTGACCATTCCACCAGGGAGGCAACATACCATTCTGGAGTCTCGATTACGTCTACAGAACTGCCTGTCTATTCCCCTTACGATTGCGTCCCCATCACTATAGCCCTGCCATTCTTCTTCCTGGCCAGCTGCACAGCAGAGCCAGCCACGGTGCCATGAACCTGGCTGCTGCTGCCTTCCCCTGGTGAGCCATCTCCCTCAACAGTATCCAAAGCGGTATATCTGTTTTGCAGGGAGATAACCACAGGGGACACCTGCACTGCCTTCCTACTGCTACTCTGTCTTTTGGTCACCCATTTTCTATCTCCCTCAGTAACTTACACCTGCGGTGTGACCAAATAGCTAAACGTGCTATCCATGATGTCCTCAGCATCGCGGATGCTCCAAAGTGAGTCCATCCGCAGCTCCAGAGCCGTCAGGTGGTCTAACAGGAGCTGCAACTGGACACACCTCTTGCACGTGAAGGAGCCAGGGACAGTGGACATGTCCCTGAGCTCCCACATCGCACACGAGGAGCATGACACGGGTCTGGGATCTCCTGCCATGTCTCAAACCTTAGGTAAACTTATACAACTACAATTCCAAAAGATTTAAGGGAAAATAAATAAATTAGACAATAAAAAGAAAAACTACTTACCAGTCACTTACCAGGGATAAAATGCACCTCCTCCCCCCCCCCCCCCCCCCCCCCCCAAGTTTCAAATTTCCACCTAGATTCAAATTCCCAAACTCACTCTTTGCTGTCTCACTCTGGCTGTGTCTTCTCTGGCTCACTGGGAGAACTCACTGGGAGTGAGTTACAAGTTGCTCTTTTTAAATTGTCCTGAGTTGACTCCGCTCCCCCACCTGCTTTTAGATCAAAGTAGATTAAAGTGACTGACACTTAACTGCCAACCAGTTATGTGAGTGGATGAGACAGCCCTTGTTAACCTACACTGCACAATTCTAGATTAATTTAAACTCCTGAAATTTAAAAGGAACAGTCTTACCAATTGGATTGGATTCAATTCCCACCTAGATTCAAATTCCCAAACTCACTCTTGGTTGTGTCTCACTCTAGCTGTGTCTTCTCTGGCTCACTGGGAGAGCTCTGTATTGTGCTGCTCTGTGCTGTATTGGACAATGGCTGCACATCTACTGTGTGTGGAATTGACTGGTTAAAATGTTACCTTGACCCCTTGAATGCTCAAAATCGTAAGAAGGTTAAGGAATTTGAAAGTTCCACAAGTTTCAGGTTTGGGGATGACAATACTCTGAAGTCGCTGAAAAGAGTGGTGATCCCTTGCAATATTGCCGGAGTGAATCATTTCATCAGCACGGATGTTGTGTCGAGTGAGATACCTTTGCTTCTGAGCAGACCGTCGATGAAAGCACACACGAAACTGGATATGGAACAGGATAAGGCAACAGTTTTTGGAAAGACGGTGGACTTACAATTTCCACAGTCGGGACACTATTGTATTCCATTACTGACAAATAATATTTCAGGTGCAGTTGTTAAGGATGTGTTATTGGCAGCTGGAAGTGGGACTTTAGCTGATAAAAAGCTTGTTGCATTAAAACTGCATTGGCAATTTGCGCATCTGTCTCCTCGGAGACTGAAAACTTTATTAAAGGATGCAGGGGTAAGGGATGAAGACTATACTAAACTGATAGAACAGGTCAGTGATTACTGTGAGGTTTGTAGGAAGTACAAAAGGACACCATCACGACCAATAGTAACCCTACCTTTGGCCAGGGATTTTAACGACATTGTGGCAATGGACCTTAAGATCTGGGATAAGGCTAACAATGTATTTATTTTGCATTTGGTAGATTTAGCAACTAGATTTAACCCTACCTTTGGCCAGGGATTTTAACGGCATTGCGGCAATGGACCTTAAGATCTGGGATGAAGCTAACAATATATTTATTTCGCATTTTGTAGATTTAGCAACTAGATTTAGTCAATCAACCATTGTACGAAGTAAAGAAAAGAGAGTAATCCTGGATCAGATCGTGGAAAAATGGCTAGGGACAGGAATGGGCCCACCGCCAAAATTCCTTACTGGCAACGGGGGAGAATTTGCTAATGATGAGTTTAGGGATATGTATGAAAACGTAAATATCACAGTTATGAATATGGCTGCGGAAAGCCCATTTAGTAATGGAGTGTGTGAAAGAAACCATGCTGTAATAGATGACAGGCTCCGGAAAATTTTGGCAGATAGACCAAATTGCAAGTTAAATTCAGAATTAGCATGGGTGGTACATGCAAAGAATTTGTTGCAGATGATTGGGGGCTATAGTCCCTATCAATTAGTGGTTGATAAAATCCTAAAATTCCATCCATTTTGGATGACAAGCCTCCAGCTTGGGAAGAGACTACAATTAGCTCTGCCTTTACTGAGCATTTAAATGCATTGCATAGCAGTAGAAAAGCTTTTTTGGAAGCAGAAGTCTCTGAAAGAATTCACAGATCTTTAAGACATAATGTACGGCCATCAAATACCGTTTTTCAGCAAGGAGACATAGTATACTATAAAAGAGACAATTTTAATGAATGGAAAGGCCCAGGGATGATCATAGGCATAGATGGAAAAACAATTATTTTGCAACATGACAATCAGATTGTTAGGGTACATTCATCAAGGGTAATGGGTACAGATTACAAATTTTCAAGTTTAGACAGGGCAGACAGACATGATGAGGAACCAGGGGCATCTGGTACACACGTGTTACAGAACTATGAGGACCGGTTAATTGATATAGACAGGGTTTCGGCAGAGGAACCTAATACTTCTGATGAATTAGAACAGGCCATTTTTCCGAAAGGACAACTGCCAAAAGTTGGTACAAAAGTGACATACTTGCCTGAAGGGTCTAGTCAATGGAAGGATGCAACTGTTATTAGTAGAGCAGGGAATGCCACTGGAAAGTATAAACACTGGTTGAATGTACAGCATACAGGGGAGGGTGTCAAGACAATGGATTGGGCACACAAAGTTCAAAAATGGCAGGCACAGAAACGCAGTGCCTATTCAGATAGTACATCGGATAGTGAACAGGTTCACAGGAAAAGGTCGAGAACTATTGAAAGGACATCCCACAGCAGAAGTGATAGATAAACACATAGCAGTACAGAACGGGATACCAGGCGGGGACATAGTTTGTCAAGGTCTCGGAACATGGGTAAGACTGTGAATGCTACTAGGAGTTAGAAGCCCACATGCACGTGAGATTTTGGTGGCTTCCAATAAATTAGATGAAAAAGTTATCAAAGGTGCCAAACAGCAAGAACTGCATAGTTGGAGTGAATTTGGGGTATACACGGAAGTACCAGAAATGGGACAAATAGCTCTATCCCACAGATGGATTTGCACGGAAAAGGTTCTTCAAAATGGAACTTATAAGGCAAAGGCCAGACTTGGGGCAAGGGGATTTGAAGAAAACTTAGAAGATCAGGATTTAAGGGTAGACTCACTTATGGCAGGAAAGGTATTTTAAAGATCTTCTTGGCTCTATTAGCCACAAAGGCATGGGAATGCAAATCTATAGATATAAAAGCTGCCTTTTTGCAGGGGATCAGCTTCAGAGAGACATTTTTCTCCATCCTCCTAAAGAGGCAGCTAATACAGAAGGGGTACTCTGGAGGCTGAACAAATATGCATATGGATTAAATGATGCGTCTCGAGTCAGGTATTTTTCGGTAAGGTCAGTTTTGTTAAAGTTAGGCTGTTGCCAGTTGAAAGCAGATCCGGCAATGTTTTACTGGCCCAATAAGGGAAATCTTTCTGGCATCTTTATGATGCATGTCGATGATTTTTTGAGGGGTGGGAATAGTGATTTCAAAACTATTGTAATCTCTGGGTTGAGGAAAGAATTCAGGGTTGGAAGTCAGACTTCCAGACTGGAAATCGGACAGACTAAATTAGGGGCAACTTTGCATCTTATTTGGAGAGCATCAGTCCGGTTTCACAAAAAGACACAGTGGTTTCAAAGATGGTAAAAGAGCAACTGCGAAGTTTAATTGGGCACCTGAATTGGTTAGGTAGACAGACTAGACCGGACGTTAGTTTTGATGTCTTAGAGTTGAGTACAAAAATGAATGATCCTAAAGTGGAAGACATAATGAGACCAAATAAAGCTTTGCTCAAACTAAAATTGCAGAAGTGTGTTTTGAGGTTCCCAGTTTTAGGTGATCTTAGGCACTTGAAACTCATAGTTTATAGTGACGTGTCCTATGCAAATTCATGTGATGCAGTTTCAAGTGCAGGAGGTTTTATAATTTTCCTTTTGGGGAATAATGGTAAAGGTTGCCCTCTTGTGTGCGAAACAAAGAAAATAAGGAGAGTGGTCAAAAGCACTTTGGCTGCTGAGAGTTTAAGCCTTGTAGAGGCGGTGGATATGGCCTTTTATATATCTCAATTATTGACAGACATTTTGGGATTAAAGAATTAGGGTAACATACCCATTGAGTGTCACATTGACAATAAATCCCTGTGGGAAAATGTGCACGCTACAAAAAGTGTCAATGAGAAAAGGCTAAGGATAGACATCGCAAGTTTGAAGCAGATATTGGACAGAAGGGAGACTGCAAAAATTAAATTGTCCGACTGTTAACGAAAAGAGGGGCTAGTTCACAGAAACTTTTGGATAGTGTTAATGAAGGGTGCCTGTTTCTGTGACTGTTTGCTTTTTTTTCCCTTTCAAGAAAAAAAGAGAGGGGGGAAATTGAGTGTATTTTTGAGTTTCTTGAAATTTTGCTGTCAACAAATTATTTATTTTCTCCAAGGAAGGGGAGACTGTTAAGGAATGGGTTAAGAAACATTCCAATTAGATGTCTCATTGATCCAATAATTGGCACTGATATGTAAAGAGGCTACAGGTGGCCTTTGGAGCATGTGATGTGATGATAGAGTTTGGTGCTGAGTGTGTTCAAAGAAAAAGAAAGTTGTTTGGGAAAAGGAGCAGATCTCCTGACTCTTTACTCAACAGCAGCCAGAGGCTAACACCGCATCCCCTCACACCGTGCCCCATCGGTGCCTGGCACCGTGGGGCCTCTGGTCCCGGTGCCTGTCCCTGATGCCAGGCGTACCGTTGGACGGCACTGCTCTGACCAGTGGCTACTGTGGGTGATACCTTGGGCGGGGCGCCGCTGGGTGGCAGCTGGGTGGGGGAGGGGGGTTGGGGCGGGGGGGAGGTGTGCATGGGCGGGCGGGTGGGGGCACCCATACGGCCAGTGTCACTGTGCACACCCAGGGGCAGAGGTGAGTGGTCAGTGGGTACGCAGCAAGGTGGCCACCGTAATGGTGGTCCGTGCCTGGACACCGCCCTAGTCCCATGGGAGGTCACCCCGGCCACTCGGCCTGTACGCCCCCCCCCCCCCAGTCAGCACGGCCAGAGTCCAGGCCAGCAGCCCACAGCCGCTCCTCTCCATGTCCTACTCGGGTTGAAGTTAAGAATTTGAAACTAGCATGATGTTTTTAAATCCTTAAATCTGCCGGGGCATTTCCGTGCTGGAGTCCACCAGAACTGAAACTACTGTGAATCAAGAAAACCACCTATGCCTCCTGTTTCTGCACTAATCAGAATTTGGAAATTCATGGACAAAAGTCTTTTGTATGTTGCTACGCAATAAAAAAATTGCATGTTTACTACAAGCTGCAATAACACACTCAGCACTGACAGCATATAGCGAGGCCAGTCATTAACACTTTTACACTACCAGGCTGTGTTCAGCCTCACACAGTCTAACAGCTTCATCATTCGTACTTGTTCCCCGCACCAACACCACCGCACTCCACACCCAGCCACTCCAACCCTCCTCCCTCACACTTCAGAAAATAACAGCTTTTATTTCAATGTTTTAAATCAATCTGTAGAATTTCCAAACAGATCAACGTGGCTATCTATAAAAAGACAAACTGGAAACTTAATAGTCAGCCCTTAACACAGCCTTCCACCGACCTCCCGGTGAGTTTTATACTTTACTATTTGACTGTGGTAGGTTTCATCTCCATGTGAAATTTGTTTTGTTGTCACATTAGGACGCCGTCCACAAGACTCTGTTGTCCACAGCGAGCTATATATTAACAAATGAAAAATGCTCCACTAAATTTTACAAGCCCAGCGGCAAACTTTAGGACTTATGTTTCGGCCCATATGGAAATGTTTGGAAAGACCTCAGTGGAGCATTCAATCAAGGGGCAGGATGAACTGAAACAAGTTTCTATTGTACCCTGAATCCTTCATATGTCTCTTTGGTATGTTGCCACAGGAAAACGTTCGTTTGGTGAAGGTGGCATAGAATATCTTTAGAGGATTGATAAAGGTTTGATTTAGAAAGTTAAAACAAAAATCAGAGTTTCATTACAATTTACAACTTTCTTACATTTCATGTCATTAAATCAGGAGAACTGGCTTCAAAGTTGCAGGTTCCAACCCACCTTGCAATGAATATCGAACGAACTTGTGAAGGCAAAATTACATATTTAAAAAAACTGGATAAAAGCAAATTACTACGGATACTGAAATCTGAAACCAAAGAGAAAATGCTGGAAAATCTCAGCAATTCTTTGACAAAGGGTCATCTGGACTCAAAACGTTAACTCTTTTCTCTCCCTACAGATGCTGCCAGACCTGCTGAGATTTCCCAGCATGTTCTCTTTGGTTACATATCATAGAATTTCATAAAATTTACAGTGCAAAAAGAGGCCACCTGGTCCATCGAGTCTGCACCGGCTCTTGGAAAGAGCACCCTACTTAAGCCCACACTTCCACCCCATTCCCGCAACCCCACCCAATCTTTTTGGACACAAAGGGCAATTTATCAATCCACCAATCCACCTAACCAGCACATCTTTGAACTGTGGGAGGAAACCAGAGCGCCCAGAGTAAACCCACGCAGACACAGGGAGGACGTGCAGACTCTGCACAGAGAATGAGCCAAGCCGGGAATCGAACCTGGGACCCTGGAGCTGTGAAGCGAATGTGCTGCCCAACCACTGTGGTACCGTGCTGCCCTGCTCAGGCCAGTGAAAAAATACATCTGCTCACAAAAACGCTCTGGAGTTGTTGTTGAAGAAGTTATGTTTCCGACAAGAATGATCTTCTTCGGAGCAAGTAGATAATCCATCCACACTGCAAGTTTAATGCTGGAGTAACCTCCAATTTCTTTCTCCATGATTTGAATTAATTCTCAAGGACAATGAATGGCTTTAACTTTGAAAATACTTGATAGATACACAATCCCATCTTACAAAAAAACTAGAAATATTGCACTGGATTTTCACAGACTCAGGGAGATTCCACGGACCTTAAAGAAATGGTGGCCAGGACCCGACCTCACTCCAGGGGTTTCTGATTTTGAACAGGGCCTCTTAATGGTGCGGGCTGGCTCAAGTCGTGCGTCCGCACCTTACATTCCCGAGCTGGCTGACTCCATTGCGGGAATAGGGATGTCCTGGGCCTCTGCCATGTTCATGGGCTTGGGCCAGTTCGTCAAAGAGTCGTGGGTCACAACCCCAGAATGTCAGGAACAATACTTTGCATGAGGGAACCTTTTGAAAGATAAGTTCGAAAGGTGCCCCTCATTCACCGCCCCCCCCCCTTGCCAAAGCACACCCCGCAAACAATCCCTACTGCCTCTCATGCCTCACATCGAATGTATGCCCCACATCCACCCCCTTTGCCCCCCACATCAAAGTATTCCCATGCCCATCACCCCACAGCTCTCATGTTTCCCATGTCAAGCTACGGCATTCCCATGCCCATTCACCTATTGTACATTGTATAGAACCATTGAACCCTCCGCATAGTGACAATATCATATGTAAAAACAAAAGATTTAGAAAAATGGTGATTCACTAATAACTTTCCGTTTTATTTAAAGAAACCTTTTTACTTCAGGCCAATAAATGTGTCAATCATTCAGGTCCTTGGGCATTTACTTCAAACCTCTTTATCTTGTGTAAGTAAACATGGTGCAACTGACAGAAGAAATCAGAAACTCAGAACTGTCAAGAAAGCAATGTTTTCCCTGGGGCTCAGGTGATTTAGTATTCTTTTTTAAAAATCTTTTTTATAAATTTAGAGTACCCAATTCATTTTTTCCAATTAAGGGGCAATTTAGTGTGGCCAATCCACCTACCCTGCACATCTTTGGGTTGTGGGGGCGAAACCCACGCAAACACGGGGAGAATGTGCAAACTCCACACGGACAGTGACCCAGAGCCGGGATCGAACCTGGCACCTCGGCACCGTGAGGCAGCAGTGCTAACCACTGCACCAACATGCTGCCCCGTGATTTAGTATCCTTCGCGATGTCTGGATTCTCAGCCAACAATACATAATGAGGCTTGTCTGGAAGTACAAAAAACAATTTGAGTACTGAGACAACTGAGCTGGGAGGGAGTCATGGGAGGTGGGCAAGAGGGCAGGATCTGGTATGGAGGGGGCATGCAGAGTGAGGGTTTTCATTATAACTGGGCTAACATCCCACCATACCATGGCAGGCCTGTTAGAAAGCTTCCTTAGCACCAGAAAGCTGCTGTGGCTGGCTCCAAATGTTTCCCTGGGTTGATTGGCATGATGGCAGCCTGCATCAGCCCGTACAATGCAAATCTCATCCTTGTAGGCACTTTTTCCTGTGGCCTGCGGGCCGAGCCAGGGATTTTCCTGACCACCACTACCCACCTGGAGGATGAAAATCCAGCCCTTTCAAGCTTGACCACAAACCTGGGGCGGGATTCTATGACCCCCACGCCGGGGTTGGGGTTGGGTAGTGCCGGAGATGGGGGATGCCGGGGACAGGAGTGCCGGGGATGGGGAGTGCCGGGGATGGGGAGTGCCGGCGATGGGGATGCCGGGGATGGGGGTCCTGGGGATCGGAGTGCCTGGGATGGGGAGTGCCGGGGATGGGGGGTGCCGGGGATGGGGGTCTGAGGATCGGAGTGCCGGGGATGGGGAGTGCCGGGGATGGGGAGTGCCGGGGATAGGGGGTGCCGGGGATAGGGGGTGCCGGGGATAGGGGGTGCCGGGGATGGGGGTGCCGGGGATGGGGATGCCGGGGATGGGGGTCCTGGGGATCGGAGTGCCGGGGATGGGGAGTGCCGGGGATGGGGAGTGCCAGGGATGGGGAGTGCCGGGGATGGGGGGTGCCGAGGATGGGGGGTGCCGGGGATGGGGGTGCCGGGGATGGGGGTGCCGGGGATGGGGATGCCGGGGATGGGGGTCCTGGGGATCGGAGTGCCGGGGATGGGGATTGCCGGGGATGGGGGGTGCCGGGGATGGGGGTCCTGGGGATGGGGAGTGCCAGGGATGGGGAGTGCCGGGGATGGGGAGTGCCGGGGATGGGGAGTGCCGGGGATGGGGAGTGCCGGGGATGGGGAGTGCCGGGGATGGGGAGTGCCGGGGATGGGGAGTGCCGAGGATGGGGAGTGCCGAGGATGGGGAGTGCCGGGGATGGGGAGTGCCGGGGATGGGGAGTGCCGGGGATGGGGAGTGCCGGGGATGGGGAGTGCCGGGGATGGGGAGTGCCGGGGATGGGGAGTGCCGGGGATGGGGGGTGCCGGGGATGGGGGGTGCCGGGGATGGGGGGTGCCGGGGATGGGGGGTGCCGGGGATGGGGGGTGCCGGGGATGGGGGGTGCCAGGGATGGGGGGTGCCAGGGATGGGGGGTGCCAGGGATGGGGGGTGCCAGGGATGGGGGTGCCGGGGATGGGGAGTGCCGGGGATGGGGGGTGCCGGCAATGGGGATGCCGGGGATGGGGGTCCTGGGGATCGGAGTGCCGGGGATGGGGAGTGCCGGGGATGGGGAGTGCCGGGGATGGGGAGTGCCGGGGATAGGGGGTGCCGGGGATGGGGATGCCGGGGATGGGGGTCCTGGGGATCGGAGTGCCGGGGATGGGGAGTGCAGGGGATGGGGAGTGCCGGGGATGGGGAGTGCCGGGGATGGGGAGTGCCGGGGATGGGGAGTGCCGGGGATGGGGAGTGCCGGGGATGGGGAGTGCCGGGGATGGGGAGTGCCGGGGATGGGGAGTGCCGGGGATGGGGAGTGCCGGGGATGGGGAGTGCCGGGGATGGGGAGTGCCGGGGATGGGGAGTGCCGGGGATGGGGAGTGCCGGGGATGGGGGGTGCCGGGAACAGGAGTTATGGGGATGGGGGTACCGGGGATGGGGAGTGCCGGCAATGGGGATGCCGGAGGTGGGGGTCCTGGGGATTGGGAATGCTGGGGATGGGGAATGCCGGGGATGGGGGGTGCCGGGGATGGGGATGCCGGGGACGGGAGTGCTGGGGATGGGGGTACCGGGGATGGGGAGTGCCGGCAATGGGGATGCCGGAGATGGGGGTCCTGGGGATCGGAGTGCCGGGGATGGGGAGTGCCGGGGATGGGGAGTGCCGGGGATGGGGAGTGCCGGGGATGGGGAGTGCCGGGGATGGGGAGTGCCGGGGATGGGGAGTGCCGGGGATGGGGAGTGCCGGGGATGGGGAGTGCCGGGGATGGGGGTCCTGGGGATCGGAGTGCCTGGGATGGGGAGTGCCGGGGATGGGGGGTGCCGGGGATGGGGGTCTGAGGATCGGAGTGCCGGGGATGGGGAGTGCCGGGGATGGGGAGTGCCGGGGATAGGGGGTGCCGGGGATAGGGGGTGCCGGGGATAGGGGGTGCCGGGGATGGGGGTGCCGGGGATGGGGATGCCGGGGATGGGGGTCCTGGGGATCGGAGTGCCGGGGATGGGGAGTGCCGGGGATGGGGAGTGCCGGGGATGGGGAGTGCCAGGGATGGGGAGTGCCGGGGATGGGGGGTGCCGAGGATGGGGGGTGCCGGGGATGGGGGTGCCGGGGATGGGGGTGCCGGGGATGGGGATGCCGGGGATGGGGGTCCTGGGGATCGGAGTGCCGGGGATGGGGATTGCCGGGGATGGGGGGTGCCGGGGATGGGGGTCCTGGGGATGGGGGTCCTGGGGATGGGGAGTGCCAGGGATGGGGAGTGCCGGGGATGGGGAGTGCCGGGGATGGGGAGTGCCGGGGATGGGGAGTGCCGGGGATGGGGAGTGCCGGGGATGGGGAGTGCCGGGGATGGGGAGTGCCGGGGATGGGGAGTGCCGGGGATGGGGAGTGCCGGGGATGGGGAGTGCCGGGGATGGGGAGTGCCGGGGATGGGGAGTGCCGGGGATGGGGAGTGCCGGGGATGGGGAGTGCCGGGGATGGGGGGTGCCGGGGATGGGGGGTGCCGGGGATGGGGGGTGCCGGGGATGGGGGGTGCCGGGGATGGGGGGTGCCGGGATGGGGGGTGCCAGGGATGGGGGGTGCCAGGGATGGGGGGTGCCAGGGATGGGGGTGCCGGGGATGGGGAGTGCCGGGGATGGGGGGTGCCGGCAATGGGGATGCCGGGGATGGGGGTCCTGGGGATCGGAGTGCCGGGGATGGGGAGTGCCGGGGATGGGGAGTGCCGGGGATGGGGAGTGCCGGGGATAGGGGGTGCCGGGGATGGGGATGCCGGGGATGGGGGTCCTGGGGATCGGAGTGCCGGGGATGGGGAGTGCCGGGGATGGGGAGTGCCGGGGATGGGGAGTGCCGGGGATGGGGAGTGCCGGGGATGGGGAGTGCCGGGGATGGGGAGTGCCGGGGATGGGGAGTGCCGGGGATGGGGAGTGCCGGGGATGGGGAGTGCCGGGGATGGGGAGTGCCGGGGATGGGGAGTGCCGGGGACGGGGAGTGCCGGGGACGGGGAGTGCCGGGGATGGGGAGTGCCGGGGATGGGGAGTGCCGGGGATGGGGAGTGCCGGGGATGGGGGGTGCCGGGAACAGGAGTTATGGGGATGGGGGTACCGGGGATGGGGAGTGCCGGCAATGGGGATGCCGGAGGTGGGGGTCCTGGGGATTGGGAATGCTGGGGATGGGGAATGCCGGGGATGGGGAGTGCCGGGGATGGGGAGTGCCGGGGATGGGGAGTGCCGGGGATAGGGGGTGCCGGGGATGGGGGGTGCCGGGGATGGGGGGTGCTGGGGATGGGGGTACCGGGGATGGGGAGTGCCGGCAATGGGGATGCCGGAGATGGGGGTCCTGGGGATCGGAGTGCCGGGGATGGGGAGTGCCGGGGATGGGGAGTGCCGGGGATGGGGAGTGCCGGGGATGGGGAGTGCCGGGGATGGGGAGTGCCGGGGATGGGGAGTGCCGGGGATGGGGAGTGCCGGGGATGGGGAGTGCCGGGGATGGGGAGTGCCGGGGATGGGGAGTGCCGGGGATGGGGAGTGCCGGGGATGGGGAGTGCCGGGGATGGGGAGTGCCGGGGATGGGGAGTGCCGGGGATGGGGAGTGCCGGGGATGGGGAGTGCCGGGGATGGGGAGTGCCGGGGATGGGGAGTGCCGGGGATGGGGAGCGCCGGGGATGGGGAGCGCCGGGGATGGGGAGCGCCGGGGATGGGGAGCGCCGGGGATGGGGAGCGCCGGGGATGGGGAGCGCCGGGGATGGGGAGCGCCGGGGATGGGGAGCGCCGGGGATGGGGAGCGCCGGGGATGGGGAGTGCCGGGGATGGGGAGTGCCGGGGATGGGGAGTGCCGGGGATGGGGGTCCTGGGGATCGGAGTGCCGGGAGATGGGGAGTGCCAGGAGATGGGGAGTGCCAGGGATGGGGAGTGCCGGGGATAGGGGGTGCCGGGGATGGGGATGCCGGGGATGGGGGTCCTGGGGATCGGAGTGCCGGGGATGGGGAGTGTCGGGAATGGCGGTGCTGTAGCTCGGGGGTGCCGGGGATGGGGGTTGCTGGGGATGGGGGGTGCCGGGGATGGGGGGTGCGGGGGATGGGGGTGCCGGGGATGGGGGGTGCCGGGGATTGGCGGTGCCGGGGATAGGGCGTGCCGGGGATGGGAGAGCCGTGGCTCGGGAGTGCCAGGGATGGGGGGTGCCGGCGATGAGGGGTTCCGGGGATGGGGGTTGCCGGGGAGTGCCGGAGATGGGGGGTGCCAGGGATGGGGGGTGGCGGGGATGGGGGGTGCCGAGGATGGGGGGTGACGGGGATGGGGTGTGCCAGGGATGGGGGTGCCGGGGATGGGGGGGTGCCGTGACTCGGGGGTGGCAAGGATGGGGGTGCCTTGGATGGGCGGGGGGGGGGGTTTCCTGGCCATCCAGTGGCAACCATGCACCCCATGGCACCTGGCTGCGGAGGGGGGTATGGGCAATGATGACATGTCGCCTACCCCCACCCCCTGCAGACCGTTATGTTTGGGCATCACCCAGCGATGCTGGCCGCCGTGCTGGGAGCCGCCCTTCTACATGTTGCCCTGTGGGAGCTGCAGCAGGGGTGTGCCAGGGGGGCGGCGGAGGCTGCCGCAGGGAAGCGTGCCGCAGAGGGGCAGGTGGCAGCCACCCAGCCTGGAGAGCCGTCCACCCAACAGGACTATGAGGAGTAGGAGAAGGTGGTGGTGGTGCCACAGTGACGGAGGCGCCCGATGAGGCCCCGTGTGTACCAGCCCCGCTCGTCGTAACAGGACCTCACGGATCTGGCATGCAGGAGGAGACTCCAGATGATCCGGGAGACCGTCGCCCATATCTGCCATCTCATTGCACACTTGGCACTGTGTGGCACTTGGGGATGGCACCGTGTGGCACTTGGGGATGACACCCTCTCCCGGTGGCCGTCAAGGTGATGGAGGCCCTGAACCTCTACGCGACGGGGTCGTTCCAGTCGCCGAGTGAGGACCTGTCCAGCATCTCCCAAGCATCAGTGCATCCGTGCAGTGACTGACGCCCTGTACGACATTGTGGACCACTACATCCAGTTCCCTGTGGCCCGGGCCAGCCAGGATGCCCGGGCAGAGGGATTCGCTGCCATGGCCAGGATACCCATGGTCCAGGGGGCGATCGATGGGACGTACGTCGCCATGCGGCCACCAGCAGATAACAGGGCCATGTTCACGAATAGGATGGGGACCTACTCCATGAATGTGCAGGTGGTCTGTCACCACCGGATGAGGATCATGCACGTCTGCGCCTGGCACCCGTGCAGTGTACATGACTCGTTCATATTGGCACAATCGTACATCCCCGCCATGTTCGAGGGAACCCCCACCAACTGAGGGGCTGGTTGCTGGACGACAAGGGTTACCCGTTGCAGTCATGGCTGATGACGCCTATATGGAGGCCACAGACTGACGTGGAGATCCGATACAACGATGGCCATACAGCGACCAGGGGTGTGATAGAGAGATGCTTTGGGCTGCTGAAGATGCGCTTCAGGTGCCTGGACCACTCTGGAGGGGCCCTACAGTACCCGTCAGAGAGGGCCGGCCGCATCGTTGTGGTCTGCAGCGTCCTGCACAACATGGCCCAGCAGAGGGACGATGTGCTGGAGATACAGGAGGGGGAGGGGGAGGAGCAACACGGCACAGGGCAGACCTCCCCAGATGAGGAGGATGGGGGCAATGTACAGGACAGACGGACTGGACATGGACGGGAGGCTGCCCACCGTTACCGGCTGGGCCAGCGGGCATGGGATGGGTTGATAGCCGCACGGTTCATAGACTAGGTGGGTGTGGTAATCGCCGGGTATGGGCACCGACAGCACAGTATGGCACCAGCCTACCACCCTCACCCCACCCACCACCAACCACCCTCACCTCGCCCACCACCAACCACCCTCACCCCACCCACCACCGCATCACCCGCATGCGCACCTCCATTACACACCCACCTGCGGCACACTGGGCCGGGCTCACACGGTCGCCAGTGGAAGCGGGTCTATTGCAGGCCATGGAGGATGATGCCAACCCGCTCTGCGATGAGCCCCGGGCTCTACATCGTTGGACAATGTCTGACGCATGGCCACAGTACCACCCTCCACCTGGACCGTCCCTGCGTGCGGCCTTGACACTGCAGCTCACGGTCCCGTCGTCTGCCCAGGGGGATTGCGAGGGCGACCCGGGGAGGGAGGGGGGGGCACACTCACCTGAGCTCGACGTCCTATCACCCCTCACACACACACTGGCGCTCACCTCACACCCCAACCCCGCACACAGCAGACAGAGCACAGAGGCAGCTTCTGTAGATGTGGTTTTAATGACCAACAGTTCAGACACGTGCCCTAGCCCCTATAAACTAGTCTGTGCCCTGCTACGTGCCAGCTTACTCAGTGTCTAATTTTCTGGCCTAACTACGTCTAGGTGGTTCCCCAGACGGTACACCAGAGCTGGAGGTGGAGTCCTGTGATTCCTGCCCTGTGACTAGGGACCCCTTTGGCGGCTGTTTCCTGGGGTGGTCCCGCCTGGATGGGCCAGGCTACGGCTTGGGCGACTGGGATGGCAAGCTGCCAGCCTGTCCTGCCCACCAGATGCACCTGGGATGGAAGGGGGTGGGGGTGGGGGGGTCTGAGGTGTCGCGGTGTCCCGGGACGTCCCCTGCAGGGGCACCCGGAATAGGCCCAGGCACCTCCTCCTCCCTCAGGGTGCCCGTTGCCCCCGGGACTCTCCATGCGTCGGGGGTGCGAACGGATCCAGCAATGGAGGCACCCCCGGCACCTGGCGCTGCCAGTCCTGGAGGCCCGCCCTGGTATCGACGAGGGTCTGCAAGTTTGCAGCCATGGAGCTCAGGGAGTTGGCCATCCCTGTCTGTGTCTGGGCGATGGCAGCCAGCACCTGGGCAATGGCGCCGATGCCCTCAGCGATGGCCTGCTGAGACTGGGCCATGGCCTGCTGGGACTGCGCCATGGCCTGCTGGGACTGAGCCATGGCCTGCTGGGACTGGGCCATGGCCTGCTGGGACTGCGCCATGGCCTGCTGAGGCTGGGCCACGGCCTGCTGGGACTGGCCCATGGCCTGCTGGGACAGGGCCACGCCGTTGTGCGCCTCTGCAATCTGCTGCTGGCTCTGGCTCATGGCGTCCTGTGGGAGGGCAGCCATGTCCTGGGCCACAGACGACGCCTGTACGGAAAGCCCCAGGCCTTGCATACTGCTCCCATGTCTGACACCGTCGCACCCATTGCCTCCACCACAGATGCCACCCATGCGTGTTGGCCTGGGTGGCACGCATGCCCGGCACTACTCCCTTCTCCTGGATGTGGGTGGACTCCTCCACCTGCGTCTGCAGCTGCTGCAAGCCGGCCGTCACCCCCTTCGATCGTCCCTGCATCGGGTCTGTGGGTGGGCGTGGTAACTCCAGGAACCCGGGACCTGTCTGGGCGGCAGATGGTTGCTGGGGCCGGGCTGCCCTCCAACTGTCCGGCCCCTCGGCTGCTCCTACCTCCACCTGCTGTACTGGGATGGCTGTGTCGTGCGCGCCAGTTAGTGTACCAGAAGTCTCATCGCTAAATTGTCCAACCAAGGTGAGAGTCTCTGCGATGGTGGAGGGTATAGGAGGTAGCAGTGGTGTAATGTCGAGGTCCTCATCGGACCTGAAGTCCGGGGTCCCCTGGGGTGGTGTGTCCTGTCTGTCCGTCCCCTGTGTGTGTGCGCCCTGGGTGGTTGTGTCCTGTGTGTCAGTGTCCTGGGTGGGTGTGTCCTGTGCGTGGGTAGCCTGTGTGTGGGTGTCCTGGGTGGTTGTGTCCTGTGTGTCAGTGTCCTGGGTGGGTGTGTCCAGGGTGGGTGTGTCCTGTGTGTGGGTGTCCTGGGTGGGTGTGTCCTGTGTGTGGGTGTCCTGGGTGGGTGTGTCCTGTGTGTCAGTGTCCTGAGTGGTTGTGTCCTGTGTGTCAGTGTCCTGGGTGGTTGTGTCCTGTGTGTCAGTGTCCTGGGTGGGTGTGTCCTGGGTGGGTGTGTCCTGGGTGGTTGTGTCCTGTGTGTGGGTGTCCTGGGTGGGTGTGTCCTGGGTGGGTGTGTCCTGGGTGGGTGTGTCCTGGGTGGGTGTGTCCTGTGTGTGGGTGTCCTGGGTGGGTGTGTCCTGTGTGTGGGTGTCCTGGGTGGGTGTGTCCTGGGTGGTTGTGTCCTGTGTGAAGGTGTCCTGGGTGGGTGTGTCCTGGGTGGGTGTGTCCTGGGTGTCAGAGTCCTGTGTGTAGGTGTCCTGTGTGAAGGTGTCCTGGGTGGGTGTGTCCTGGGTGGGTGTGTCCTGTGTGTGGGTGTGTCCTGTGTATGGATGTTGTTTGTGTCAGTGTCCTGGGTCGACTGGGATGGGGGCCTGTTGGTGTGGCTGCCCTCCCCGTCGCTGGGTGTGGCCGTACGGCGTCGCCGCCCCCGCACTAGTTGGGGGTGTCATATGCCTGACGGCCCGGATCTATCCCTGGTTCGTGGGCGCCCTGGCACTGGGTCGGGGCGTAGTACGCCTGACGGCCCAGTCTGTTCCATGACCTGTGGGCGCCCAGATACGTCCTGGGGGCGGTCGGCATCCGCGGGGACAGGTGGGTTGACGTTTGGTCCTGCAATACACAATGCAGCATGTATGGTTTGACACACGGATGGGGGGATGGAGGGAAGGGGGGATAGGGGAGAAGGGGTGAAGGTGGGGAAGGGGGGATGGGGCGAATGGGGGCAGGCAGTGGGGGGTTTCACTTAGGGCTGCGCCCCCGATCTCTGCATCCACAACCTCCCGGTCCTCGGGTCCGCCTGCAAGGTCCAGGGCCCTCTCCTCATGAATGGCGAGGGGGCACAATTCAGATGGACCCCCTCCGGTCCTCTCACGCTCCCGGTTGTTATGGGCGCGCTTCTCCTGTGGGGGGGTTGGGGGAGAGAGGGGTGACAGAGATAAAGGGCAACAGTGTTAGGCGGACATATACTTGCAGACCAGCGGTTGTGTGAGTGTGTTGGCATAGGTTCACAACCCATCCTGCCAATGCAGCCTGCATGGGTGAGTGCAGCCATGTCGGTTTCAGCCAGGGCTGTGCCGCCCATCCTGGGAGCGGGGGGGTAGGGGGTGGGGGGTGGGGGTACTCACCCTGGCTGCCCTGACCAGCTCATTGACCTTCTTGTGGCACTGGTTGCCTGTCCTGGCTCTTATGGCCACGGCGCTGACGGCCTCTGCCACCTCCCTCCACAGGCGCCGGCTGAGGTTAGGTGCGCCCTGCGGCCATGTCCGGGGTACAGCGTCTCCCTCCTCTGCGTCCAGGTGCACCTCGATGTCCCGCTCCTGAACCTCAGCGCTGCGCGGCAGACGCCAATTTTGCCGAGTCTCCGGCGGTGGTGTCTTTTGTGCTACGACGCTGCGCGGCATCAATGATGGCGCGCGCGTCTGTGATGGGTGACACCAATGCGATTGGCGTCACGCCGCTGCTAGCCCCTTCCGGGTCGGAGGTTTCCAGAACTTCCGGTTGGCCCGACGCCGGAGTGGTTCGCACCGTTCTTGGTACCAGCGTCGGGCCATCCTGCCGATTGCGGGAGAATCCCACCCCTGATCTTCGAAAAATCCCACTTCGAACTATCCAGAGTCTTACGGTCCTGCCATGGCATCGCTCTCCCTGCAGATACGGCAAGCCACTTAAATCTCTTCAGTTCGATGGGACTGCCAATTCCTGGCCCCTGTATTTTCCAAGACTCTGGATTGACTGTATTGTGATAGCAAATTACTGCGGATGCTGGAATCTGAAACGAAAACAGAAAATATCGGACAATCTCAGCAGGTCTGACAGCATCCGTAGACAGAGAAGGGAGTCTGGATGACTCTTTGTCAAAGCTCTTTGACCATGTTATACCTTATTTGTTTGGCCTGGAAGAGTATGGAGAGTATAATTAGTTCGAAACCCAGAATTCATCTTGTGCTGCAGATGGAAGAATATTTTATTGAGTAAATTTACAACAAATTAAATCTGCACATGCTCATTTAAAATCAATGTATTTTTATTATTAAGATTATGTAGTATACATGATGATGTGTGAATGTTATGTGCCTTTAAATGGTGAAAGCTTATTTTAGGCAGCTATATTATTAAATAGAAACAGTACAGGCAATTTAATTTTCATGCAAACAGTTTTATCGAGTGCCGTTAGCATTTTTCTAGTATATGGAAATTCCTTGTGAGCAGAACCCTGGAAGATCTGTGGGATCTCACCCATTTGTGAACTCCAATGCTGACTCTGCCAAAGCTGACAGGACCTGGGAGAGAAGACCAGGAAGGATAGGCCTTCAGAACTGCTGTCCCTCTACCCCACCTCAGAGGATGGTAATGCGCTTGAAGCTCTCTGAGGTACGAGGGAGCACACTGGATCCTCTTCAAATAAGAACCACATCCTGCTCTCAATGACCCCTAGGTCAAGAATTGCTTTGAACATTAAAAATAATGTGATCATGGGGTCTAGGTCCCAAACTAGACATGCGTCCTAAGTGGGCCCTATCACTTCCCAAGTATTGTTGAGGCACACCCACTATCCAGGCGTACCATGGAAAATAGCTCACTTAACCCATTTATCTGTCTCTCTAGGGACTCCGCAATCTTCTTCCCAAGTTTGAATGCCACCTGTGGGGGGGGGGGGTAGGTGATAGGTTGCAGCTGGGACTTGGGCATAACTGCAACCTAGGAGGGGCTGCAATTGTTTGCGTCGGTGGCTTCTTGCCAGCAGACTTTACAGCAAAGCTCTGTGACTTCATCAGAAACTCAAATATAAATGTCCACCCTTTGTCTATGTGTTCTGTTATTACTTTGTAGGTTTTAACAGTGCACATTAAGTTCACAGCTCCAATTTATCTGTCACCGGATCCATCTCATTCATCTGCCCTGATTTCTCGCCATGGGGAGGCTTTCCTACAAATAAATTATTCCTGAGCATCTTGAGTGCAACAGCAAGAGACGCTCTCAAATCTTTATTTAGATCACATCACATTTTTGAGTGAATTGATTAATAAATCACTGCAGACATCTTAAAACATGTTCCATACAATAATGTCACCAAAACATTCTGGGTGTATGTTATGAAGGGGAAGATGACGTAATTAAAATAATAATTACATTAATAAATCTGAAAGTTAACGAATCCTGAAGAAGCTACTTTGTTAATATTTGCAGTGCACCTTTAGAAGTAATGGTTAAGTGACACAACAAGATAACAATGTTTTGACTAAATAATACCAGCTGAAACAGTAAGCAGAAACAGTCCGTTAATAAGGCCATTGATATGAGCTTTACATCTCCGCCACATGCCAGGATTTGGCAGAGAGTACACCAGTAAAAATTAGCATTTTCCACAAGTTAAACTTTCAAACTTAAATTTAAAAGGGGATTAAATTGCCTGATGAATTCTATTTCTCTGTAAAAGCTTTGAGATCAAGTTGAAAACAAATCCATATAAAAACTGCCACAGATTTAATATGGTGACACAGAAAAGGAATTTCTTTGATTTCAAAGGAAACAATAGAAATGTAATTGCCCAGATTTTTGTAGGAATTAATATCCTGAATTCCAGGATCAATTTTCAGACAGTAGGAAAGGGGGAAAAATGCCTCATTAAACTGTTAATACACAGGACATAGTTACAACAGCTTATGGTATTACCCCCATTAGCAATACATTTCAGATGTACACTATCTAGGATCTTTTCATGGTTGGAGTATTAGTCTAACATGGCCTCTCAGGATAACGTGTTCATCAGCTGAACTGCGGGACGACCAGATCCAAGAGTCAATACTGATTTAATCTGGGTAGAGATCAGTAACTTACATATTTTAAAAATCCCAGTTATTTTCTGGAAAAATGAAACCACAAGATTCCATGGTTTACAAGTGAAAGACTTTTACTGTACAAGAGTGAAACAAAACAAACACTAAATACTGGGTGGGATTTTTTTTGTGATTTTACCCTCCCCACGCTGCACCCAAAAATCGTCTGGCTGCAGTACAGCATGGCCAATAAAAGCCAAGGGACCCAGTTCCTGGGAGCTGCAATGCCATTCAGCACCGGTCCCCACAAATGGACACCAGACGGAACGGCACTCGTGGGGGTCTTCAAGGGGATCGGAAGCCCACGGGTGCATGCCCTTTGGTCAGAGTGGTACCCTGGCACTGCTGGTGCCACCCAGGCACCCTGGAACTTCCAGCCTGACACATGGGCACTGCCATGCTGGCACCATGGCAGTGCCACTGGAGTGCACAGCTTGCCAAGATGCCAAGCTGGCATTTTTCGTGTGCTGGTGATTGGGTTGGGGGTGCCCTGCGCGGGTGTTGGGGAGAGTGCGGCGGGCTGGGGACCCCACCCATAGTTGGGGGCGATCATGGGTCACATAGGAGGCCTCGGAAATCAGGACACCATTTAAAAATGGTATCCTGATCTCTCGCTCTGCTGAGGAGTTCCAGCGAACTGTGGTCCCCGATGTAGAAAACAGGACTTTGTGTGGACTCAGCCACACTTTCCCCGCTGAGGCCCCTTATTTTTTGTGAGTGGCGTTATATAGCCATGTGTTTCTCGTCGCTGCGAGCGCCAGGAAACACGCGGCTAAACGCGCTCGCTATTGGACTTTGTTCCCATTTAGTTGAATCGCCCCCTTGGTTTCCAATCTCAGTTTCAGTCTTATTTCCTTGGAAACTAAATGGGTCAATTTCCTTCCTCAGTTTCCTTTTATGGTTTCCCATTTCAATTAGGTCCATCTCCCCAAAAATACAAGCTTTGAAACCATGCATTCCATCACACTTCACAGACTATTTGAGATCATAAGCAACAATTCCAATACTTGGATGAGTCATAGACTGCCTTCAATGCAAAAAGAGGCCATTCGGCCCATCGAGTCTCCAACAGCCATCCGAAAGAGCACCCACCAAGGCCAACTCCCCCACCCCATTCCTGCACCTGCACCCAACCTTTGGACATTAAGGGGCAATTTAGCATGGCCAATCCACCTAACCTGCAAATCTTTGGACTGTGGGAGGAAACCGGAGCACCCGGAGGAAACCCACGCAGACACGGGGAGAACTTACAAACTCCACGCAGTCACCCGAAGTTGGAATCGAACCCTTTGAGGCAGCAGTGCTAGCCACTGTGCCACCATGCCGCCCTTGTCAAAAGTATGAACACGTTCTGAATAAGAGATGGTTGCCGCAATAATGGTGCACACCCGCATCAGGCAACTTAGCCAAACTTCAAAATCCATATGCGTTTACTCAGGTTTAATTCTAACTGCACATATAATGCTGGAGCAAGAATCAGCCCCAAGAAATTCTCAACGCTAAGCGACTCCTCACAGAAAATAAGGATAAATCGCCTACAGTAAATTCTCTTCCCATGAAAATCAGCAGATGCTTAGGAATAAATGTTTTATTTAAAAAATGCAATGGATGCATTCATAATGAATGAAAGAAAGAAAGACTTACATTCATGTGGTGTATTTCAAGACTTCAGGAAATCCTGCTTATAGCCAATGAAGTACATCTGAAGTGTCCTCACTGACTTAATGCAGGAAACGCAGCAGCCAATCTGTGTATTGAAAACACTTGAAAGGAGCAATGGGACAATCTGTTTTATGCGACGCTGATTAAGAAATAATTATTGACCAGGACACTGTGGATAACTCCCCTGTTCTACTTCAGAATAGGGTAGTGGGATCTTTTACATTCGCCTTAGTGTGCAGCTGGGGTCTCTGCTTCACATCATAATCAGAAAGACAGAACATCCAACAATGCAGCACTTCCTCACTACCTGTACTGGAGTGTCGGCCTAGATTTGTGTGCTCAATTCCCTGGAGGGGAACCTGGACCCACAATCTTCTGACTGCCAATGAACTATGGCACACGATGTTGATTTCCGTGTGATGCTGTGAGCCAGGTTAAGGTTAAGAAGTGGGGCAAATGTTTCCAGACTATTAATATCCAAATACAATCCATAGAATTCCTACAGTGCAGAAGGAGGCAATTTAGCCCATTAGATATGCACCGACCCCCCCAAAGGAGCACCCTACTTAGGTGCACTCCTCACCCCCACCCGTAACCCCACCTAACCTGCACATCTTTGGACACTAAGGGGCAATTTAGCATGGTCAATCCACCTAACCTGCACATCTTTGGACTGTGGGAGGAAACCGGTGCACCCGGAGGAAACCCACACAGACAGGGGGAGAAAGTGCAAACTCCACACAGTCACCCAAGGCCAGAATTGAATCCAGGTCCCTGGCGCAATGAAGCAGCAGTGCTAACTCAATTTTTGGTGGGTTAGCTTATTTGCATGGTTACTTATTCGTAGCTCCAAGTGAAGATTTGGGCAGCTACTGCAGCCTATTGCTGCAGTAGAATGTTGGGTGCAAGTGAGGTTTATAGGCACAAAGGCAACTATGGGGAACTCTTGGAACCCAGCATCTTATTGACTGTTTCATTGCTACCGAAGTAGAAGTGGTGCTACATAAGCTATTTGAAGGAGGTTTTATAGTATTCCTGGAAATTACAGAAATAGTCATATGGAGGCCATTCAGCCCATCGTGCCGGTGTTGGCTCTTTGAAAGAAGAGTCATGCTTGGTCCCAGATGTTGCACTTTTTGTCGATAACCGTGTGAGGTGCTCATCGTCAAGTATCTATCCAACTCCCATTCAAAATTACTTATGGGATCATCTTCAATTACCTTTTCAGGTTGAGTGTTCCCCATCCAGACAGCTCTCTGAGTGAAAACATTGCTCCACATAGTCCCTCTAAATCTTTACCTAAACATGTTAAATCTGGTTAAAGGCTCTGTCACCAGAGGGGATAATGTTTCTCAAACTCCCCTAGCAAAATCTCTCATTGAATTGAAAATTTCTATCAGACCCACCTGTTAACCTCCTCCATTCCAAGGACAACAGTCCTAGTTTTTTCAATTTCTACCTCAATCATTCATCCCTGGTAAAAGACCAGTAAACCTCCTCAATGGCTTGAGGTGGCAGCTGACCATTACTGTCCCTGGATAAGAGAGTTCAACATTAGACAATAGCTGCAAGTATCCTAGAAACAGTCAGCACAGATCAGTCCACGGTGTGAATAATTTCTCACCAGTGATGCTCAGTAGGCTATGTCGATGACCTTGGTTTTCATTCCTTCATGCATTTCCAGTCAAAACATTACATACTTTGACTCTGCCATTTCCAAGGAAGTGTCCAATGTTACAGTTAGTCAGGTATTCTCATCACTCATGCCATCAATTCTGTTGACCCAGTTTCTTTTGGGAATAAGAACCCCACATGGAGAAATTCTCTGCCAAAGTGAGGTATGTGCACCCCTGCTGTAGCTGCAGTTATGAGGGTACCATCCCACCTGCCTGAAATCCAGGAATGCAAAGATTCTGCAGAATTTAATGGCAGGATCTGATGATCACTTTTTCCACTGTTCCTGGACACTGGCGGAAAAGCCATCATTAGAAGGTGATAGCCAGGAACCGGTTGGGACCAATTAGCAATCTGGACAGATTTAAGTGACTTTAAGAGCAGTACAAGCTGCTAACACATCCACTCACTCAACAGTAGGCAGTGGAAATCAATCAGCAGCTAAATTAAAAATAGAAGATTATCCCTTTGAATAGCGATGCTGAGAATGCATCTGATGCTGAATACATGTTCAGCTGTGCTAGGTTAAGACATGGTGCTTGATGGAGTATTGAGACTGAAAGTGGCAACAATAGAATCAAATCAGTGATACTCACTGACTGACAATGTACAAGTTCAAAAGCACATGCTCCTAATGCCCAGGCCAATGTCATTGCCAGAATAACATTTGGTGTGGCTTTCCGAAGAAATGTGCGTGCTCAATACAGATGGCATTTTGCACCCAAAATTGTACCCTTACACTGAAAAAATGGGCACTACAAGGTGAACTTTACATCCATAATGTTAAAATTAGAACTGGGAGTACTTCAGGGCCAAGATCAGGAAGCACTTCATCACACAAAGGGTAGGGAAAACCTGATGCTCGTTCTTGCAAAAGCCAAAAAGGTTTGTGGATTGTCAGTAAATTGGTGCTTTCAGTAATAAGATAGCTAAATTTTTGTTTTGTAAGGGTTTCAAAGGATATGTAGCAAAGACCAGTAAAATGGCAAGACACTAGGAAGCCCAGAGGAACACACAGATCTTGGGGTGCTTGTCCGCAGATCCCTGAAGGTGGCAGGACAGGTTAATAGGTTAGTTAAGAAGGTATATGTTACTGTGTGCAGTTCTGTTCACCGCACTATAGGAAGGATATGATTGCACTAGAGAGGGTGCAGAGGAGATTCACCAGGATGTTGCCTGGAATAGAGTAGTTTAACAGTGAAGAGGAGCTGGATGATAATAATAATCTTTATTGTCACATCACATTAACACTGCAATGAAGTTACTGTGAAAAGCCCCTAGTCGCCACACTCCAGCGCCTGGTCGGGTACACGAAGGGAGAATTCCGAATGCCCAAATTACCTAACAGAGCGTCTTGTGGGAGAAACCGGAGCACCCGGAGGAAACCCACGCAGACACGGGGAAAACATGTAAACTCCGCAGAGACAGTAACCCAAGCCGGGAATCAAACCTGGGACCCTGGCGCTGTGAAGCAACAGTGTTAACCACTGTGCTACCGTGCCGCCCTTAAGCTCGGGTTGTTTCTTTGGAGCAGGGAAGACTGAGGGGGGGGGGGCCTCATTGAGGGTTATGAGGGGCATGGTCAGGGTAGATGGAAAGCAGCTGTTCGCCTTAGTTGGAGGGTCAATAACAAGGGAGGCATAATTTGTAAGTGAAGGGCAGGAGGTTTAGAGGGGATTTGAGGAAAATGTTTTCACCCAGAGGATTGTGGGTATCTGGAATGCACGGCCTGGGAGGGTATTTCAGGCAGGGAACCTCACAAGCTTTAAAAAGTACTTGGATGAGCAGTTGAAATGTCGCAACATTCAAGGCTATGGGCCAAATGCTGAGAAGTGGGATTAGTGTAGATTAGAGTTGCTTTTTCTTGTTTGTCGGTGCAGGCTTGATGGGCCGAATGGCCTCTTCTGTACTGTATGATTCTATGTTTGTGGGACTTCTGTTCCTATGCAAAGGGATCAGGACAAACCTTAACTCTACAAAGATCCAAATTCTTATCGAAGTGCCACGAGACTTTTATCAAATCTTGTCTGATTCCGCTCCTGAGAAGCGCCTTAGGTATTTTAATATTATGAAGGCACTATATTAACGCTGGTTATTGTTAGAAAAATGTCACAGTGACATGCTGGTTATTTATCCGTCTCACACTCTTGGCTACCATGGAAACTCGATTCCTTGGGCTTATCCTTTCTTATCGTTCTTTTGAAATCTGTATGACCAGAATTTAACTTTAGCCATGAAACTCACTGAACGTCAACGATAAGGAAAATAAATCTCACTTAGAACAAAGTTTGTCTCTGGATACAGTGGTTGTGGTCATTAGCAGCGGTGGTCATACTACTTTCCACAGGATGACCTAGAGCAGCACGAGATTAGAATTAAACTCCCACACACTGCATTGCTTCATAGATCATAACAGATAAACCAAGAAAAATAAACTCCTGCTAGAAGAGGAGTAAAACATCAGCATTTACAGGGGAAACCAAAATGTAAACTACAAAAGTACTGCCTTTCATTTCTGCTGGACCATTCTTCCAGTTGAGTCGCTGCCTTTAAGGTTGCTGCATTGTTTTTCTTTCTTCCTCTCACTCCTACTTTACCATGTTAACCTACACTTCTTACACATTATTATTCTCCCAACTTCCCAGAAACGACTAACGTTTTAATAATTCAAACCCCTTTGATCAAAGCTCTGTGACTGCACGTATTTCCTGTTTCCCAATAACCTGTTTAGGTTCTCCCCCTTTTTACTGGGTTCCAACAAAAATAAATCAAACTGCAGAGGACGTCCGCAAAGGGAATCAAAGGCTACTCAGCGTGGAAGGCAACAGGTTGGCTCCACCTCTGGTGTTCATCCTGGGGACCCACCTAGATGTAGACTAGACCACCAAAGATCAGTGTGAGGAGCACTAATTGGGCACTGGTGGGGTCACTGGTGGGGTCACTGGTGGTAGCTCCGGCTCCTCCTCGGGCTCGTCCTCCAGTCCCTACTGGGCCGCCTCCTTCTCCTCCTCAGACGAGGCCACATGTCCCTCCTACTCCTCCTCCTGCTCCACCTTTCCTCCAGCATGTCGCCCCACTGCTGTGCAAGATTGTGGAGGGCACAGCAGACCACAAAGCGGGAAACCCTCTGGGGAGTGTTCTGCAGGGCACTGCCAGAGTGGTCAAGACATCGGAATCGCATTTTCAACAGGCCAATGCATCGCTCAACGACAGCACGGATGGTAACGTGGGCCTCCACACCAGCCATGTCCTCAGTGGGTATCCCTTATCACCCACCAGCCAGCCCATCATCCTGGGGTAGCCCTTGAAGACACCGGGGATCTCCGATTGCCTCAGGATGTACCGGTGATGCATGCTCCCTGGTAGCAGGCAGGGACATGCATGATTCTGAGGTGGTGGTCGGTCACGATCTGAATATTCAGGGCGTGGAACCCTTTCCTGCTGAGATAGGGCACGCTGATGTCCCGTTGCTCACTGGGTGACAGGCATGCCATCATTCACCTCCTGGACTGGGGCATCCCGATGATATGTCATATCCTGTAACCCAGGCACCTTGGTGGGCGTGGTCCAGGTTGAAGGTGATATAGTCTGATGCCCGGACATACAGAGCATCCATGACCTCCCGGGTGCACCTCTGTGTGGAAGACTAGGTATGCCATATGGGTCCCTCCTCGAGCCCTGGTATGACCCGGTGACATAGAAGTTGAGGACTGCCGTGATCTTGGTTGTCACCGGCAGTGGGTATCCTCCTCTTCCACGGGATGTTATGTCCATGAGGAAGTGGTACAGTTGCCACACTGTCTCTCAAGAGACGGTGTCTTCTGAGGCATATGGTGTCCGTCAGCTCATCGAATGACCAACGACACCTGCACAGCTTGGGCCATCGCTGGCCTTCCCTTCCGGCTCCCTCCTCAGACTGGCCTGCACATGTGGTGCCGCTTCCAGCCTGTGTTGCTGCTGTTGCCTTTCTGGTGTTTGCCTGCCTCGACTGCCACAAGCATAGTGAGGCCAACCTCCCCAGGATCCACACCAGCAAACAGAGTTTTATCTAGAAGGAATTGGAGAAGGAGAGAGACCAAAATCCATTAGGGCTTCCATCCCGGGACCCTCAAATCCCCCAAGCCTCCGCCACCCTTACCATGAATGTTCCGCCTTCTCTCAGAGTGCCATCCAGCGAGCCATTTCTGCTGGCAAACCTCGCACTGTACACTCATCCCTGACCATTTCAGGAGCCCCTAGACCCCAGACCTTTGCCAGGAACATTAGGGAGGCTGTGCTCTGCTGTCCGACACTCATCCAGAGATTTGCCCTTTGGTCGCGAATGGATCCTCAGTGGGGAAGCCCTGTTCTTTATGGTTTGAGTTGTTGGCAGCTGCCTCTATGGTGCAGATGCTCCTAGAGTTTAGGCACAGTGTTCAAGCATCAAGGTCTGCTAGATATACAGTGCACTAATCGTCCTCTGAGATAAGGCACCTGTGCCTTTGAGAAAGCTCTCGAGAGTTCAGGAGCGTGAAGTGCACTCACAACTAACAAGGCTAATTCCTCATTTGAAAAAGCCTTCAGCTGTGAAGCTAGAGGCTGCTCATGGTCCAAGGGGGTGAAACTACTTTCAGGAGAGAAGCTGCAGCAGGGCTCTGTCTTGGGAGAGTTTGATAGGACAGACAGACTGCAGCTCCAGTTGCCCTGCTAGGAGTTTCCACAATATTTAAACATGGCTTGAATGCCTCATAGACCCAAAACCCCTCACATCCCTAGCCCAGGGGCGACCCCGTTCTGGAACTCTTCAGCCCCCTGACTAAGCCAAACCCCATTGAGGGGACCCCTATGCGTGGGTTTCCTCCGGGTCCCCGATTTCCTCCCATAGTCCAATGCTATGCAGGTTAGGTGGATTGCCCATGCTAAATTGCCTCTTAGTTTCCAAAGGTTGGGTGAGATGATGAGAATAGGGTGGGGGCATGGGCATAGGTGGGGTGCTCTTTCAGAGGGCCGATGCAGACTCGATGGGCCAAATTGTCTCCTGCACTGCAGGGATTCTATGATTCGATGAGAGCGAATCATACCGAAAGATCCGATGCTCCCAAATCAATTCCCAGAGGTTGGAAACATTAGTGGAAAGATATTCTGGATAAATAATGCAGAAAATGACCTATCAATAAACACCGGATGGAGTAAAGCATAGTAAATCTAATCAAATGCAAACAACCCTTGCAAAACAAAATAGCAACTCAACTGAGTCCTAAGGAGTGCACAGAGGACAATGTGCACGGATCATATGAAATTTATGCTGCCGGCTTATTGTACTCTACCCCCTACTATTCAGTCTCTGTGTGCCTATTTGTGGTGGTGTAAAATTGTTCTTGACTGCCCCGACTTAAAGAGAGACAGCAATTCTTAAAGGAGGTACACTCTGGAGTGAATACTTCTGAAAAGAGAAAAGTCTGCAAGACCTGCAGATCAGCACCTAGATTATCTGAAGCTGCTGGACAATAGGGAGAGATTGCCCCCCCCCCTGCCAGGCAGGAACCCCTTCCCCCCCCTGCCAGGCGGAAAACCCTTCCCCCCCCCTGCCAGGCGGGAAACCCTTCCACCCCCCCCCCTCCCCCCCGCCAGGCGGGAAACCCTTCCCCCCCCCCACTGCCAGGCAGGAAACCCTTCCTACCCCCCTGCCAGGCGGGAACCCCTTCCCCCCCCGCCAGACGGGAAACCCTTCCCCCCCCTGCCAGGCGGGAAACCCTTCCCCCCCCTGCCAGGCGGAAAACCCTTCCCCCATGAAACTTTTCCCCTGGCAATTGGAACAGGTTGCAAAAGAGGTTAATGCCCTGACCTTACCTCTCAAGACATGTTTACAATGCAGGATAAAATGTAATAACATCACCAGAGTTATCGAGATAGCAATCTTAAATCTCACATCAGTTGCAAGCAAGGGGCAACTGCACCACTCCAAACAGTCGACTCCCCCACTTCCCTTCACTCTCCCATAATGACTGAACCACACTTGTCTCCACGACCTACTCTCTCACTCTGCCATTCCTCACTTCTCCACACCGAGCACAAAACACACAAACTATTCTGCCACGTCAGGCAGATCCTCTAAACACCTCACAAGGATGTCACTAGCTCACATCCTTCTTTTTCACAGGAATGGATCATGCACAGCTATGGGAATAGTTAATGACTGGAGAAGGCCGAGCCCCCTGCACCTTCTGTCCCCGGTGGAAGAAAATGTGCTGGTCATCAAGGAGTGAAGGGTGGGCTGTGGAAATAGGAAAGGTGAGGTTGCACTGGGTTACAAGACGTCAATCATCTCAAAGCAACTTCTCCAGGAGGTGAATCTTTCAGCTGTGGGTGGATGACTGCAGGAGGTACTGGTGTGTGGCGATCGTCTGTATGGGGTGGTGGGGATTAGACGGGGGGGGGGGGGGGGGGGGGGCAGTGGAATTAAGACATTGGGCAGGGGTGGAGGCCTTGAGGGGATGGGGGAGGTTGAGAGTGGTAGGTGTGAGAGAGAAATGCTTTGGGGACATCGAATGGGTGAGGTGGTGATGTGTGGTAGGGTGGAAGGGGCCACTTTGGAGTGTGGACAGGGTGTCTGGGCTGTAGGTCCTAACAGGCATGGGAGGAAGAGGGGAAAGGGGTTCAGAGAGAGGGGGCCATCATGTAAATGGATGTGCCCTGGGGAGCAAACTCAGGGTAACGGGAATGGGGAGGGATAGCGAGGGTTAAAGGGGACATTGGGAGCCAGTAGGGTGAGTGGGTCAGGGTCCTGCGATGTTGGGTGAAGGAGTGCTGAGGGTTGTCAGAGGGGAGACGGAAGGAGAAAAGGATTCTGGGGGTCAGAAGAATGACCGGGGTGCAGGTCTCTTGGGGGGTGGGTTCTTCAGGAAGGCAGGTGATTTCAACATTGACCTGCACGGGATGGAGGGTGATGGGAGTGGGTTGAAGGGGAGGCCAACAGTGATTCCTGGGGCAGGGGGCTGGTCAGAGGGGAGGGTGTTGGTGTCAAGGGGAGGGGAAACGGTATTCAGCTCTACTTGAAATGTTACTTGCACCATGGCTGCTCGCAATTATGTCGAGCCTTGTGGTGCAGATCTCGAGATGCTGCATGTGAGTTTAGTCAAAAGGGCTGGGTGGAGCGGCAGATCAGCTCAACTGGGCAGCTGAAGGGTATGCCAGTATGCAGTATTTATAATGCTGGGGCAGTGGGACAGAGATGAGTGTGAAGGGAAAAGGCTCAGGGTGCGTTGGAAACATCATCCAAATGGTTCGCAATGGGTCCTGGCAAATACCTTTGCCTCCTTGTACATGCATGAGTCCGAGGAATATGGGCTGTCCCTCGGAAGATGATCATTGTGGGGGTGGGGGGGGGGGTTGCAGTGACTCAGAGACTGAAAGACTATCGCAAATAAAACACATCAGACATGATTAACGTGCAAGTGAATTATATTTCCAAGTGTGATAAGTTTGACAATGATAGTTCACTCGTGTAACAACATGTAAAATCAAAACTACTTACATTCTCTTCCCTGACCACTTCATCCAGGTGATATTCCAACATCCGCAGCATGGGTGGGGACAGCTGTCTGACCAGTTTGTCCTGTTTTCTTGGATGACCTTGGCGGCCATCTTCCAGAAATCCGAGGTCTAGAGAGCGCCGGATTACTTTGGCTGTGGCCATAGAGGACAAAGCTGAAGGGGTCACAGGCAAGGGGGTTTCAGAAGGGTTGGACACCAGCAGGAGAGCCATGAGTGGAAGTCCAAATGTTATGTTCACCTGGAACTCTTCCTCCCTTTGGGTGCCTGAGGACCCATACCTGATGATCTTGAGGGGAATGGATACCAAGGGAGAGGTTGAGATGCCCTGTCCACCATTCACATAGCCACTGTGAAAGCTCACCCCAAGGCTATAGTGATGCATCTCCGGCAGAATCCACTTGAACAGGTACTCCATGGCACCACCACCCTCCATACATGCCCAGGTTGGCACCACTTCACCAAAGAGCGGGTGAACAGACTCCTCCACCTCACATGCCACTCTCCTGATGGACTCTGCCACTTTTGCCTGATGTTGCACTGCCTCACCAACATCTTGCGGGTAAACAATTTCAGAGATACCTCGGGCACGATTCTATCACCATGTCACGCCTGACAGGTGAATCGTGGGAGAGGCCCAAATCGGGCTTCACGGCAGGTGCAAAACCTCGCATGAGTCGCCTGATTCACGGCGCCCACCATGATCAGGACCATGTCCTCGCTGGGTGTGATCCAGATAATGATACTTAAATCATCCATTAGGCTCATTTAAATATGTGTGGCCATCTTAACATCGCATTCATCCTGTGCCCAGGAGTCACCGGCCGCACCGGCGACGCCTCACCTGGGCGCCAATTACAAGCTGAAACCAGTCATGGTGGCCACTCGGGGGGCCTCAGGGGCCATTAAAGCCCTGGGTGGTTCAGGGTCAGCGCAGGACCCTGGAACTCTCACTGGCACCCAGACAACCTGGCATTGCCAACTGTGCACCCTGGCAGTGCCAACCTGACATTGCCATTCAGGCACCCCGGCAGTGCCAACCTGGTACTCCAATGTGCCAAGTTGGCCCTGCGCAGGTTCCAAGGGCACTGCCTGGGTGCCAGGCTGACAGTCCAGGGTGCCAGGATGCTAAGTTGGCACAGCCAAGGGTCAGGTTCTGCAGGGGGCCGTGCTCATGAAAGGAGGGTGAGGGGAGTATGGGGGGGGGGTAAAGGGGGCATGATTGGGCCTCATAAAGGTTGGGGGTGAAGGTGGGTCAGAAAAGGGCGCTGCCTGACATGGTTGGGGGGCCTGAAAACAGAGGGGCTCTCAGCTACCCCATAGCGGGGTGTCCTCACTTGGGAGAGGGGTAATGCCCATGTCTGTGGGGAGTGGCATTGTCTGTGGGTAGGGGCTGTGGGAGACCCCCTAGCCCACTTAGAGATTGGGGCACACTTTCAAAATGGCCACCAGATCTCTGAGGAGCCGGTCTCATCGGCGAGTTCAGCTGCCCAGTGGTGAAAACATTTCTAAGTTGGGGCTAGACCGGGGAGAAACTCCCCAATGCCCAAAAGAATGACTACGATCGGCACGATATACCGGACGAGAGGCTTCTTCAGCATATTCCCGATGGTTGTTACACTCCACGAGATCGAATGAGATCGTGCGAGACGTCGTGATCTGGATCCCACTCATAGTGGGCAGGACCCAGACTTGCATAGTGAAGTGTGCAGCGAAGCTCACTTAACTATGTCTACGGCAGAACTAACCAGGCCCTGGGACCTATCGGCCTCACCGAGGAGACCTCAGCCGGTCAACGTTTAGCACGGGTCTCCACAAACAGGGAACAGGCATAACGGCATTTGGTGAGTCTCAAGGCGGTCAGTGGCCCCCGGGGTGGTGGGTGGTACCCTGGCACTCCTGCTGCTAACCAGGCACCTTGGCACTGCCAGCCTGGCACCCTGGCAGTGCCATCTGGACAAACTGCCAGTGCCACCTTGGCACCCTGGCAGTACCACCTGGCCTGGCACTGCCAGGGTGCCCAGGTGGCACTCAGGCTGACAGGAGCACTTCCAGCGTGTCAGAATGGCAATGCCAACATGCCAAGGTGGCATTTTGCCTGTGCTGGGCATCGGGTCCAGGGTGCTTGGCCCATATGGGGTGGGGAGGCTCACGGACCCCCCAGCAGGTGAGTTGGGGCACTTGGGGGGTCTGGGGCACCCCAATCTCGTCCTACACTGGCGAGCGGAGCCCCTCAGTTTCATTTTGGGTAGGTTTGGCAGGGTATTTCACATCGGCCTCTTGGGTGAGATCCAGACCTGTTTTCACCCACACTTAGGGCGCAATTTAACAAAGGAATAACAGAGTCCAGTTTGGGGCAGGTTTAGCGGGGTCAACCCCAGTGCTTGCGGCCCCGCTATCGAAAGGGTTACTTTTCACAAGGGTCACTGCAAAAAGATGGGCTTTCAATCAACCAAAAAGTCATGAAATAAATGTCACTATTGTTGGTTATTACAAATTCCCATTCTTAGAAAAACAAAGGTAGCTTTAAAGGATTTATATTTATATTGGTAAACATTAGAAATAAGGTATAGTTTTTTTTTAGAAAATATTTTATTGAGGCATTTATAATTTTAACATTTAAACAACAGAGAAATCCAACACACGCAGAAACCCCACATTGACACACCCAACTCCCCCCAGCCCTAAACCCTAATGAGCCATACATTAGATTCCCTGACCTTATTCATCACTTCCATGCCTCCCCCTCCTGCTGACGGTCAATTCTCCTTGTAGAAGTCGATGAATGGCTGCCACCTCCAAGCGAACCCCTGTAATGAACCCCTTAATGCAAACTTAATTTTCTCTAGCCTAAGAAACCCTGCCATGTCACTGACCCAAACCACCGACTTTGGAGGCTCCGAGTCCCTCCATCCCAGCAAGATCCGTCTCCGGGCCAGCAGGGAGGCAAAGGCCACAATGTCGGCATCTCTCCCGCTTCCGGATCTTCCGACACTCCAAATACTGCCACCTCTGGACTCGGAGCCCCCCTCCCTTCCAGGACCTCTGACATGACATCTGAAAATCCCTAAATAAGGTATAGTTTTAAGTGGGTTTAGTTTAATGTTTCTGTGCCTGGAAGGGTAAAACTTATTGTTAGATTCATGCTGGACAAAGGTGTTTGTATGTGTGGGGGTTGGTTAAGTTCCAACTGTGTTTCTATTGTGCTTAGAGAGGGCTATGGCATGAAGAATAAATAAAATACATAGCATGTGGATGTCGCTTCGCAACTGAGGCCTGGTAAGGTAGAGAAGCTATTAAGTTTCAGTTTAGCTATTTTCTTTGTTGAAGTTGAAGTTTCCGAGAAGTCTGAGTGAGAGGTACCAGAACAGAGCAATGCACGGTAAAGATAGACAGAGCTGAGAAGAAGGCTGAGATGCCAGAAAGATATCTGAAGTGGTTTTCAGGTTTGTGAGATTTTATTACATCCGGTGGAACGCGAGTTGAAATAATGATGGAAATCGGGGCTGGATCTCGGAGTTTGTGTAAAAGCAATTAAGACAACGGAAACCTAAAATGGGATGGTGTAAAATCCTGGACTGGATTCAGTGTTAAAAGTAAAGCAGAAGTGTTGTTTAAAAGTGTCATTTGGAAAACCTGGACTGGATTTCAGAATGCAAACATCTATGGGAAAGCATTATTATGAAAGAAAATTTAAAAGTGTATTTTCGGGAGTGGAGTTTGGAAACTCTCATGTGATAATCAGCTAGGAGATTCTGAAGAGAAATCCACCACCACTAACGTGTGTTCAGAGCAGTGTGTGTTTTTGACCACAGTCACCTTATGTGCTTAAAAGGGACTTTGTGGTTAATGAGACCATTGTAGCTTCAGACATATTTTGTAATCTGTGTAAGTCCTCAAACCTGTGTGTATTGGTAAGCTGGGGGGGGGGGGGTAAAGGCCTATTGTATCAGAATCCAATTTTCATGTTTAATAAATGTTTTTCTCTTGTTGTTAAGATAAATTAGCAGACCTGTGACTCTGTTCCTCCATGTTTTACAAAAAATAAGTTCTAGGGCTGGATTCTCCGTACCCCAATGCCAAAATTGTGGCAACGCCGGGGCAGAGAATCCGTTTCCTCACCCCGATTCTCTGGGCCCCGAAAAGCGGCGCACTCGGAGAGTACGCTGCACCGCAGATCACCTACCTGCGGCCATTGCTGGAGGTCCGCTCCACCATTCTCCGCCCCCGACCGGCAAAAGTCCCGACGGCGTGGATTTAACATGGTCCTGCCAATCGGGATAGTAACATGGCAGCTACGGACTCAGTCCGCGGCCACCCTTGTCAGGGGCGGGCCGATCGGAGGGCAGGGAGGGCCTGATACGCGGCCGGGCAATGTGTGGCCGGGCGGTCAGTGTCGGGCACGCAACCGATCAGGGGCACTATGTTTAGGGCCCAGCTCCGTGGTCTAAGTCCGTCATGGAGCACGGCGCAACCGTTGGAGGCCGCCACCGTGTGCATGCACGGCCTCCGACTCAGAAGTGCGGGTGTCCATATCTGCAGCAAAAGCTGCTAGTTTTACGATGGTTCACTGCTAGCCCCCTGCAGGGTTAGTAATATGTCGCCCTCTCATGTTGGTTTTTCTGGCATGAAAGTCCACAGTTTTTACGACGGCGTGGGGACATAATCCCAAAACAGAGAATCCAGCTTCTGGTCTTTGAGCCGGGGTTCCATTCTAGGATCTTCCCATCCAATTATAATGATCGTGATTCCTAGGTTCAAATCAGATCGTGATTCCTTGGTTCAAATCAGATTGCTGTGAGGTGCTGTGTTTCAGTGAATGAGTTAAGTCATTGGAAGAGTAATGGTAACATGGGGCACATGATGGTCACAGGCCAGTTTGCAAGAAGACTGAATAGTCAGTCAAATGAACAAGAGAAGCTCCAATCTTAACAAACAAAGAACAAAGAACAAAGAAATGTACAGCACAGGAACAGGCCCTTCGGCCCTCCAAGCCCGCGCCGACCATACTGCCCGACTAAACTACAATCTTCTACACTTCCTGGGTCCGTATCCTTCTATTCCCATCCTATTCATATATTTGTCAAGATGCCCCTTAAATGTCCCTATCGTCCCTGCTTCCACTACCTCCTCCGGTAGCGAGTTCCAGGCACCCACTACCCTCTGCGTAAAAAACTTGCCTCGTACATCTACTCTAAACCTTGCCCCTCTCACCTTAAACCTATGCCCCCTAGTAATTGACCCCTCTACCCTGGGGAAAAGCCTCTGACTATCCACTCTGTCTATGCCCCTCATAATTTTGTAGACCTCTATCAGGTCGCCCCTCAACCTCCTTCGTTCCAGAGAGAACAAACCGAGTTTATTCAATCGCTCCTCATAGCTTAACCTTTTGAATAATATAGATACAAAAGCTTGTATTTAAACAATGAAAATATGTTTTCTCCCTCTAATAGATTACTTGGTTTGATGAAAAGTGGTATTTGAAGTTCAGTGTTTACTCCATTATTAAAGTTTCTTCATGGTTAGCGATGAATGACATGATTACTCATTCCTAGGGCTGAGAAGAGTATATGCAATAGTTATGCCCAGGAAAGTATGACAGAGCGAGGGATGAGGTGGCACAGAACCTTGGTAGGTGGAGCAGAGGGATGGGTGGTGGGGTGGGGTCAAGATGGAGGCAAAATGTGAAATGGGTCGAAATCAGCTGTGTTAAAAATTTTGGTCACAGGAGTCAGGGACAAATCTTTCACTCACCGCCCAATTTCAAAGGAAATGGTTGAGGAGAGTTTCCAGGTTTTCCTCAGGAAATTCCTCCCTTTACAACTTTGGAATCCCTCTCTGGAATGCACACAAGTAGAAACCTGAATCGAAGTCCCCTTGAGAACTTCTAAAGGCCTAAATGTTTACCAGGATAAAGCAATTACCTTCTTATTAGTGCAGCTCCAGCAGGAGTCAAAGTATCAGAAACAAAATTTTCTTTGGCACAGCTGGACTTCTAAAGATTGTTCCTCTATCTTGGAAGGGAAGAACAGCTCTGGCTATGCAAATATCCCAATCCCTGGAACTTAGGAAGTGGTCTACAGCCTTGGGCGAGGGTTCCACTCTACTGCACCAACACTGCAGAGTGGGGCTCCAAGAATTTCCAGATCGCTAGCTACATAACAAAATTCAGAATACTTTCACCGGGAACATACAAAAATCCATTGCCGCCCATCCTACAACAACTTAGACCCGGAATCCAAACTTATGCAAACCTGGACAGGAAAGCCTACATTTTGGTGATGTATACGCAGCTGAGATATGGCCTCGAAGTGAAGACTTACATTTGTTCTCTTTACTGGAATACAGCCATCATTCTTACCCTGGAGGTCTGTTTCACAAGGATTCATTTGAGATATTGCACCTTCTGCCATTAAATTTGCATCATTTGAATGTTGCCCTTTTTTCGGCTACAACATATCAACATACAGCTGTTTTTAAATCAGGCACATAAAACATGTGTAACTTTGAATCCAACAATAAATCACGCAAATACTGAAAATATAAAACCCTCCAATTTTAAACACCAACTCGCGGTACAAATCAAGACTGATATTTTCTAAAGTGGTAACTGATGCAAATAAAATCTTGCGTTCATACTCCTTTAAAAAAATGGCCAAATATATTTACAAATAATAAGATAAAAACCATATGAACTTGAGAATGTCAGTGACCCTAATAAGACATCTTCAACTTCTTGTTTTTCTTCTATAAACTGTTGGTGTTTCTGTTAGCTTTACTAAGACAAAGATTACATCAGTCTGGATATCCCATGAAAGACCTCAATATTCCAAAAGTTCTTCACGGATCAGACAGAATCAGCAGCAGACGCTAAATGTATTTTTATTTATGCCTAGCAGTCTCAGACTTTGACCTCAACAGCTTGACCTTGTCTAAGAAATGACAAGGGCCATGGACTACTGTCAACAAACCCCAAATGCGATTGGTAGCATTCAGTATAGATTTCACAGCAATCATTCGAACCAGATTGGCACACTGAATTGAGCATTGCAGTCCATTGGACAGACTGACATAAAACCTGAAGCTGCGTTTTAAAATGTAGCTTTTTCAAAAAATAATTATTGACATCCATCTTCAAACAATATCCTCTGAAACGTGTCTCGCTTATGCAAAGTTTGTCGTAGTTTCCCCAGAAAAAAAAATTAAATTAAAGCACGCAATGTGCCTCAGGCTTGCAAACACAAACTTGAGTTCTTTTGGACAATGTTCCATTCAAGCTGCCTCACAGGTTTCTGGCTTAGGCTCAAGTCATTTATTTTATAGAAATTACTGTTATGTCATAAAATTTTAATAGCTTTTAAAAATCCATGTGGTTCAGTCACTGAGACATTTAGAAATTAGTTCAAAGATTAAAGCAAATCCTTCAATGGCAGTCACTCTGCAATCCTGTCAAGACCATACTTCCCAGCTCAAATAATGTAATGTTCAAATTCTGGTCAGTTTTGTAGCATTTTATTCCATCACCAGTAGCACAGCCATCAGGTCCTTCGACTCCAGGGGCGAGATTCTCCGACCCCCCACCGGGTCGGAGAATCGCCGTGGGCCGTCGTGAATCCCGCCCCCGCCGCCCGACGAATTCTCCGAAGGGAGAAAAGTCGGCGGGGCGTCAATCGCACCGCACACCTCGGAGAATGGCACGGGTGGGCGCAAGGCAATGGACTTCGGGGCTGCCGATATTCTCCCGTCCGGATGGGCCGATGTCCCGCCAACGAGATCACGGGTCACGTCGGCGTAAATCAAACCACCTATTAATTGGCGTCAACCAGTGCTCATGGTTGATGCCGACCAGCGTGGAGGTGGGTGACGGCCTGGGGGGTTGGCCGCTGGACAGGCGATGGCGTGGCCGCAGTCTGAATGTGTGGGGAGAGGTGTGTGTAGGGTTGTGCGTGTGTGTGTGCGGCGGGGGTGGGGTGGGGGGGGGGGGGGGTGGTTAGAGTGGGATGGGCTCCGGGGGAGTGCCGGGAGGGGGGTGGGTGCCGGGGATTGGAGGATGACTGCCAGGGAGGGGGACGGGGGGACGGGGGGTACGTGCCGGGGAGGGGGACGGGGGGGTTCAGTGCCGGGAGGAGGACGTGGGGGGGGGGTCCGTGCCGGGGAGGGGGACGGGCGGGTCTGTGCCGGGGAGAGGGGGGGTCCGTGCCGGGGAGGGGGAACGGGGACGGGGTCCATGCCGGGGAGGGAGACGGGGGACGGGGTCCATGCCGGGGAGGAGGACGGAGGGGGGGTGTGGTCCGTGCCGGGGAGGGGGACGGGAGGGGTGGTCCGTGCCGGGGAGGGGGACAGGGGACGGGGTCCGTGCCGGGGAGGAGGACGGGGGGGGTCCGTGCCGGGGAGGGGGCCGGGGGGTCCGTGCCGGGGAGGGGGGGGGTCCGTGCCGGGGAGAGGGGCGGGGGGGTCCATGCCCGGGAGGGGGACGGGGTCCGTGCCGGGGAGGGGGACAGGGGGGGGTCCGTGCCGGGGAGGGGGACGAGGGGGTCCATGCTGGGGAGGGGGACAGGGGACGGGGTCCATGCCAGGGAGGGGGACGGGGGGGTCTGTGCCGGGGAGGGGGACGGGGGACAGGGTCCGTGCCGGGGAGGGGGGGATGCGAGGGCAAGTGAGTTGGTCCACCTGGCCAGGTGCCAGCCCCCAACAGTCGGACCCATGCGGTCCATGCCACCAGGCTGGGGGGGAGGAGTGGGTATGGGCAATGATGACATGTTGTCGTTCCGCCCCCCACCCCCCCCCTCCCCCCCGCACAGGCCATCATGTTTTCCGATCATCCAGCGATGTTGGCCGTCGTGGCAGCAGCCGCTAATGTCCATGTTGCCCTGGATGAGGAGGAGGAGGAGGAGCGTGCCAGAGAGGCGGCGCAGGCTGCCGCAGAGGGGCAGGCGGCAGCCGACCAGGCTGGAGGGACACCTGACCGACAGGACGAGGAGGGGGAGGAGGACGTCGCGGCCCCATGGCAACGGAGGCACCCGAGGACGCACCGTGTGTACCGGCCCCGGCTGTCATACCAGGACCTCACGGACCGGGAATGCAGGAGGAGATTCCGGATGAGCCGGGAAACCGTGGCACACATCTGCCACCTGCTGGCACACCTGTCACCGCGTGGCACTGGCGGGGGACACCCTCTCCCCGTGTCCGTCAAGGTTACGGTGGCCCTGAACTTTTATGCAACGGGGTCATTCCAGGCACCGAGTGGGGACCTGTCCGGCATATCGCAGACATCGGTGCATCGGTGCATCCGGGCAGTGACAGACGCCCTATATGCCATGGCGCACCGCTACATCCGTTTCCCTGTGGACCGGGCCAGCCAAGATGCCCGGGCCATGGGCCTCTCTGCCGTGGCCGGGTTCCCCATGGTCCACGGCGCAATTGATGGGATGCACGTCGCCGTGCGGCATCCTGCAGATAACAGTGCCGTGTTCACCAATAGGAAGGGGACCTATTCGATGAACATACAGGTGGTCTGCGACCACCGCATGATGATCCTGCACGTCTGCGCCCGTTACCCGGGCAGTGTACACGACTCATACGTGTTGTCGCGGTCATACATCCCCGGCATGTACGAGGGACGCCATCCCTGGCTGAGGGGCTGGTTGCTGGGCGACAGGGGCTACCCATTGCGATCGTGGCTGATGACGCCTATACGGAGGCCACGCAATGAGGCGGAGAACCACTACAATGATGCCCATGTAGCGACAAGGTGAGTGATAGAGAGGTGCTTTGGCGTGCTGAAGATGCATTTCAGGTGCCTGGACCTCTCTGGGGGCGCCCTCCAGTATCGGTCAGATAGGGTCGGCCGCATCATTGTGGTGTGCTGCGTCCTGCACAACATAGCCCAGCAGAGGGGCGATGTGCCGCAGGCAGAGGATGGCGGAGTGGAGGAGCAGCAGGAAGAGGTGCAGTCCTCCCCAGATGAGGGGGATGGGGGCAATGGTCAGGGCAGATGGGCTAGACACGGGCGGGTGGCTGTCCACCGTTACCGGCTGGGCCAGCGGGCACGGGAGAGGCTGATAGACACCTGCTTCACTGACTAGATGGGCGTGGGAATCGGGTAGTATGGCCACAGACCGCACACCATGGCAACACCCGACCATCCACACCCCCCACCCATCCACCCACCCAGCACCCTCACCCCCCTCCCCAACCCCACCCACCCCACCCGCATGCACACCACCCCCCCATTGCCGATCCACCTGCGGCACAACGGCAGGGCTCACACAGTTGCCGGTGGACGCGTGTCTATCGCAGGCCATGGAGGAAAAGGCTCAGGGTGCGTTGGAAACATCATCCAAATGGTTCGCAATGGGTCCTGGCAAATACCTTTGCCTCCTTGTACATGCATGAATCCTCTGCCCGGGGGATGTTGATGGCAGCCCAGGGGGAAGGGGGCAGACTCACCTGGGGCTGAGGTAAGACCACCCCTCACACACACACTTGCGCTCAACGTACATGACACCCCCGCACGCTTTGGACAGAGCACAAAGGCAGCTTCTGTAGGTGTAACATTGACTTTAATAACGAAAGGAGTTCATGCCCGTGCCCTAGCCCCTAAAACTCATCTGTGCCCTGCACCCGTGCCAACTTACTCAGTGTCTAATTGTTTGGCCTTACGGGCCCTTTGACTACGCCTAGTTGGTTCCCAGACGGTACAGCAGAACTGGAGGTGGACTCCTGTGATTCCTGCCCACTGACACGGGATCCCTTTGGCGGCCGTTTCCTGGGGCGTCCTGGCCTAGATGGGCCAGGCTGCGGCCCGGGCGACTGGGATGGCGAGCTGCCAGCCTGTCCTGCCCGTTGCCCACTCGATGCACCTGGGATGGAAGGGGGGGAGCCCGAGGTGTTGAGGTGTTCCGGGACCTCCCCTACAATGGGGCCCAGAACAGGCCCCAGCACCTCCTCCTCCCTCGGGGTGCCCGATGGCCCCAGGCCTCTACATGGGTGGGGGATGCGAACGGACTGGCCATCCGATGCCCCCCCGACATCTGGCGCTGCCAGTCCTGGAGGCCCGTGCTGGTATCGACAAGGGTCTGCAGATTTGCAGCCATGGAGCTCAGGGAGTTGGCAATCCCTGTTTGTGACTGTGCGATGCCGGCTCGCACATGGGCAATGGCGCCAATGCCCCCAGAAATGGCCTGCTGAGACTGGGCCATGGCCTGCTGAGACTGGGCCATGGCCTGCAGAGACTGTGCCACGGAGTTGAGCCCCTCTGCCATCTGCCGCTGGCGCTGGTTGGTGGAGTCTCTCCATGTCTGAGTCGGAGCTGCAGGTGGAGTCTCTCGATGTTGGAGACGGAGCTGCAGGTGGAGTCTCTCGATGTTGGAGCAGGAGCTGCAGGTGGAGTCTCTCGATGTTGGAGACGGAGCTGCAGGTGGAGTCTCTCGATGTTGGAGCAGGAGCTGCAGGTGGAGTCTCTCGATGTTGGAGACGGAGCTGCAGGTGGAGCCTCTCGATGTTGGAGACGGAGCTGCAGGTGGAGTCTCTCGATGTTGGAGACGGAGCTGCAGGTGGAGCCTCTCGATGTTGGAGACGGAGCTGCAGGTGGAGTCTCTCGATGTTGGAGACGGAGCTGCAGGTGGAGCCTCTCGATGTTGGAGACGGAGCTGCAGGTGGAGTCTCTCGATGTTAGAGACGGAGCTGCAGGTGGAGTCTCTCGATGTTGGAGACGGAGCTGCAGGTGGAGTCTCTCGATGTTGGAGACGGAGCTGCAGGTGGAGCCTCTCGATGTTGGAGTCGGAGCTGCAGGTGGAGCCTCTCGATGTTGGAGACGGAGCTGCAGGTGGAGTCTCTCGATGTTGGAGACGGAGCTGCAGGTGGAGTCTCTCGATGTTGGAGACGGAGCTGCAGGTGGAGTCTCTCGATGTTGGAGAGGGAACGGCAGGTGGAGTCTCTCGATGTTGGAGGCGGAGCTGCAGGTGGAGTCTCTCAATGTTGGAGACGGAGCTGCAGGTGGAGCCTCTCGATGTTGGAGACGGAGCTGAAGGTGGAGTCTCTCGCTGTTGGAGACGGAGCTGCAGGTGGAGTCTCTCGATGTTGGAGACGGAGCTGCAGGTGGAGTCTCTCGATGTTGGAGACGGAGCTGCAGGTGGAGCCTCTCGATGTTGGAGACGGAGCTGAAGGTGGAGTCTCTCGATGTTGGAGACGGAGCTGCAGGTGGAGTCTCTCGATGTTGGAGTCGGAGCTGCAGGTGGAGTCTCTCGATGTTGGAGTCGGAGCTGCAGGTGGAGTGTCTCGATGTTGGAGACGGAGCTGCAGGTGGAGTTTCTCGATGTTCGAGACGGAGCTGCAGGTGGAGTCTCTCGATGTTGGAGCAGGAGCTGCAGGTGGAATCTCTCGATGTTGGAGCAGGAGCTGCAGGTGGAGTCTCTCGATGTTGGAGACGGAGCTGCAGGTGGAGTCTCTCAATGTTGGAGACGGTGCTGCAGGTGGAGTCTCTCGATGTTGGAGACGGAGCTGCAGGTGGAATCTCTCGATGTTGGAGCAGGAGCTGCAGGTGGAGTCTCTCAATGTTGGAGACGGAGCTGCAGGTGGAGCCTCTCGATGTTGGAGACGGAGCTGCAGGAGGAGTCTCTCGATGTTGGAGACGGAGCGGCAGGTGGAGTCTCTCGATGTTGGAGACAGAGCTGCAGGTGGAGTCTCTTGATGTTGTACACGGAGCTGCAGGAGGAGTCTCTCGATGTTGGAGACGGAGCGGCAGGTGGAGTCTCTCGATGTTGGAGACAGAGCTGCAGGTGGAGTCTCTTGATGTTGTACACGGAGCTGCAGGTGGAGTCTCTCGATGTTGGAGACAGAGCTGCAGGTGGAGTTTCTCGATGTTGGAGACGGAGCTGCAGGTGGAGTCTCTCGATGTTGGAGTCGGAGCTGCAGGTGGAGTCTCTCGATGTTGGAGTCGGAGCTGCAGGTGGAGTCTCTCGATGTTGGAGTCGGATCTGCAGGTGGAGTGTCTCGATGTTGGAGACGGAGCTGCAGGTGGAGTTTCTCGATGTTCGAGACGGAGCTGCAGGTGGAGTCTCTCGATGTTGGAGCAGGAGCTGCAGGTGGAATCTCTCGATGTTGGAGCAGGAGCTGCAGGTGGAGTCTCTCGATGTTGGAGACGGAGCTGCAGGTGGAGTCTCTCAATGTTGGAGACGGTGCGGCAGGTGGAGTCTCTCGATGTTGGAGACGGAGCTGCAGGTGGAATCTCTCGATGTTGGAGCAGGAGCTGCAGGTGGAGTCTCTCAATGTTGGAGACGGAGCTGCAGGTGGAGCCTCTCGATGTTGGAGACGGAGCTGCAGGAGGAGTCTCTCAATGTTGGAGACGGTGCTGCAGGTGGAGTCTCTCGATGTTGGAGACGGAGCTGCAGGTGGAATCTCTCGATGTTGGAGCAGGAGCTGCAGGTGGAGTCTCTCAATGTTGGAGACGGAGCTGCAGGTGGAGTCTCTCGATGTTGGAGACAGAGCTGCAGGTGGAGTCTCTTGATGTTGTACACGGAGCTGCAGGAGGAGTCTCTCGATGTTGGAGACGGAGCGGCAGGTGGAGTCTCTCGATGTTGGAGACAGAGCTGCAGGTGGAGTCTCTTGATGTTGTACACGGAGCTGCAGGTGGAGTCTCTCGATGTTGGAGACAGAGCTGCAGGTGGAGTTTCTCGATGTTGGAGACGGAGCTGCAGGTGGAGTCTCTCGATGTTGGAGTCGGAGCTGCAGGTGGAGTCTCTCGATGTTGGAGTCGGAGCTGCAGGTGGAGTCTCTCGATGTTGGAGACGGAGCTGCAGGTGGAGCCTCTCGATGTTGGAGTCGGAGCTGCAGGTGGAGTCTCTCGATATTGGAGACGGAGCTGCAGGTGGAGTCTCTCGATATTGGAGACGGAGCTGCAGGTGGAGTCTCTCGATGTTCGAGACGGAGCTGCAGGTGGAGTCTCTCGATGTTGGAGACGGAGCTGCAGGTGGAGCCTCTCGATGTTGGAGACGGAGCTGCAGGTGGAGTCTCTCGATGTTCGAGACGGAGCAGCAGGTGGAGTCTCTCGATGTTGGAGACGGAGCTGCAGGTGGAGTCTCTCGATGTTGGAGCAGGAGCTGCAGGTGTAGTTTCTCGATGTTGGAGACGGAGCTGTAGGTGCAGTTTCTCGATGTTGGAGACGGAGCTGCAGGTGGAGTCTCTAGATGTTGGAGACGGAGCGGCAGGTGCAGTTTCTCGATGTTGGAGACGGAGCTGCAGGTGGAGTCTCTCGATGTTGGAGTCGGAGCTGCAGGTGGAGCCTCTCGATGTTGGAGACGGAGCTGCAGGTGGAGTCTCTCGATGTTGGAGACGGAGCTGCAGGTGGAGTCTCTCGATGTTGGAGACGGAGCTGCAGGTGGAGTCTCTCGATGTTGGAGAGGGAACGGCAGGTGGATTCTCTCGATGTTGGAGGCGGAGCTGCAGGTGGAGTCTCTCAATGTTGGAGACGGAGCTGAAGGTGGAGTCTCTCGCTGTTGGAGACGGAGCTGCAGGTGGAGACTCTCGATGTTGGAGACGGAGCTGCAGGTGGAGTCTCTCGATGTTGGAGACGGAGCTGCAGGTGGAGTCTCTCGATGTTGGAGACGGAGCTGCAGGTGGAGTCTCTCGATGTTGGAGACGGAGCTGCAGGTGGAGTCTCTCGATGTTGGAGACGGAGTTGCAGGTGGAGCCTCTCGATGTTGGAGACGGAGCTGAAGGTGGAGTCTCTCGATGTTGGAGACGGAGCTGCAGGTGGAGTCTCTCGATGTTGGAGTCGGAGCTGCAGGTGGAGTCTCTCGATGTTGGAGTCGGAGCTGCAGGTGGAGTGTCTCGATGTTGGAGACGGAGCTGCAGGTGGAGTTTCTCGATGTTCGAGACGGAGCTGCAGGTGGAGTCTCTTGATGTTGGAGCAGGAGCTGCAGGTGGAATCTCTCGATGTTGGAGCAGGAGTTGCAGGTGGAGTCTCTCAATGTTGGAGACGGAGCTGCAGGTGGAGTCTCTCGATGTTGGAGACGGAGCTGCAGGTGGAGCCTCTCGATGTTGGAGACGGAGCTGCAGGTGGAGTCTCTCGATGTTGGAGACGGAGCGGCAGGTGGAGTCTCTCGATGTTGGAGACAGAGCTGCAGGTGGAGTCTCTTGATGTTGTACACGGAGCTGCAGGAGGAGTCTCTCGATGTTGGAGACGGAGCGGCAGGTGGAGTCTCTCGATGTTGGAGACAGAGCTGCAGGTGGAGTCTCTTGATGTTGTACACGGAGCTGCAGGTGGAGTCTCTCGATGTTGGAGACAGAGCTGCAGGTGGAGTTTCTCGATGTTGGAGACGGAGCTGCAGGTGGAGTCTCTCGATGTTGGAGTCGGAGCTGCAGGTGGAGTCTCTCGATGTTGGAGACGGAGCGGCAGGTGGAGTCTCTCGATGTTGGAGACAGAGCTGCAGGTGGAGTCTCTTGATGTTGTACACGGAGCTGCAGGTGGAGTCTCTCGATGTTGGAGACAGAGCTGCAGGTGGAGTTTCTCGATGTTGGAGACGGAGCTGCAGGTGGAGTCTCTCGATGTTGGAGTCGGAGCTGCAGGTGGAGTCTCTCGATGTTGGAGACGGAGCTGCAGGTGGAGCCTCTCGATGTTGGAGACGGAGCTGCAGGTGGAGTCTCTCGATGTTGGAGACGGAGCTGCAGGTGGAGCCTCTCGATATTGGAGACGGAGCTGCAGGTGGAGTCTCTCGATGTTGGAGCAGGAGCTGCAGGTGGAGTCTCTCGATGTTGGAGACGGAGCTGCAGGTGGAGTCTCTCGATGTTGGAGTCGGAGCTGCAGGTGGAGTCTCTCGATATTGGAGACGGAGCTGCAGGTGGAGTCTCTCGATGTTGGAGTCGGAGCTGCAGGTGGAGTCTCTCGATATTGGAGACGGAGCTGCAGGTGGAGTCTCTCGATGTTGGAGCAGGAGCTGCAGGTGTAGTTTCTCGATGTTGGAGACGGAGCTGTAGGTGCAGTTTCTCGATGTTGGAGACGGAGCTGCAGGTGGAGTCTCTCGATGTTGGAGACGGAGCGGCAGGTGCAGTTTCTCGATGTTGGAGACGGAGCTGCAGGTGGAGTCTCTCGATGTTGGAGACGGAGCTGCAGGTGGAGTCTCTCGATGTTGGAGACGGAGCTGCAGGTGGAGTCTCTCGATGTTGGAGCAGGAGCTGCAGGTGTAGTTTCTCGATGTTGGAGACGGAGCTGTAGGTGCAGTTTCTCGATGTTGGAGACGGAGCTGCAGGTGGAGTCTCTAGATGTTGGAGACGGAGCGGCAGGTGCAGTTTCTCGATGTTGGAGACGGAGCTGCAGGTGGAGTCTCTCGATGTTGGAGTCGGAGCTGCAGGTGGAGCCTCTCGATGTTGGAGACGGAGCTGCAGGTGGAGTCTCTCGATGTTGGAGACGGAGCTGCAGGTGGAGTCTCTCGATGTTGGAGACGGAGCTGCAGGTGGAGTCTCTCGATGTTGGAGAGGGAACGGCAGGTGGATTCTCTCGATGTTGGAGGCGGAGCTGCAGGTGGAGTCTCTCAATGTTGGAGACGGAGCTGCAGGTGGAGCCTCTCGATGTTGGAGACGGAGCTGAAGGTGGAGTCTCTCGCTGTTGGAGACGGAGCTGCAGGTGGAGACTCTCGATGTTGGAGACGGAGCTGCAGGTGGAGTCTCTCGATGTTGGAGACGGAGCTGCAGGTGGAGTCTCTCGATGTTGGAGACGGAGTTGCAGGTGGAACCTCTCGATGTTGGAGACGGAGCTGAAGGTGGAGTCTCTCGATGTTGGAGACGGAGCTGCAGGTGGAGTCTCTCGATGTTGGAGTCGGAGCTGCAGGTGGAGTCTCTCGATGTTGGAGTCGGAGCTGCAGGTGGAGTGTCTCGATGTTGGAGACGGAGCTGCAGGTGGAGTTTCTCGATGTTCGAGACGGAGCTGCAGGTGGAGTCTCTCGATGTTGGAGCAGGAGCTGCAGGTGGAATCTCTCGATGTTGGAGCAGGAGTTGCAGGTGGAGTCTCTCAATGTTGGAGACGGAGCTGCAGGTGGAGTCTCTCGATGTTGGAGACGGAGCTGCAGGTGGAGCCTCTCGATGTTGGAGACGGAGCTGCAGGTGGAGTCTCTCGATGTTGGAGACGGAGCGGCAGGTGGAGTCTCTCGATGTTGGAGACAGAGCTGCAGGTGGAGTCTCTTGATGTTGTACACGGAGCTGCAGGAGGAGTCTCTCGATGTTGGAGACGGAGCGGCAGGTGGAGTCTCTCGATGTTGGAGACAGAGCTGCAGGTGGAGTCTCTTGATGTTGTACACGGAGCTGCAGGTGGAGTCTCTCGATGTTGGAGACAGAGCTGCAGGTGGAGTTTCTCGATGTTGGAGACGGAGCTGCAGGTGGAGTCTCTCGATGTTGGAGTCGGAGCTGCAGGTGGAGTCTCTCGATGTTGGAGACGGAGCGGCAGGTGGAGTCTCTCGATGTTGGAGACAGAGCTGCAGGTGGAGTCTCTTGATGTTGTACACGGAGCTGCAGGTGGAGTCTCTCGATGTTGGAGACAGAGCTGCAGGTGGAGTTTCTCGATGTTGGAGACGGAGCTGCAGGTGGAGTCTCTCGATGTTGGAGTCGGAGCTGCAGGTGGAGTCTCTCGATGTTGGAGACGGAGCTGCAGGTGGAGCCTCTCGATGTTGGAGACGGAGCTGCAGGTGGAGTCTCTCGATGTTGGAGACGGAGCTGCAGGTGGAGTCTCTCGATGTTGGAGAGGGAACGGCAGGTGGATTCTCTCGATGTTGGAGGCGGAGCTGCAGGTGGAGTCTCTCAATGTTGGAGACGGAGCTGCAGGTGGAGCCTCTCGATGTTGGAGACGGAGCTGAAGGTGGAGTCTCTCGCTGTTGGAGACGGAGCTGCAGGTGGAGACTCTCGATGTTGGAGACGGAGCTGCAGGTGGAGTCTCTCGATGTTGGAGACGGAGCTGCAGGTGGAGTCTCTCGATGTTGGAGACGGAGCTGCAGGTGGAGTCTCTCGATGTTGGAGACGGAGCTGCAGGTGGAGTCTCTCGATGTTGGAGACGGAGTTGCAGGTGGAGCCTCTCGATGTTGGAGACGGAGCTGAAGGTGGAGTCTCTCGATGTTGGAGACGGAGCTGCAGGTGGAGTCTCTCGATGTTGGAGTCGGAGCTGCAGGTGGAGTCTCTCGATGTTGGAGTCGGAGCTGCAGGTGGAGTGTCTCGATGTTGGAGACGGAGCTGCAGGTGGAGTTTCTCGATGTTCGAGACGGAGCTGCAGGTGGAGTCTCTCGATGTTGGAGCAGGAGCTGCAGGTGGAATCTCTCGATGTTGGAGCAGGAGTTGCAGGTGGAGTCTCTCAATGTTGGAGACGGAGCTGCAGGTGGAGTCTCTCGATGTTGGAGACGGAGCTGCAGGTGGAGCCTCTCGATGTTGGAGACGGAGCTGCAGGTGGAGTCTCTCGATGTTGGAGACGGAGCGGCAGGTGGAGTCTCTCGATGTTGGAGACAGAGCTGCAGGTGGAGTCTCTTGATGTTGTACACGGAGCTGCAGGAGGAGTCTCTCGATGTTGGAGACGGAGCGGCAGGTGGAGTCTCTCGATGTTGGAGACAGAGCTGCAGGTGGAGTCTCTTGATGTTGTACACGGAGCTGCAGGTGGAGTCTCTCGATGTTGGAGACAGAGCTGCAGGTGGAGTTTCTCGATGTTGGAGACGGAGCTGCAGGTGGAGTCTCTCGATGTTGGAGTCGGAGCTGCAGGTGGAGTCTCTCGATGTTGGAGACGGAGCGGCAGGTGGAGTCTCTCGATGTTGGAGACAGAGCTGCAGGTGGAGTCTCTTGATGTTGTACACGGAGCTGCAGGTGGAGTCTCTCGATGTTGGAGACAGAGCTGCAGGTGGAGTTTCTCGATGTTGGAGACGGAGCTGCAGGTGGAGTCTCTCGATGTTGGAGTCGGAGCTGCAGGTGGAGTCTCTCGATGTTGGAGACGGAGCTGCAGGTGGAGCCTCTCGATGTTGGAGACGGAGCTGCAGGTGGAGTCTCTCGATGTTGGAGACGGAGCTGCAGGTGGAGCCTCTCGATATTGGAGACGGAGCTGCAGGTGGAGTCTCTCGATGTTGGAGCAGGAGCTGCAGGTGGAGTCTCTCGATGTTGGAGACGGAGCTGCAGGTGGAGTCTCTCGATGTTGGAGTCGGAGCTGCAGGTGGAGTCTCTCGATATTGGAGACGGAGCTGCAGGTGGAGTCTCTCGATGTTGGAGTCGGAGCTGCAGGTGGAGTCTCTCGATATTGGAGACGAAGCTGCAGGTGGAGTCTCTCGATGTTGGAGCAGGAGCTGCAGGTGTAGTTTCTCGATGTTGGAGACGGAGCTGTAGGTGCAGTTTCTCGATGTTGGAGACGGAGCTGCAGGTGGAGTCTCTCGATGTTGGAGACGGAGCGGCAGGTGCAGTTTCTCGATGTTGGAGACGGAGCTGCAGGTGGAGTCTCTCGATGTTGGAGACGGAGCTGCAGGTGGAGTCTCTCGATGTTGGAGACGGAGCTGCAGGTGGAGTCTCTCGATGTTGGAGCAGGAGCTGCAGGTGTAGTTTCTCGATGTTGGAGACGGAGCTGTAGGTGCAGTTTCTCGATGTTGGAGACGGAGCTGCAGGTGGAGTCTCTAGATGTTGGAGACGGAGCGGCAGGTGCAGTTTCTCGATGTTGGAGACGGAGCTGCAGGTGGAGTCTCTCGATGTTGGAGTCGGAGCTGCAGGTGGAGCCTCTCGATGTTGGAGACGGAGCTGCAGGTGGAGTCTCTCGATGTTGGAGACGGAGCTGCAGGTGGAGTCTCTCGATGTTGGAGACGGAGCTGCAGGTGGAGTCTCTCGATGTTGGAGAGGGAACGGCAGGTGGCTTCTCTCGATGTTGGAGGCGGAGCTGCAGGTGGAGTCTCTCAATGTTGGAGACGGAGCTGCAGGTGGAGCCTCTCGATGTTGGAGACGGAGCTGAAGGTGGAGTCTCTCGCTGTTGGAGACGGAGCTGCAGGTGGAGACTCTCGATGTTGGAGACGGAGCTGCAGGTGGAGTCTCTCGATGTTGGAGACGGAGCTGCAGGTGGAGTCTCTCGATGTTGGAGACGGAGCTGCAGGTGGAGTCTCTCGATGTTGGAGACGGAGCTGCAGGTGGAGTCTCTCGATGTTGGAGACGGAGTTGCAGGTGGAGCCTCTCGATGTTGGAGACGGAGCTGAAGGTGGAGTCTCTCGATGTTGGAGACGGAGCTGCAGGTGGAGTCTCTCGATGTTGGAGTCGGAGCTGCAGGTGGAGTCTCTCGATGTTGGATTCGGAGCTGCAGGTGGAGTGTCTCGATGTTGGAGACGGAGCTGCAGGTGGAGTTTCTCGATGTTCGAGACGGAGCTGCAGGTGGAGTCTCTCGATGTTGGAGCAGGAGCTGCAGGTGGAATCTCTCGATGTTGGAGCAGGAGTTGCAGGTGGAGTCTCTCAATGTTGGAGACGGAGCTGCAGGTGGAGTCTCTCGATGTTGGAGACGGAGCTGCAGGTGGAGCCTCTCGATGTTGGAGACGGAGCTGCAGGTGGAGTCTCTCGATGTTGGAGACGGAGCGGCAGGTGGAGTCTCTCGATGTTGGAGACAGAGCTGCAGGTGGAGTCTCTTGATGTTGTACACGGAGCTGCAGGAGGAGTCTCTCGATGTTGGAGACGGAGCGGCAGGTGGAGTCTCTCGATGTTGGAGACAGAGCTGCAGGTGGAGTCTCTTGATGTTGTACACGGAGCTGCAGGTGGAGTCTCTCGATGTTGGAGACAGAGCTGCAGGTGGAGTTTCTCGATGTTGGAGACGGAGCTGCAGGTGGAGTCTCTCGATGTTGGAGTCGGAGCTGCAGGTGGAGTCTCTCGATGTTGGAGACGGAGCGGCAGGTGGAGTCTCTCGATGTTGGAGACAGAGCTGCAGGTGGAGTCTCTTGATGTTGTACACGGAGCTGCAGGTGGAGTCTCTCGATGTTGGAGACAGAGCTGCAGGTGGAGTTTCTCGATGTTGGAGACGGAGCTGCAGGTGGAGTCTCTCGATGTTGGAGACGGAGTTGCAGGTGGAGTCTCTCGATGTTGGAGACAGAGCTGCAGGTGGAGTCTCTCGATGTTGGAGACGGAGCTGCAGGTGGAGTCTCTCGATGTTGGAGTCGGAGCTGCAGGTGGAGTCTCTCGATGTTGGAGACGGAGCTGCAGGTGGAGCCTCTCGATGTTGGAGACGGAGCTGCAGGTGGAGTCTCTCGATGTTGGAGACGGAGCTGCAGGTGGAGCCTCTCGATATTGGAGACGGAGCTGCAGGTGGAGTCTCTCGATGTTGGAGCAGGAGCTGCAGGTGGAGTCTCTCGATGTTGGAGACGGAGCTGCAGGTGGAGTCTCTCGATGTTGGAGTCGGAGCTGCAGGTGGAGTCTCTCGATATTGGAGACGGAGCTGCAGGTGGAGTCTCTCGATGTTGGAGTCGGAGCTGCAGGTGGAGTCTCTCGATATTGGAGACGGAGCTGCAGGTGGAGTCTCTCGATGTTGGAGCAGGAGCTGCAGGTGTAGTTTCTCGATGTTGGAGACGGAGCTGTAGGTGCAGTTTCTCGATGTTGGAGACGGAGCTGCAGGTGGAGTCTCTCGATGTTGGAGACGGAGCGGCAGGTGCAGTTTCTCGATGTTGGAGACGGAGCTGCAGGTGGAGTCTCTCGATGTTGGAGACGGAGCTGCAGGTGGAGTCTCTCGATGTTGGAGACGGAGCGGCAGGTGGAGCCTCTCGATGTTGGAGACGGAGCTGCAGGTGGAGTCTCTCGATGTTGGAGACGGAGCTGCAGGTGGAGTCTCTCGATGTTGGAGACGGAGCTGCAGGTGGAGTCTCTCGATGTTGGAGACGGAGCTGCAGGTGGAGTCTCTCGATATTGGAGTCGGAGCTGCAGGTGGAGTCTCTCGATGTTGGAGGCGGAGCTGCAGGTGGAGTCTCTCGATGTTGGAGGCGGAGCTGCAGGTGGAGTCTCTCGATGTTGGAGATGGAGCTGCTGGTGGAGTCTCTCGATGTTGGAGCAGGAGCTGCAGGTGGAGTCTCTCGATGTTGGAGACGGAGCTGCAGGTGGAGTCTCTCGATGTTGGAGACGGAGCTGCAGGTGGAGCCTCTCGATGTTGGAGACGGAGCTGCAGGTAGAGTCTCTCGATGTTGGAGACGGAGCTGCAGGTGGAGTCTCTCGATGTTGGAGCAGGAGCTGCAGGTGGAGTCTCTCGATGTTGGAGACGGAACTGCAGGTGGAGTCTCTCGATGTTGGAGCAGGAGCTGCAGGTGGAGACTCTCGATGTTGGAGATGGAGCTGCAGGTGGAGCCTCTCGGTGTTGGAGACGGAGCTGCAGGTGGAGTCTCTCGATGCTGGAGATGGAGCTGCAGGTGGAGTCTCTCGATGTTGGAGGCGGAGCTGCAGGTGGAGTCTCTCGATGTTGGAGACGGAGCTGCAGGTGGAGTCTCTCGATGTTGGAGCAGGAGCTGCAGGTGGAGTCTCCAGATGTTCGAGCAGGAGCGGCAGGTGGCGTCTCTCGATGTTGGAGACGGAGCTGCAGGTGGAGTCTCTCGATGTTGGAGACGGAGCTGCAGGTGGAGTCTCTCGATGTTGGAGACGGAGCTGCAGGTGGAGTCTCCAGATGTTCGAGCAGGAGCGGCAGGTGGCGTCTCTCGATGTTGGAGACGGAGCTGCAGGTGGAGCCTCTCGATGTTGGAGACGGAGCTGCAGGTGGAGTCTCTCGATGTTGGAGTCGGAGCTGCAGGTGGAGTCTCTCGATGTTGGAGACGGAGCTGCAGGTGGAGTCTCTCGATGTTGGAGACGGAGCTGCAGGTGGAGTCTCTCGATGTTGGAGACGGAGCTGCAGGTGGAGTCTCTCGATGTTGGATTCGGAGCTGCAGGTGGAGCCTCTCGATGTTGGAGACGGAGCTGCAGGTGGAGTCTCTCGATGTTGGAGACGGAGCTGCAGGTGGAGTCTCTCGATGTTGGAGACGGAGCTGCAGGTGGAGCCTCTCGATGTTGGAGACGGAGCTGCAGGTGGAGTCTCTCGATGTTGGAGCAGGAGCTGCAGGTGGAGTCTCTCGATGTTGGAGACGGAGCTGCAGGTGGAGTCTCTCGATGTTGGAGACGGAGCTGCAGGTGGAGTCTCTCGATGTTGGAGTCGGAGCTGCAGGTGGAGTCTCTCGATGTTGGAGAAGGAGCTGCAGGTGGAGTCTCTCGATGTTGGAGACGGAACTGCAGGTGGAGTCTCTCGATGTTGGAGCAGGAGCTGCAGGTGGAGACTCTCGATGTTGGAGATGGAGCTGCAGGTGGAGTCTCTCGATGTTGGAGACGGAGCTGCAGGTGGAGTCTCTCGATGCTGGAGATGGAGCTGCAGGTGGAGTCTCTCGATGTTGGAGCAGGAGCTGCAGGTGGAGTCTCCAGATGTTCGAGCAGGAGCGGCAGGTGGCGTCTCTCGATGTTGGAGACGGAGCTGCAGGTGGAGTCTCTCGATGTTGGAGACGGAGCTGCAGGTGGAGTCTCTCGATGTTGGAGACGGAGCTGCAGGTGGAGTCTCTCGATGTTGGAGACGGAGCTGCAGATGGAGCCTCTCGATGTTGGAGACGGAGCTGCAGGTGGAGCCTCTCGATGTTGGAGCAGGAGCTGCAGGTGGAGTCTCTCGATGTTGGAGTCGGAGCTGCAGGTGGAGTCTCTCGATCTCTCGATGTTGGAGACGGAGCTGCAGGTGGAGTCTCTCGATGTTGGAGACGGAACTGCAGGTGGAGTCTCTCGATGTTGGAGGTGGAGCTGCAGGTGGAGCCTCTCGATGTTGGAGACGGAACTGCAGGTGGAGTCTCTCGATGTTGGATTCGGAGCTGCAGGTGGAGCCTCTCGATGTTGGAGACGGAACTGCAGGTGGAGTCTCTCGATGTTGGATTCGGAGCTGCAGGTGGAGCCTCTCAATGTTGGAGACGGAGCTGTAGGTGGAGTCTCTCGATGTTGGATCAGGAGCTGCAGGTGGAGTCTCTCGATGTTGGAGACGGAGTTGCAGGTGGAGTCTCTCGATGTTGGAGACGGAGCTGCAGGTGGAGTCTCTCGATGTTGGAGACGGAGCTGCAGGTGGAGTCTCTCGATGTTGGAGACGGAGCTGCAGGTGGAGTCTCTCGATGTTGGAGACGGAGCTGCAGGTGGAGTCTCTCGATGTTGGAGATGGAGCTGCAGGTGGAGTCTCTCGATGTTGGAGACAGAGCTGCAGGTGGAGTCTCTCGATGTTGCAGAAGGAGCTGCAGGTGGAGTGTCTCGATGTTGGAGACGGAGCTGCAGGTGGAGTCTCTCGATGTTGGAGACGGAGCTGCAGGTGGAGTCTCTCGATGTTGGAGACGGAGCTGCAGGTGGAGTCTCTCGATGTTGGAGACGGAGCTGCAGGTGGAGTCTCTCGATGTTCGAGATGGAGCTGCAGGTGGAGTCTCTCGATGTTGGAGACGGAGCTGCAGGTGGAGTCTCTCGATGTTGGAGATGGAGCTGCAGGTGGAGTCTCTCGATGTTGGAGACGGAGCTGCAGGTGGAACCTCCTAATGTTGGAGACGGAGCTGCAGGTGGAGATCAAGCAAACCTTGAGCTTGGGGTTACAGGTGAACACGCAAACCTTCAGCTTGGGGTTTGTTGCTCATTTTAGCCTTAGTTGACTTTATTCTTATTCTGTCACCTTTCCTCATGAGTTGCCATGTATCTTTCTGATACCGCCACGTTGTTCAAGGCCAAGTAATGATTAATAATGCAACACACCGCTTAGTAAAATTTAAATCAATGCTCATTTATTATATACAGCGATAAATACTTATACAATAATCCTACTTTTAGACTACTACCTACCACTAAAGGCCAATACTTATCTTTGGAAATAGCCCACCAGGTCACGGAAACGAATCGTGTTTCGAATTGGTTCTGGCCTGTGGGATTCAAGAGCTGGTACAAGTCGATAGTCAGGAGCGCCTATTTGGTAGCGATCGCTGGAGTAAGACTTACGGTTTTCTTTGTCGAAGGGTCTCGAAGGTTGCGAGCAGGAAGCGAAGGGTCCATTTGAACTTGGCCCCTATTGTTATAGTCCCCAGGGGCTTCCCGCCTCTCGGGGCGGACCTCCTACCTGGTTCCAAGTGATTGGACTTGGTCCCAATCACTTGGTTCGTTATTCTCCAATAATGGGGCAATTCCTTGATCGGGGGGTGGTTGTTTACCTTCCTTTGTGTCAGCCCCTGCTGCCGCCGAAAGGTCTGGGTCGGCTTTCAATTGCTAATTTGTAGCAATTGTTCCCGGGGATGGCTGATTACTATGCAGATGGCTGGGTTGTTGTGATGTTGATGGCTGCAGGTATCGGTCTGGGCTGACTTCCCCAGAGGCGAATACACTGTTTTACCTGTAGCTATCCGTTTGAGTCCTGTTGGCTGATTTTCCCATCAGCCTCTTCCGTTTGCCATTTTCGATCGGGGTTTGACCATTCTAATCGGAAATCAGCCATTTTAGGTGCCTATAATCCCTCCTTGTGATCCTAACGCGAAGCGTGAAGGATCACATAAATTTTGTTCTTTCCATTCCCTGACCGGGTGGGGACACCTCCTACACCTCCTACGGACCAGTGCTGATTTACCATCCATATGTTCCGGGATGTAAATAGCAGATGGCAGCAACCTAAAGGTCGCCTAAACAAATAAAAACTTTTTGAAATGAAAGAATGTCAAATGAGGTGTGTATGGGCCGCGGATGGAGTCCCTGGGTAGGACGGCTACCAAGGCCGTATCTCCCCTACCCGAGCGTGTTTGACCAACGGGGGGGTCCCCAGGCAGGGCGGGTCCCAATACCGTTTCTCCACTGCCTGAGCAACCGACAAGAATGGGCAAAAATGTAGTCATTGTGGTGAGGTTGCTGCTGTGATTCTATCCTTGAATCAGAAGAGCAGTTACGATCGGGCGTCTGATACCCGAACAAGTATCAGCTGAAGTGTCTGTAGACAAGCTAGTTCCATTGAACAAGCGTGTGGTCTGTTGACCAGGTATCTGCAGATAAGTTGGTACCGCTGTACAAGCGGCTGGAAAAACAAATTCTCCTGTTGGACGAACAACATGAAACAAACGTACAAACAACATAAAACATCCTGCAGGTTCCATCAGGAAGGACAACACTTCTCCCAAGTGTTTCCTTGAAACATCATGTGGACACCTCAGTTCTCTGTTGCGAACAGGGTCGCAAAGGGGTTGGTGGCTTGGGAGTCAGACTCGAGGTCGTCCCCTTCTCCCGGGTGCCAAACTCTAGAGTGAATTAGGGCTGCTTGGTGTGAGTTGGGGTTGCTCTCGTCGTTGCGGACGAGTCTGTAGGAGTTGTCGCGGTGGCAATGAGTTGTGTCGAGTTGTGTGGGGACAAAGTCGGGGTCATCCATGTGGTTCGATGGTCGGTGGTAGGATTTATTTAGAAAAGTGATCAGGAAGCGATCACTGGGATCGTAGTCGGAGTCGCTGGGTGTGGGTCCGGTTGCATGGGGATAGTAGGGAGGCGTGCTGTGGCTATCGCTGTCTCTGCTGCTGCAGTCTGTGGGCGTTCCGGGGCGGAGTGTATATTTTGGGGGTGGAGTCGAGGTCGAGTCCGTGGCTGGGCTGGACGTGGTGGGGGTTGGTAGGGTTACGTTGGCTGTGGGCGGGGTGCAGTGTGCTGCGCCGAGCATGACGTGGTGTGCGTGGTTCAACTGTGTTCCATATGCCTTAAGCTGGTTTATATGAAACCACGCAGTCTTACCATTGGGGTACTTTATTTTGTAAACGGATGGGCTTACTTTATCCGAAATGGAGTACGGACCCGAGTATTTTGGAGACAGGAATGTGCTGGGGTTATACACAGACAACATCACTTGCTGTCCGATATCATACTCCGTTGCATGCACTGCCTTATCGAAACAGGCCTTGCTCTGTTTCTTTTTGGTGCCCAGTTTTACAGCGGCTGCTAACTGAGCCATTTGACATTAGCAACTAGTTGCTCCACGGCTTTCTCGTGGGTGAGGGCCGTTACTTCAGGGCTGGTCAGGTCTAAACCTAACAAGTATTCTGTCCCTTTCATGGGGCGTCCGGTCATAAGAGTGTGTGGGGTGTAACCTGTGCAGGTGGAAACAGTGTTACGCAAAAACATCAGCGCAAAAGGGAGGACTGAGTCCCAAGTGGTGTTGTTCTGCTGGACCATTTTTCTGAGGGTAGTTTTTAGGGTCCGATTCATGCGCTCCACTATACCACGCGACTGAGGGTGGTACGCAATGTGGAATTTTTGGGTGATGCCAAATATCGTGAGGACGTTCTGCATGACACGTCCCGTAAAATGAGAACCTTGGTCCGATTCAATACTGCGGGGGTGTCCCCATCTTGTAAAGATGTGGTGGGTTAGGATCTTGGCTGCAGTTTTCGCGGTGTTGGTGCGGGCTGGAAATGCTTCCACCCATTTTGTAAAGGTGTCTATGACCACCAGAACATATTTATAGCCATTCCTGCAAGGGGGCAATGGACCTATAAAATCAATCTGGAGGTTAGTCCAGGGGCCGTTAACGGGTCGGGTGTGGCTGAGTTGGGCCTTTTTGGCATATCTGTCGGGGTTGTTCTGCGCACAGATAAGGCAATTCTCAACTGAGATTTGGCCACCAACAAAGCTGTTTGAGGTGGGCTGTAGTGGGAGCGATTCCCTGGTGTCCATGACCATCATGGAACAAACAAATCAATCGGTTCCTGTCCTGTTCAGGAACCACATAAAGGGTGTCCTTTAACACCACACCGTCATGTGTGGTCAGTGTATTTCTAAACCTCTCGTAGGAGGCGGGATACTTTCCTTTCACAATCTCCGAGAGATTGCTGTCCTGCTTCTGGGCCTCTACTAGATCCTCTATTCTAGTCTGCGTGACCTGAACTGCACTCACTGGCACACTTTCGGGGGGTTTCCAAAAATACCCATGTCTGGAACCTGCCTTAGCCAGTGCGTCGGCTTTTACATTTCCAGGGGGGAAGGAACGATGGTGGCTGCGGACTTTTATGATCCCAAAAGTCCTGTTCTGGGCTTTATCTAAAATATGGCGGAGTAATGGAGCTGAGGGGAGGGGTTTCCCATCTTCGGAAACAAATCCTCTTGCTTCCCACAGGGGCAGAAATTCTGTAAGGCTGTGACAGACATAGAGGCTGTCCGGGTATATGTCTGCTGGGCTGGGAAAGGAATCTGGGTGATCTACTATGTATGCGATGGCCGCAAGCTCTGCCGCCTGCGCGCCTAGGTCTCCGGGTAGTTTTAACGCTATTTCCTCGAGGGCGCGTCCCTGCGCGTCCTCGACATAAATCCCGCAACCTGTTATGCATTGCCCATCTAAGACTGTGGAAGATCCATCCACATAAATCTTAATGGGTTCACAAGTGTCCGTGTGCGGGGGGCTCTGAGATGAATTTCCTATCTTTCTGGGGGGTGGTTTTGCGATAAAGGGGCCTGTGTTGTGGTGTGGAGAGATGATCTCGCATTCATGGGGGGTTCCGGGGTATTGCAAATTGTCCGCTAAGTAGGTGTGTGTCTTTGTCCGTTTGACAGTGATGTCCCGTCCTTGCAAGAGAAGGGTCCACCTAGCAGCGCGGATTTGGCTGACGGTACCGTCTTTAAGTCGTCCGTCCAGTAAAGGTTGGGTGGGGGTGTGCTCGGTCAAAATGGTGATGGGGCTCAGTCCGGTAATGTAGGAAAAGTACTGGACTGCCCAGAAAACCGAGAGCAGGTGCCTCTCACAGGCTGAAAATCCCTGCTCCACAGCATCTAAAAGTCGGGAAGCATAAGTTACGGGTCTTAACTGGTCATGCCGTTCCTGCAGGAGCACGGCTGAAAGGGTGCGGTCTGTGGTCGCTACCTCTATGGCGAAAGGGGAAAGCGGGTCGGGAACTTGTAGTGCGGGGGCTGCTATGAATGCCTGTTTTAACGATTCCACAGCATCAGTATGCTGTGGAAGCCACTCCCAGGGGGCTCCTTTCTTTAGGAGGTCTGAGAGGGGCGCTGCCTTGCTGGCGAAACCGTCAATGTGGTTTCGGCAGTAGCCAACCAGTCCTAAAAACGACCGGAGAGCTGAAACGTTCTGGGGAAGGGGCAATTTAGCGATCGAGTCAATTATTTTATGCTCGATCTCGCGTTTGCCGTGTGTGATAATTGTACCCAAATATACCACTTTTTCTTCCAATATCTAGGCGTTTTTGGGGTTGACTTTACATCCAATGGAATGTAATAATTCCAGGAGTTCGGACAGAAGCTCAATGTGCTCTTCCTTGGTGTCTGTCTGCAGTAGTAGATCGTCTACATACTGTACCAGACATTCGGGGCGAGAAAATGTTGCTAGTCCATTTGCCAGCTGTCGGTGGAAAATGGAGGGGGAGTTGTGGAAGCCTTGTGGCAGGCATGTCCACGTCTACTGCTGCACTCTAAAAGTGAAGGCAAATTTATACTGGCACGCCTTTGCTAATGGAATGGACCAGAATCCATTACTGATGTCCAAAACCGTGAAATAGCGGGAATTGAGTCCCTGTTTGAGCATGGTCTCGGGACTTGTTGCTACGGTGGAGGCTGCTGCGGGGGTGACTTTATTGAGTTCCCGATAATCAATGGTCAGTCGCCATGATCCATCGGGTTTCCTTACTGGCCAAATCGGGGCATTATTAGTAGAGGCTACCGATCTTAGTACACCCTGCTCTAATAAGCTCTCTATAACTTTTAGGATTTCTCCCTCTGCTTCTAGGGGGAATCCGTACTGTTTTTGGGGTCTAGGGTCCGGTCCTGTTACTTGTACGGAGCCAGTCATCCGTCCACAGTCGTGCTTGTGGGTCGCAAATGCTGCCCTGTTCTTTTGCAGGACTGCCCTAACCTGCCTGTCCGTGCTAAGCGTGGTGGGGTTGAACCAAAACTCACCTACTTCGCTAATTTTGTTCATGTAGTCCCCTATGTTGAGCATTGCGGGGGCTCTAGTGGATTTCACCGTCTTCCAGACACACTGGTTGACTGGATCGAAGGATAGGTGGTGGGAATTCATAAAATCAATCCCCAGGATGTGTTCTGCTGTGTGGGGCAGGCCTACTAAAACTACAGGGTGTTTTGTGGTTATGGTTCCGATTTGGATGGGTACAGGGGCCGTGATGTGTCCCTGCTGTGAGTGGCCTGGAAAGCCGCTGAGGGTGATAGTGGCTGTAGTGGGCCACGTGTCCTTTTGAAATAGGGTGGAGGAATTTATGGTGGTGCGGGACCCTCCTGTGTCCCAAAGAAACTTGATAGGCTATCCCCGAATCTTCGCTGCGACTACGGGTCGTCCTGACCTATCCCAAAGGGTATCGCAGACCCAACCGGGGGAGCCCGTACACCGTCAGTCTGTGTTGGTCAAGTCCGTCTGATCCGAACGGGCGCTAACGCTATGGATGGGCTCTGCCTTTTTCTTACTCAGAGTGCCTGTTTGTTGGGCTCTCTGCGGCTTTTTGGGGCCATTGCACTCTTTTGCAAAATGTCCCAACTGTCTGCAGTTGTAACATTCTTGTGATTTGGATGGGGGGCTGTTCTTTCCCTCATTTACCCAGGCGGGGTTGTGAGGTGTGGCTTTTACTGCCTGCATGTCTGCGGCGGCCTGCTTTCCCTCGGTGGTTTTAGCGGCGGGTTTACTCTGAACAGACTGCTCCCAAACACGGGACAATCTTTTAACCACCCACTTCTCATTATGGGCCTCCTCTGAGGGATCATAACTATTACAGGCATTCTGTCCTGCATCTGTGGCATGGGAGATAAGGGTGCGGGTCCATTTGGCCATATTGTCGGGGGACAAATGGGCACGGTCTACGTCTCCAAAAACGGCTTCGAAGTGAATCCACAGGCGTCCTGCGAACGCTGTGGGGTGTTCAGACTTCTTCCGCCTACACTTATTTAGGCCATCTATGGGGTCACCCCGGTTATACCCGATCGCATCCAGGATCGCGGTATGCATTTCTGCAAGGGTGCCTCCTCCTACGTTCTGTGGGTCGGGAAGGACTGCTGCTACCGATGGATCAAAACTTAGAACCATGAGCTTTACATGCTCTCTCTCATCCAGGCCGTACATGGTCGCCTGATGTTTGACGGTGGCAAAGAAATGGTGGGGGTCTGCGGCGGGGAGGAACGGTGTGATTTTTGCACACGCCTCCCGTAATTGGGTTACTGTGAGGGGGGTGGAATATAGGAATTCCACCTCGTCCGATGTGGCTGTGCGGTGGGTTGTTACAGGGTTCATTGGAGCCTGAACTACCTGCTGTGTGGGGGGTGGGGGTGCTTTTCTCCTTTGGGGCTTTCCCTGCGCACATGTTCCCTGAACATATCTCTGCGCTGTTTCCTGTGATTCTTCCTAATCAGGGTCGTCTTCCTGGTCTAACTTTTCCCCAAAGGTTTCCTGAAATCCTTTCTGGACAGAAAGCAGTGATTGCAGGTCTGCAATCTGCTTCCGGCACTTTGCATGGTCTATGGTGCTCTGTCTTTGTTCTGTGGTTGCAGCGTGGAGCGCTCTCAAGGCTGCCTTGAGATCACTACATTGTTTCTGTAGCGTCTCCACCTGCTTCTCTGTTTCTTTCCTTACCAGGACTGCACGCTGCGTGTCCTGATAGGCCTTTTCATACTGGGATTGGAAACTACTCAACTGCGCCAGACAAGACTGGTGACCCCGTTTGGCGTCAGCCACCTCTTCATCCTTTGCTGCTAATTTCCTCCTTAATTCCAGATTCTCTTTCTCAATCACGCATACATCGACTTTATTCATACGATGTATGCCCTCTACTTCTTTGCGGAGCGTCCTGACGACCTCCTCTGTGCCTCGCAATTGTGCCAAACAGGACACGATTGCCATCGGCTTGCGAGCTTTTGCTAAGCTCTTTTTGTGTATCTCGCTCAGGTTCTCCCACCAATATGCCCTATACTTCCAGGACCTGATTCTTCATTACCACAGAAATCATTCCACATGGGCCATCCCTTGCCCGTGAGATATTTCCGGATTTCCTCTTCCCAAATGGGACACTGTCCCACTCTACTGCTGCTGGTCGCTGCGATCGCAAATTCCTCGGGGTTCATGAGGTGTTGCATTGCCTGCATGGCCATCTCTCCTATCCGCTTGCTTCGGTTAAATTTGGAACAGGGAGCTAAGGTGGTGTCGAAGATGCGGGTACGGCTTGCGCTAATTTCCGAAAATGCAGACTTCCGACAGTTTTGACGCAACAAAAATCTATCAGTTTTACCTTATAGCCCTGTTAGTTACGCATGCATACACACACTTCCGAATTATGACTATTAATCAGAACTGCTTGAACACTTGTGGTTTTTGTTTCCAATTGGATTCTAATTCAAAATTTCTTGGGTTCTCCCGGAGTGGTTTTCCACTTCTAGATCTGGTCCCGGCGGAGTCGCCAAAATGTTGCTCGTTTTAGCCTTAGTTTACTTTATTCTTATTCTGTCACCTTTGCTCATGAGTCGCCAGGTATCTTTCTGATACCGCCACGTGGTTCAAGTCCAAGTAATGATTAATAATGCAACACACCGCTTAGTAAGCGTTAAATCAATGCTCATTTATTATATACAGCAATAAATACTTATACAATAATCCTACTTCTAGACTACTACCTACCACTAAAGGCCATACTTAAACTTTGGAAATGGCCCACCAGGTCAGGGAAACGAATGGTCTTTCGAATTGGTTCTGGCCTGTGGGATTCAAAAGCTGGTACAAGTAGATAGTCAGGAGCGCCTATCTGGTAGCGATCGCTGGAGTAAGACTTACGGTTTTCTTTGTCGAACGGTCTCGAAGGTTGCGAGCAGGAAGAGAAGGGTCCATTTGAACTTGGCCCCTATTCTTGTAGTCCCCAGGGGCTTCCCGCCTCTCGGGGCGGACCTCATACCTGGTTCCAAGTGATTGAACTTGGTCCCAATCACTTGGTTCGATATGCTCCAATAATGGGGCGATTCCTTGATCGGGGGGTGGTCGTTTACCTTCCTTGGTGTCAGCCCCTGCTGCCGCCGAAAGGTCTGGGTCGGCTTTCAATTGCTAATTTGTAGCAATTGTTCCCGGGGATGGCTGATTACTGTGCAGATGGCTGGGTTGTTGTGATGTTGATGGCTGCAGGTATCGGTCTGGGCTGACTTCCCCAGAGGCGAATACACTGTTTTACCTGTAGCTGACCGTTTGAGTCCTGTTGGCTGATTTTCCCATCAGCCTCTTCCGTTTGCCATTTTCGATCGGGGTTTGACCATTCTAATCGGGAATCAGCCATTTTAGGTGGCTACAGGTTACAGGTGATCAAGCAAACCCTGAGCATGGGGTTACAAGTGAACAAGCAAACCCTGAGCTTGAAGTTACAGTTGAACAAGCAAACCCTGAGCATGAAGTTACAGTTGAACAAGCAAGCCCTGAGCATGTGGTTACAAGTGAACAAGCAAACCCTGAGCATGAGGTTACAGGTGAACAGGAGAAGCCTGAGTATGGTGTTACAGGTGAACAGGTGAAGCCTGACCATTGGGGTGCACGTGATCAAGCGAACCCTAAGCATGGGGTGACAGGTGAACAAGTGAACCCTGAGCTTGAAGTTACAGTTGAACAAGCAAACCCTGAGCATGTGGTTACAAGTGAACAAGCAAACCCTGAGCATGAGGTTACAAGTGAACAAGCAAACCCTGAGCTTGAAGTTACAGTTGAACAAGCAAACCCTGAGCATGAGGTTACAGGTGAACAAGCAAACCCTGAGCATGGGGTTACAGGTGAACAAGCAAACGCTGAGCATGAGGTTACAGGTGATCAGGCAAACCCTGAGCATGGTGTTACAGGTGAACAAGCAAACCCTGAGCATGGCGTTTCAGGTGAACAAGTGAACCCTGAGTATGGGGTTACAGGTGAACAAGCAAACACTGAGCATGGGGTTACAGGTGAACAAGCAAACCCTGAGCATGGGGTTGCTGGTGAACAAGCTAACCCTGAGCATGGTGTTACAGGTGAACAAGCAGACCATGAGTTTGGGGTTACAGGTGATCAAGCAAACCCTGAGCATGGGGTTACAAGTGAGCAAGCAAACACTGAACATGGGGTTAGAGATGAACAAGCGAACCCTGAGCTTGGGGTTACAGGTGAACAAGCGATCCCTGAGCTTGGGGTTACAGGTGAACAAGCGAACCCTGAGCTTGGGGTCACAGGTGAAGCCTGAGTATGGTGTTACAGGTGAACAGGTGAAGCATGATCTTGGGGTTCCAGATGATCAAGCAAACCCTGAGCATGGGGTTTCAGGTGAACAGGTGAAGTCTAAGTATGGTGTTACAGGTGATCAACAAACCCAGCGCTTGGGGTTACAGGTGAACAAGGGAACCATGAGCATGGGGTTACAGGTGAACAAGCAAATCCTGAGCATGGGGTTACAGGAGAACAAGCAAATTGAGCATGTGGTTACAGGTGAACAAGCAAACACTGAGCATGGGGTTACAGGTGAACAAGCGAACCCTGGGCTTTGGGTTACAGGTGAACAAGCGAACCCTGAGCTTGGGGTTACAGGTGAACAGGTGAAGCCTGAGTATGGTGTTACAGATGAACAGGTGAAGCCTGATCTTGGGGTTACAGATGATCAAGCAAACCCAGAGCTTGGGGTTACAGATGAACAAGCGAACCCTGAGCATGGGGTTACAGGTGAACAAGCAAATTATGAGCATGGGGTTACAGGTGAACAAGCAAATTGAGCATGGGGTTACAGGTGAACAAGCAAACCCTGAGCTTGAAGTTACAGTTGAACAAGCAAACCCTGAACATATGGTTACAACTGAACAAGCAAACCCTGAGCACGAGGTTACAGGTGAACAAGCAAACCCTGAGCATGTGGTTACAAGTGAACAAGCAAACCCTGAGCATGAGGTTACAGGTGAACAAGAACACCCTGAGCATGGGGTTACAGGTGAACAGGTGAAGCCTGAGTATGGTGTTACAGGTGAACAGGTGAAGCCTGATCATGGGGGTGCGCGTGATCAAGCGAACCCTAAGCATGGGGTGACAGGTGAACAAGTGAATTGAGCATGTGGTTACAGGTGAACAAGCAAACACTGAGCATGGGGTTACAGGTGAACAAGCGAACCTGAGCTTGGGGTTACCGGTGAACAAGCGAACCCAGAGCATGGGGTTACAGGTGAACAAGCGAATCCTGAGCTTGGGGTTACAGGTGAACAGGTGAAGCCTGAGTATGGTGTTACAGGTGAACAGGTGAAGCCTGATCTTGGGGTTACAGATGATCAAGCAAACCCAGAGCTTGGGGTTACAGGTGAACAAGCGAACCCAGAGCATGGGTTACAGGTGAACAAGCAAACCCTGAGCATGGGGTTACAGGTGAACAAGCAAATCATGAGCATGGGGTTACAGGTGAACAAGCAAATTGAGCATGGGGTTACAGGTGAGCAAGCAAACCCTGAGCTTGAAGTTACAGTTGAACAAACAAACCCTGAACATATGGTTACAAGTGAACAAGCAAACCCTGAGCACGAGGTTACAAGTGAACAAGCAAACCCTGAGCATGAGGTTACAGGTGAACAAGCACACCCTGAGCATGGGGTTACAGGTGAACAGGTGAAGCCTGAGTATGGTGTTACAGGTGAACAGGTGAAGCCTGATCATGGGGTGCGCGTGATCAAGCGAACCCTAAGCATGGGTGACAGGTGAACAAGTGAACCCTGAGCTTGAAGTTACAGTTGAACAAGCAAACCCTGAGCATGTGGTTACAAGTGAACAAGCAAACCCTGAGCATGAGGTTACAGGTGAACAAGCAAACCCTGAGCATGCGGTTACAAGTGAACAAGCAAACCCTGAGCATGAGGTTACAGGTGAACAAGTGAACCCTGAGCATGGGGTTACAGGTGAACAAGCAAACACTGAGCATGGGGTTACAGGTGAACAAGCAAACCCTGAGCATGGGGTTACAGGTGAACAAGCAAACCCTGAGCATGGAGTTACAGGTGACCAAGCAAATTGAGCATGGGGTTGCTGGTGAACAAGCTAACCCTGAGCATGGTGTTACAGGTGAACAAGCAGACCATGAGTTTGGGGTTACAGGTGATCAAGCAAACCCTGAGCATGGGGTTACGAGTGAACAAGCAAACACTAAACATGGGGTTAGAGGTGAACAAGCGAACCCTGATCTTGGGGTTACAGGTGAACAAGCGATCCCTGAGCTTGGGGTTACAGGTGAACAAGCGAACCCTGAGCTTGGGGTTACAGGTGAAGCTTGAGTATGGTGTTAAAGGTGAAGAGGTGAAGCATGATCTTGGGGTTCCAGGTGATCAAGCAAACCCAGCGCTTGGGGTTACAGGTGAACAAGGGAACCATGAGCATGGGGTTACAGGTGAACAAGCAAATCCTGAGCATGGGGTTACAGGAGAACAAGCAAATTGAGCATGCGGTTACAGGTGAACAAGCAAACACTGAGCATGGGGTTACAGGTGAACAAGCAAACACTGAGCATGGGGTTACAGGTGAACAAGCGAACCCTGAGCTTGGGGTTACAGGTGAACAAGCGAACCCTGAGCATGGGGTTACAGGTGAACAGGCAAACCCTGAGCTAGGGGTTACAGGTGAACAGGTGAAGCCTGAGTATGGTGTTACAGGTGAACAGGTGAAGCCTGATCATGGGGTTACATATGATCAAGCAAACCCAGAGCATGGGGTTACAGGTGAACAAGCAAACCTTGAGCATGGGGTTACAGGTGAACAAGGGAACCATGAGCATGGGGTTACAAGTGAAGAAGCAAACCCTGAGCATGAGGTTACAGGTGAACAAGCAAAGCCTGAGTATGGGGTGACAGGTGATCAGGCAAACCCTGAGCATGGTGTTACAGGTGAATAAGAAAACCCTGAGCATGGCGTTACAGGTGAACAAGCGAACCCTGAGCATGGGGGTTCCAGGAGAACAAGCAAACCCTGAGCATGGGGTTCTAGGTCAACATGTGAATCCTGAGCTTGGGGTTACAGGTGTACAAGCGAACCCTGAGCTTGGGGTTACAGGTGAACAATCGAACACTGACCTTGGGGATACAGGTGAACAGGTGAAGCCAGTGTTACAGGTGAACAGGTGAAGTCTGATCATGGGGTTACAGATGATCAAGCAAACCCTGAGCATGGGCTTTCAGGTGAAACCTAAGTATGGTGTTACAGGTGATCAAGCAAACCCTGAGCATGGGGTTTCAGGCAAACAGGTGAAGCCTAAGTATGGTGTTACAGGTGATCAACAAACCCAGAGCTTGGGGTTACAGGTGAACAAGCGAACCCTGAGCAAGGGTTACAGGTGAACAAGCAAATCCGGAGCATGGGGTTACCGGTGAACAAGCAAATCCTGAGCATGGGGTTACAGGTGAACAAGCAAACTCTGAGTGTGGGGGTGTTGCTAAACAAGAGATTCCTGAGCATTGGGGTGCACGTGATCAAGCAAACCCTGAGCATGGGGTTACAAGTGAACAAGCAAACACTGAGCATGGAGTTAGAGGTGAACAAGTGTACCCTGAGCTTGGGGTTACAGGAGAACAAGCGAACCCTGAGCTTGGGGTTCCAGGTGAACAAGCAAACCCTGAGCTTGTGGTTACAGGTGAACAGGTGAAGCCTGAGTATTGTGTTACAGGTGAACAGGTGAAGCCTGATCATGGGGTTACAGATGCTCAAGCAAACCCTGAGCATGGGGTTTCTGGTGAACAGATGAAGCCTAAGTATGGTGTTACAGGTGAGCAAGGGAAGCATGAGCATGGGGTTATAGGTGTACAAGCAAATCCTGAGCATGGGGTTACAGGTGAACAAGCAAACCCTGAGCATGGGGTTACAGGTGAACAAGGGAACCATGAGAATGGGTGTGGTAGTATGCATTAGGGGTCATGTGGGACTGTGAAGCCGTGATGCTATTGGCTGACAGATCCCGGGTCCTGGTTGGCTGTTGATCCCTAGCTCCGCCCTGAAGGCGGAGTATAAGAACCTGGGCTTCTCCCCGCAGCTCCAGTCTGTTGCTGAACTGCTGGGAACAAGTCACGCTTAATAAAACCTCATCGACTTCATCTCTATTCGTCTCTCTCGTAAGTCATTGTGCGCTACAATTTATTAAGCGTGCTTAAAGGACTATGGAGCTCAGGATCGCCCCGGAATGCCTGCAGATCAGCCCCCACGCAGTGAACGCGGCAGCAGTTTTTGAGCACTGGCAGACTTGTTTCGAAGGCTACCTCCGAACGGCCCCCAGCCGGATCACAGAAGACCAGAAACTACAGGTCCTGCACTCAAGGGTAAGCCCAGAAATGTACCCTCTCATAGAAGACGCAGAGGATTTCCCGACGGCGCTCGCAGCACTAAAGAGTGTCTACGTTCGTCCAGTGAACCAGGTCTACACACGCTACCAACTCGCAACGAGACGGCAAAGTCCCGGAGAATCGCTAGAAGAGTTCTACGCCGCGCTGCTAATTTTGGGACGGGGCTGCGGCTGCCTGCCGGTAAACGCGACGGAACACACGGACATGTTAATTCGCGATGCGTTTGTGGCAGGTATGAACTCTCCCCAAATCCGCCAAAGACTTTTAGAAAAAGAGTCGCTAGGACTCTCAGAGGCACGGGCCATTGCAGCTTCCCTAGATGTAGCCTCGCAAAACGCCCGCGCCTACGGCCCCGACCGCGCGGCAGCCCCTTGGGCTCCGTGGACCCCCGTCGCGACAAACCCCCTTCCCCCCCTCCCTCACAGGCTTGCGCGGTTAAGACGCCAGACCACCCGGGGGGGGCCCGCTGCTATTTCTGCGGGCAGGCGAAACACCCCCGGCAGCGCTGCCCGGCCCGCGCAGCAACTTGCAAGAGCTGTGGGAAAAAGGGCCATTTCGCGGCCGTGTGCCGGTCCTGGGGGGTCGCCGCTGTCCCCGGAGAAGAAAGAGTCCAGCGCATCCCAAACGCTCCCCAACCCCCCCAGCGCCCCATGTGCGACCCGCGGGCGCCGCCATTTTGGGTCCCGGCCACCACGAGGGGAGGATGGGCGCCGCCATCTTGTGACCCCCCAGCCATGTGCGATGCATGGGGGCGGCCATTTTGTCCACCCCCGACCATGTGCGATCCATGGGGCGGCCATTTTGTCCACCCCCCGGCCGCGTGCGATTCATGGATGCCGCCATCTTGGATGACAACAATAGACCCCAGCATCGACGGCTCCACGGGGTCCGAAGAAGATGCTGAGACACTACGACCACATCTGGCCTCGGTGACGCTGGATCAAGCACGGCCCCGGACGCTCCAGACGACGACAACAACGGTGCTGATCAACGGACGTGAGACACCATGCCTGATCGACTCCGGGAGCACCGAAAGCTTCATCCACCCCGACACGGTAAGACGCTGTTTTTTGACCATCCGTCCCAGTACGCAAAAGATTTCCCTAGCTGCAGGATCCCACTCCGTAGAGATCAAAGGGTTCTGCATAGTGACCCTAACGGTGCAAGGAAGGGAGTTTAAAAACTACAGGCTCTACGTCCTTCCCCAACTCTGCGCGCCCACATGACTGGGATTAGATTTCCAGTGTAACCTGCAGAGCCTAACGTTTCAATTCGGCGGCCCAATACCCCCACTCACTATCTGCGGCCTCGCAACCCTCAAAGTTGAACCGCCATCCTTGTTTGCAAACCTCACCCCGGATTGCAAACCCGTCGCCACTAGGAGCAGACGGTACAGCGCCCAGGACCGGACATTTATTCGGTCCGAAGTCCAGCGGTTGCTGAAGGAAGGCATAATCCAGGCCAGCAATAGTCCCTGGAGAGCACAGGTGGTAGTAGTAAAGACCGGGGAGAAGCAAAGGATGGTCATAGACTATAGCCAGACCATCAACAGGTACACACAGCTGGATGCGTACCCTTTCCCCCGCATATCCGACATGGTAAATCGGATTGCCCAATATAAGGTCTTCTCCACCGTGGACCTCAAGTCCGCCTATCACCAGCTCCCCATCCGCCCAAGTGACCGCAAGTACACAGCCTTCGAGGCAGATGGGCGACTATACCACTTCCTAAGGGTCCCATTTAGCGTCACAAACGGGGTCTCGGTCTTCCAACGGGAGATGGACCGAATGGTTGATCAACACGGGTTACAGGCCACGTTCCCGTATCTCGACAACGTAACCATCTGCGGCCATGATCAGCAGGACCACGACGCCAACCTCCAAAAATTCCTCCAGACCGCAAACGCCTTGAACCTCACATACAACGAGGACAAGTGCGTGTTTAGCACAAACCGGCTGGCCATTCTGGGATACGTAGTGCGCAATGGGATAATAGGCCCCGACCCCGAACGCATGCGCCCCCTTATGGAATTCCCCCTTCCCCACTGCACCAAAGCCCTGAAACGATGCCTGGGTTTTTTTTCATATTACGCCCAGTGGGTCCCCCAGTATGCAGACAAGGCCCGCCCACTAATACAGACTACTACCTTCTCCCTGTCGACAGAGGCTCGCCAGGCCTTCAGCCGCATCAAAGCGGATATCGCAAAGGCCAATATGCGCGCCATCGACGAGTCCCTCCCCTTCCAGGTCGAGAGCGACGCCTCCGATGTAGCTCTAGTGGCCACCCTTAACCAAGCGGGCAGACCCGTGGCCTTCTTCCCCCGAACCCTCCACGCCTCAGAAATCCGCCACTCCTCAGTGGAAAAGGAAGCCCAAGCCATAGTGGAAGCTATGCGACATTGGAGGCATTACCTGGCCGGCAGGAGATTCACTCACCTCACTAACCAATGGTCGGTAGCTTTCATGTTCGATAATGCACAGCGGGGCAAAATTAAAAATGACAAGATCTTAAGGTGGAGGATCGAGCTCTCCACCTTCAACTACGAGATATTGTACCGTCCCGGAAAGCTGAACGAGCCGTCCGATGCCCTATCCCGCGCCACAAATAGACCGTCTCCAAACCCTCCACGAGGACCTCTGCCACCCGGGGGTCACCCGGTTCTTCCATTTTATAAAGTCCCGCAACCTCCCCTACTCCGTGGAGGAGGTCCGTACTGTCACCAGGAACTGCCACATCTGCGCTGAGTGCAAACCACATTTTTTCAGGCCAGATAGAGCGCACCTGATCAAGGCTTCCCGCCCCTTTGAACGCCTCAGTCTGGATTTCAAAGGGCCCCTCCCCTCCACCGATCGAAACACATACTTCCTGAACGTGGTGGACGAGTACTCCCGTTTCCCTTTCGCCATCCCCTGCCCCGACATGACAGCGGCCACAGTTATTAAAGCCCTTAGCACTATATTCACACTGTTCGGTTGCCCCGCTTTTATCCATAGCGACAGGGGGTCCTCCTTTATGAGTGACGGGCTGCGCCAGTTCCTGCTCAGCAAGGGCATAGCCTCGAGCAGGACAACCAGCTACAACCCCCGGGGGAACGGGCAAGTAGAGAGGGAGAACGGCACGGTCTGGAAGACCGTCCTACTGGCCCTACGGTCCAGGGATCTCCCTGTTTCACGGTGGCAGGAGGTCCTCCCGGACGCTCTCCACTCCATCCGATTGCTGCTGTGTACCACCACTAACCAAACGCCTCATGAGCGCCTCCTTGTCTTCCCCAGGAAGTCCTCCTCCGGAACGTCGCTGCCGACCTGGCTGGCGGCCCCAGGACCCATCCTGCTCCGGAAACATGTGCGGGCGCACAAGTCGGACCCGTTGGTCGAGAGGGTTAATCTCCTCCACGTGAACTCGCAGTACGCCTACGTGGCGTACCCCGACGGCCGACAGGACACGGTCTCCCTGCGAGACCTGGCGCCCGCCGGCAACACGCACACCCCCCCGACACCGATCACCCCCTCCCTGCCACCGGCGCACCCCGCGACTGCCCCCTTCCCGGGAGGATCGGTCCTCCTCCCATGTCCAACCAGGAGTGAAACAGAAGCAGACACCGAAAAGCTCCCGGAGATGACAACGCGGGAACAAGCACCTGCACCACCACCGGGGCTGAGGCGATCAACAAGGAAGACCAGACCGCCCGCTCTACTCGTGGCATCGGTGTAACACAAGAATGTTGTGGACTTTAACGAGAATGTTCTTTTTCCTCTTACAAATATTGTAAATAGTTCACAAACCCTGTACATAGCCCAATGTAGGGCAAAATGTAGAGCATTGAAAGGACATGCCAAAAAGTTTCTCCTCCCAGGACCAGCCTTGTAAACCCCTACCACCATGCGAAGCACCACCCCGCCGGGTTCATTTTTAACAAGGGGTGAATGTGGTAGTATGCATTAGGGGTCATGTGGGACTGTGAAGCCGTGATGCTATTGGCTGACAGATCCCGGGTCCTGGTTGGCTGTTGATCCCTAGCTCTGCCCTGAAGGCGGAGTATAAGAACCTGGGCTTCTCCCCGCAGCTCCAGTCTGTTGCTGAACTGCTGGGAACAAGTCACGCTTAATAAAGCCTCATCGACTTCATCTCTATTCGTCTCTCTCGTAAGTCATTGTGCTCTACAATGGGGTTACAGGTAAACAAGCAAACCCGGAGCATGGTGTTATAGGTGAACAAGCAAATCCTGAGCATGGGGTTACAGGTGAACAAGCAAACCCTGAGCATGGGGTTACAGGTGAACAAGGGAACCATGAGCATGGGGTTCCAGGTGAACAAGCGAACCCAGAGCATGGGGTTACATGTGTTTAGGCAACCCTGAGCATGTGGTTACAGGTGAACAAGCAAACTGAGCATGGGGTTACAGGTGAACAAGCAAACCCTTTGTGTGGGGGTGGAGGTGAGCAAGCAAACCCTGAGTGTGGGGGTGTTGCTAATCAAGAGATTTCTGAGCATGGGGGTGCATGTGATCAAGCGGACCCTGAGCTTGGAGTTACAGTTGAACAAGCAAACCATAAGCATGGGGTTACAAGTGAACAAGCAAACCCTGAGCATGAGGTAACAGGTGATCAGGCAAACCCTGAGCATGGGGTTACAGGTGAACAAGCAAACACTGAGCATGAGGTAACAGGTGAACAAGTGAACCCTGAGCATGGGGTTACAGGTGAACAAGCAAACACTGAGCATGCGGTTACAGGTGATCTGGCAAACCCTGAGCTTGGGGTTACAGGTGAACAGGTGAAGCCGGAGTATGGTGTTACAGGTGAACATGTGAAGCCTGATCATGGTGTTACAGGTGATCAATCAAAAATGAGCATGGGGTTACAGGTGAACAAGCAAACCCTGAGCGTGGGGTTACAGGTGAACAAGGGAACCATGAGCATGGGGTTACAGGTGAACAAGCGAACCCTGAGCTTTGGGTTACAGGTGAACAGGTGAAGCCGGAGTACGGTGTTACAGGTGAACAAGTGAAGCCGGAGTATGGTGCTACGGGTGAACAGGTGAAGCCTGATCATGGTGTTACAGGTGATCAATCAATCACGGAGCATGGAGGCACAGGTGAACAAGCAATCCCTGAGCATGTGGTTACAGGTGAACAAGCAAACCTTGAGCTTCGGGTTACAGGTGAACAAGCAAACCCTGAGCTTGGGGATACAGGTGAACAGGAGAAGCCTGATCATGGTGTTACAGGTGATCAATCAAACACAGAGCTTGGGGTTACAGGTCAACAAGCAAACTCTGAGCACGGGGTTACAGGTCAACAAGCAAATTGAGCATGGGGGGACAGGTGAACAAGCAAACCCTGAGCATGGGATTACAGGTGAACAAGCAAACCCTGAGCATGGGGTTACAGGTGAAAAAGGCAACCCTGAGCATGGTGTTACAGGTGAACAAGCAAACTGAGCATGGGGTTACAGGTGAACAAGCAAACCCTTTGTGTCGGGGTATAGGTGAACAAGCGAACCCTGAGCTTGGGGATACAGGTGAACAGGAGAAGCCTGATCATGGTGTTACAGGTGATCAATCAAACACGGAGCTTGGGGTTACAGGTCAACAAGCAAACTCTGAGCACGGGGTTACAGGTCAACAAGCGAACCCTGAGCTTGGGGTTACAGGTGAACAGGTGAAGCCGGAGTATGGTGTTACAGGTGAACAGGTGAAGCCTGATCATGGTGTTACAGGTGATCAATCAATCACGGAGCATGGAGGTACAGGTGAACAAGCAATCCCTGAGCATGTGGTTACAGGTGAACAAGCAAACCTTGAGCTTCGGGTTAAAAGTGGTCAAGCAAACCCTGAGCATGGGGTTACAACTGAACAAGCATAAACCTGTCGTGCGCATGTACAAATCGGTCAACTTCCGGTTCGCGTCCTTTTTTCGAAATGCACATGTGCAGAACGTTGAATGTCCATTTTGCGGGTTTTCTTACCTGCGCCTGCGCAAAACGGCTACCTGCTGCAGCACGCTTTGTTTTAAAAAGGCATTTCAACAGCATAAAAAAGTCAACACTATCCAAAACATGGTGTGAAAGTCAATATTTTCCCGCTTCTGTGAGAGAAAAATTCAACACACTCGTTAAGACAGAATAACAAGCTTTATTTTCAAAAACAACTGCTTGCAGTAATGGCTGGAACTTGAAGTCAGAGAGCGTCAACAAAACTGCTCAGTCTGTCACAAGTTCCACGCTTTGCGGAGAATTAGCTTAATGTTTATATATTATCTTTATCAAGATTATGTGACAACAGTATGGTCAGGAGTTTGATCTGAAATACAAACGGAAGCAAAGACCAGACCATGTTTAGTCATATCACTCATACCATTATTTAGTCCTCTGAGGGAACATTGAAAGGTCAGAATAGACTTGTTTCTTCCTGAACTTATCTTTGTTTTAAATTCCTACGGCCTTGGGTTATGACGAGTTAGTTTTATCAGGAGTTGCCAAGGTCCGGTGTTTTGGAATGGCTCGACCTTCGCTGATCTTTTCAGACTTCAAGTTATGCAGAGTTGGCCTACGGCCATACTAGTCTGAAAATGGTTCAGGCAGCATTCTTTACCTGGGCCTGGTGAGCTGGAATGAGTAGTTTCAGTCTATCTGGTATTGTATCAAACCTTTTGACCAGTCTTCCCATTGACCAGTTTTCCCATCATGCCATTACTTAATTCGTACCATATCACAATGGAAGAAGAAGAAAAAATTTTGATATAAAAGATTTTGCCTACCTCACTGGACAACATCATAATAGAAGCAATCACTAAAACAAATGAAGACGATAATGCTGAAAGACCAATTCGGCAACTATCCGTGACATGGAAACAATCATTGAAGGCATTCCAGGTATACGTGTGTATGTGGACGATGTCATCATTGGGTCCAGTGCACAGGAAGAACACTGTAGCTTTGTGGATAGCACAATTACTTCACAGCTCCAGGGTCCCATGTTCGATTCCGGCTTGGGTCACTGTCTGTGCGGAGTCTGCACATCCTCCCCGTGTGTGTGTGGGTTTCCTCCGGGTGCTCCGGTTTACTCCCACAGTCCAAAGATGTGCAGGTTAGGTGGATTGGCCATGATAAATTGCCCTTAGTGTCCATAATTGCCCTTAGTGTTGGGTGGGGTTACTGGGTTATAGGGATAGGGTGGCGGTGTTGACCTTGGGTAGGGTGCTCTTTCCAAGAGCTGGTGCAGACTCGATGGGCCGAATGGCCTCCTTCTGCACTGTAAATTCTATGATAAATTCTATGACTACTTAAAGTTCTCACCAGAATTGACTCCGATGGACTCAAACTAAACAAAGAAAAATTACAATTTGGCATTCAAAAACTAAAATATTGGGGAGATATCGGGCGCTATTCTCCCCCCCCCCCACCCCACTGGGTGGGGGAATCGCCGGGGCGAGTGGCGATTCTCCGGCCGGATGGGCCGAGCGGCCGCTATGACACAAAAGGTTCCCGCCGGCGCCGTCCATCCCTGGTCGCTGCCAGCGGGAACTCTGCAGGATCGCTGGGGGGATGGCCTGTGAGGGGGGCGGGGGGGGCTCCTTCATCGGGGTAGCCTCCGATGGGGTCTGGCCCGCGATCGGGGCCCACCGATCGGCGGGCCGGCCTCTCCCCCCCCAGGCCTACCTCCTTCCGCGCGCGGCCCCAGAACACTGGCTCCATGGTGGTGAGGGGCCGGTGTGTGTAAGACGTTCCGCACGCATGCGCAGGATGGCGCAGTGCCCACTTGGCGCCGTGTAAGGATGCTGGAGTGGCGTTCATGACGGCGCGAACACTTGGCCTCAATATCGGAGAATCGCCCCCCGGTCTCAAAAGATGGACTGCGACCTGACCAATCAAAAGTCGAAGCTGTTGGTCAAATGCAAACACCAAAAGACAAGAAAGCCTATCGCGAATGCTCGGGGTTGTCAACTTTGTGGGGAAATTAATTCTGAATTTATCAAGTAGGCCAACGGCATTAAGAAACCTGATAAAGAAAAATGTTGCATTCATCTGGACTCCACAACATGAAGCGGAGTAGCAAGATCTAAAGTCATCTTTAATCACTGCACCAGTTGTAGCATTCTATGACTCAATAGGAGTAGCCAAAATATCAACAGATGCAAGTCAAAACGGTATTGGCGCAGTTATACTGCAAAAACCAGATGACAATTCATGGAAGCCTGTTGCGTCTACATCTCGCTCCATGACGCAAACTGAGCAAAGGTATGCTCAAATTGAAAAAGAGTGCCGAGGTCTCTTGACGGGCATCACTAACTTTCACTACTATGTCTATGGACTACCACACTTCTTCGTCGAGACAGATCACCGTCCGCTAGCAAATATAATCAAGAACGACTTAAATGATATGTCGCCGAGACATCAATGTATGATGCTAAAGCTGCGTCGATATGACTTTGAATTAACATATACACCAGGAAAAGATTTAGTACTTGCGGATACGTTATCCAGATCCACAATGCACGAGGATAACAAAGTTGTTGACATTGTACTCAGTATTGAAGCACAAACCAACTTCATCACAGCAATGCCACCTGTCACAGATGCTAAACTACAAATAATCAAGGCAGAAACTCTACGAGATACGACACTCCAGCAAGTGGTACAATTTCTACATACTGACTGGCCTAAAGGGAAATATGCAAACTCTCGCAACATCAGAGAAGACCTGACAATTATCGACAACTTTCTATTGAAAGGGGACCGCATTGTAATTCCATCATGTCTTAGACAAGACATGTCTCACACAAATCCACGAAGGACATCAAGGCACTGAGAAATGTCGAAGAAGAGCACAGAAATCAGTGTATTGGCCGGGAATCAACACGGATATAGACAACTACATTCAACAGTGTCAGATATGCCAAATGCACCAACCAGCACAATGTAAGCAAACCTTGGTGGAAAGCAAACTAGTTACTCAACCATGGACAAAAGTCGCCATGGACATTTTACTTTCAAGGTTGTGATTATTTGATAATCATTGACTATTACTCAAATTTTCCAGAGGTTATCAAATTATCCGACTCAACAATGTATTCAGTTGTCAAGGCAACAAAAAATGTATTTGCCAGACACGATGTACCAGTTACTGTTGTCACAGACAATGGATCGTGTTTTAGCAGCCTGGAGTGGTTACAATTTGCAAATAACTATAACTTCACACATGTACCTTCTCGCCCACTATACCCGCAGGCAAACGGGAAAGCCGAAAAAGGGGTGGGAATTGTGAAGCATCTTCTCAAGAAAGCAATGGAGGACGAAAAGGACTTTGATTTAGCACAGTTAGCATACAGGGCTACACCGTTGTCATTGGGGCTCTCTCCAGCACAACTCTTGATGGACGAAAAATACGTACGCGCTACCTCCTATAATTGTTCCAAACAAAGATGAACAAGTCGTGCATCAAAAATGCAGCAACTGAATAATCAGCAAAAGAAGTATTACGACAAAAAATCCAAACCACTATCTATACTCAGAGACGGTGATATTGTACCCTTTTGAAATCCTTAAGGTGAATGGATGGGCATTGCAAAAGTACTCAATGAACTCACACCAAGATCGTACGTGATCAGAACAGAATCTGTAAAAATTTTCATAGAAACAGAAGAGATCTCTTGAAACTTAAACAACCTGTTACATTTAAGGGACATCTTGACAAATACATGAATACATAGAACATAGAACATAGAAAATACAGCACAGAACAGGCCCTTCGGCCCACGATGTTGTGCCGAACCTTTGTCCTAGATTAATCATAGATTATCATTGAATTTACAGTGCAGAAGGAGGCCATTCGGCCCTTTGAGTCTGCACCGGCTCTTGGAAAGAGCACCCTACCCAAACTCAACACCTTCACCCAACACCAAGGGCAATTTGGACATTAAGGGCAATTTATCATTGGCCAATTCACCTAACCTGCACATCTTTGGATTGTGGGAGGAAACCGGAGCACCCGGAGGAAACCCACGCAGACACGGGGAGGACGTGCAGACTCCGCACAGTCAGTGACCCAAGCCGGAATCGAACCTGGGACCCTGGAGCTGTGAAGCAATTGTGCTATCCACAATGCTACCGTGCTGCCCTTGAGAACAAATAAATCTGCACTATATCATTTAACCGTAATCCATGTACCTATCCAATAGCTGCTTGAAGGTCCCTAATGTTTCCGACTCAACTACTTCCACAGGCAGTGCATTCCATGCCCCCACTACTCTCTGGGTAAAGAACCTACCTCTGATATCCCTCCTATATCTTCCACCTTTCACCTTAAATTTATGTCCCCTTGTAATGGTTTGTTCCCCCCGGGGAAAAAGTCTCTGACTGTCTACTCTATCTATTCCCCTGATCATCTTATAAACCTCTATCAAGTCGCCCCTCATCCTTCTCCGTTCTAATGAGAAAAGGCCTAGCACCCTCAACCTTTCCTCGTAAGACCTACTCTCCATTCCAGGCAACATCCTGGTAAATCTTCTTTGCACCTTTTCCAAAGCTTCCACATCCTTCCTAAAATGAGGCGACCAGAACTGTACACAGTACTCCAAATGTGGCCTTACCAAAGTTTTGTACAGCTGCATCATCACCTCACGGCTCTTAAATTCAATCCCTCTGTTAATGAACGCGAGCACACCATAGGCCTTCTTCACAGCTCTATCCACTTGAGTGGCAACTTTCAAAGATGTATGAACATAGACCCCAAGATCTCTCTGCCCCTCCACATTGCCAAGAACTCTACCGTTAACCCTGTATTCCGCATTCATATTTGTCCTTCCAAAATGGACAACCTCACACTTTTCAGGGTTAAACTCCATCTGCCACTTCTCAGCCCAGCCCTGCATCATATCTATGTCTCTTTGCAGCCGACAACAGCCCTCCTTACTATCCACAACTCCAACAATCTTCGTATCATCTGCAAATTTACTGACCCACCCTTCAACTCCCTCATCCAAGTCATTAATGAAAATCACAAACAGCAGAGGACCCAGAACTGATCCCTGCGGTACGCCACTGGTAACTGGGATCCAGGCTGAATATTTGCCATCCACCACCACTCTCTGACTTCTATCGGTTAGCCAGTTCGTTATCCAACTGGCCAAATTTCCCACTATCCCATGCCTCCTTACTTTCTGCATAAGCCTACCATGGGGAACTTTATCAAATGCCTTACTAAAATCCATGTACACTACATCCACTGCTTTACCTTCATCCACATGCTTGGTCACCTCCTCAAAGAATTCAATAAGATTTGTAAGGCAAGACCTACCCCTCACAAATCCGTGCTGACTATCCCTAATCAAGCAGTGTCTTTCCAGATGCTCAGAAATCCTATCCTTCAGTACCCTTTCCATTACTTTGCCTGCCACCGAAGTAAGACTAACTGGCCTGTAATTCCCAGGGTTATCCCTAGTCCCTTTTTTGAACAGGGGCACGACATTCGCCACTCTCCAATCCCCTGGTACCACCCCTGTTGACAGTGAGGACGAAAAGATCATTGCCAACGGCTCTGCAATTTCATCTCTTGCTTCCCATAGAATCCTTGGATATATCCCGTCAGGCCCGGGGGACTTGTCTATCCTCAAGTTTTTCAAAATGCCCAACACATCTTCCTTCCTAACAAGTATTTCCTCGAGCTTACCAATCTGTTTCACACTGTCCTCTCCAACAATATCGCCCCTCTCATTTGTAAATACAGAAGAAAAGTACTCGTTCAAGACCTCTCCTATCTCTTCAGACTCAATACACAATCTCCCGCTACTGTCCTTGATCGGACCTACCCTCGCTCTAGTCATTCTCATATTTCTCACATATGTGTAAAAGGCCTTGGGGTTTTCCTTGATCCTACCCGCCAAAGATTGTTCATGCCCTCTCTTAGCTCTCCTAATCCCTTTCTTCAGTTCCCTCCTGGCTATCTTGTAACCCTCCAATGCCCTGTCTGAACCTTGTTTCCTCAGCCTTACATAAGTCACCTTTTTCCTCTTAACAAGACATTCAACCTCTCTTGTCAACCATGGTTCCCTCACTCGACCATCTCTTCCCTGCCTGACAGGGACATACATATCAAGGACACGTAGCACCTGTTCCTTGAACAAGTTCCACATTTCATTTGTGTCCTTCCCTGCCAGCCTATGTTCCCAACTTATGCACTTCAATTCTTGTCTGACAACATCGTATTTACCCTTCCCCCAATTGTAAACCTTGCCCTGTTGCACGTACCTATCCCTCTCCATTACTAAAGTGAAAGTCACAGAATTGTGGTCACTATCTCCAAAATGCTCCCCCACTAACAAATCTATCACTTGCCCTGGCTCATTACCCAGTACTAAATCCAATATTGCCCCTCCTCTGGTCGGACAATCTACATACTGCGTTAGAAAAGCTTCCTGGACACACTGCACAAACACCACCCCATCCAAACTATTTGATCTAAAGAGTTTCCACTCAATATTTGGGAAGTTAAAGTCGCCCATGACTACTACCCTATGACTTCTGCACCTTTCCAAAATCTGTTTCCCAATCTGTTCCTCCACATCTCTGCTACTATTGGGGGGCCTATAGAAAACTCCTAACAAGGTGACTGCTCCTTTCCTATTTCTGACTTCAACCCATACTACCTCAGTAGGCTGATACTCCTCGAACTGCCTTTCTGCAGCTGTTATACTATCTCTAATTAATAATGCCACCCCCCCACCTCTTTTACCACCCTCCCTAATCTTATTGAAACATCTATAACCAGGGACCTCCAACAACCATTTCTGCCCCTCTTCTATCCAAGTTTCCGTGATGGCCACCACATCGTAGTCCCAAGTACCGATCCATGCCTTAAGTTCACCCACCTTATTCCTGATGCTTCTTGCGTTGAAGTATACACACTTCAACCCCTCTCCGTGCCTGCAAGTACTCTCCTTTGTCAGTGTTCCCTTCCCCACTGCCTCATTACACGCTTTCGCGTCCTGAATATCGGCTACCTTAGTTGCTGGACTACAAATCCGGTTCCCATTCCCCTGCCAAATTAGTTTAAACCCTCCCGAAGAGTACTAGAAAACCTCCCTCCCAGGATATTGGTGCCCCTCTGGTTCAGATGCAACCCGTCCTGCTTGTACAGGTCCCACCTTCCCCAGAATGCGCTCCAATTATCCAAATACCTGAAGCCCTCCCTCCTACACCATTCCTGCAGCCACGTGTTCAACTGCACTCTCTCCCTATTCCTAGCCTCGCTATCACGTGGCACCGGCAACAAACCAGAGATGACAACTCTGTCTGTCCTGGCTTTTAACTTCCAGCCTAACTCCCTAAACTTGTTTATTACCTCCACACCCTTTTCCTACCTATGTCGTTGGTACCAATGTGCACCACGACTTCTGGCTGCTCACCCTCCCCCTTAAGGATCCTGAAGACACGATCCGAGACATCCCTGGCCCTGGCACCCGGGAGGCAACATACCTTCCGGGAGTCTCGCTCGCGACCACAGAATCTCCTATCTATTCCCCTAACCATTGAATCTCCTACAACTATTGCTTTACTATTCTCCCCCCTTCCCTTCTGAGCCCCAGAGCCAGACTCAGTGCCAGAGACCTGGCCGCTAGGGCCTTCCCCCGGTAGGTCATCCCCCCCAACAGCATCCAAAATGGTATACTTGTTTTGAAGGGGAACGGCCACGAGGGATCCCTGCACTTTCTGCCTGTTTGTTTTTTTCCCCCTGACTGTAACCCAGCTATTCTTGTCCTGTACCTTGGGTGTGGTTACCTCCTTGTAACTCTTCTCAATCACCCCCTCTGCCTCCCGGATGATCCGAAGTTCATCCAGCTTCAGCTCCAGTTCCCTAACACGGTCTTTGAGGAGCTGAAGTTGGGTGCACTTCCCGCAGGTATAGTCAGCGGGGACACCGGTGGTATCCCTCACCACCCACATCCTACAGGAGGAGCATGTAACTGGCCTAGCCTCCATCCCCTCTTACCTGGCAGAATATAGCTGCCCTGTGGACTAACTAGATCTCCGCCCACCGACCCTGCTCCCAGTCAGCTACACTTTCTGTAAACTCCTGGCTCTCTTCGCACTCTTTGCGGAAATGTCGGAAGCAAAATGAAAGGAACGCCTTACTCCCTCCTCACCTAACTCCCTTGGTCACCAAACTCTCACTATCACACTCAAATGCACCAAATTCAGCACTCAGTGCAAACAAAGTCTGCACTGTAGGGGATCACTTTTATACTGTGAATCTAGCCTCTGAAAACCTGGCCTAATCCAATTAACTAATTAACAAGCTCCAGCTGCAAGTGCCTACAAGTAGAAGCCGGTTTAAAGCTTATTGAAAATTCACCTTCTTCTAAACCAAACAGCAACTTTTAAGTTAATTAACTAAATAAAAGAAAGACTAAACTTTAGATAAAAATGAAGCCTTATACGCCCTTGGTCACCAAACTCTCACTATCACACTCAAATGCACCAAATTCAGCACTCAGTGCAAAAACAATAGGATGGGAATAGAGGGATACGGACCCAGGAAGTGTAGAAGATTGTAGTTTAGTCGGGCAGCATGGTCGGCACGGGCTTGGAGGGCCGAAGGGCCTGTTCCTGTGCTGTACATTTCTTTGTTCTTTGTTCCATTCACAGAATCAGCCACAATGAGTCAACAACTCATATTTCCGACAAATTACATTACAAAAGCTATATTGTCCAATGTACCAGACAAATCAAATAACAATGTCATAACATTAAGAAGGTCTACAAGACGTAGGAAACCTCCAAATAGATTAAATCTGTAAATCTGTAAATCTAACATTGGTTCTATCATTGTTGACATGCTGGATAATACTGGAAACATGAAAATGTATAGCCATTCAATCAGGTATGAAAAAAGAAATGGAACGTTTTTTTATCAAAGAAAGGGGAATGTGACATTATACAAATACACAACCTGTGAACAGATAATGTTATGTTAAGCCTAGCCACTAGAGGGAGCTAAGGGACAGTGCTACAAATAGCACTGGCTCTTGGGCTCGGGAAGGAGACTAGATCTGGAGCTGACTACGATAAGATTCATAGTGTGTTACAGAGTTAGATAAGATGTAATTGTTATAGTTAGGCAGATAGAGATATTGTTAGTGAGTGTAGTTTAATGCTTACATGTATGTTTGCTATTCAGAACAAGTGTCAAACTCAAATTTAGTAGTGTTAATAAAATTAGTTTAATCCTTCAAAAGAGCTTCGTGTATCTTTGTGATCACTACGCCTTCCATTCTGGAAACCCCTCACAAAGATCACCACACAACCCTCCATTCCTCACCTTCCTTCACCATTTTACAGGCTCCCCACCTCCCAGCCAGTCCCTGGATGACTGGTAAAATCCAGTCCTAACTGTTGCTATTTACAGTTAAATATAGCACAGTAATTCCAACTATGTATAAGTTTTTTTAATAATAATCAATTCAATGGTCTCTTAGTTTGTTCAGCTGTGGTGTCTGGGATTACCTTCCCACTCTACTTACTCCCCAGAACTACATTGGTGAAAGCTCTGAAAAGCATACTTTAATCACTTTCAAGGAGCCTGTTTAAATTTATATTTTAATACCACACAGTATGTCCCTGAGTCACACAGCCAAGCCGGTACCAGATCAAACTCTGGTCTGCGCACAACTGTTCAATCTCAACTGGAGTGATGATTTGTTGAGGTGCGGTTAAGAGGGTCCCACAATTAACCTTCACAGTGCTGCAAACCCTGAGGTTATTGAGGACACAATAGAATGTGTACTGGCATCACAGGGCTTGCTCCTAGCTCAACATGTCAGTTAGGAATTTCTAGGAATTGCCTCGAGCCATGATGGGCCTTACAGAATAGAGGAGGCAACACCTTGGAGGGCCAGCAGACTAAATACACATGAGAGTGGCCACACGGTCAAACGAGAGATAATGTGGATGATCCGGTGCAAGACCTTTTCGATGTCATGATTTTTTATCTTAACAAAAAACAACTTTAACGTCTCCCTCCATGTTGTTACAACATCCTGGTCAGTTCCAGCCCTACTTAACCCAGAGTCATAACACAAGTGAATTCACCAATATTTCTTAGAAAAATGCTCGGGGCTAAATTCTCCGCCACTGGTAGCGGGGTCCCTGATGCGGTAGAGAATCGGGTGTCCGGGAAAAATCGGGACCCCCTAATCTCTTACTAACACCACTTACCAGCCTGGTGTTTCAAGTGCTCATACCAGTGGGGTTTTTTTAAGCTTCTGAGGTTTCCAGTCTCCACTACCTTCCGAGGCAGTGCATTCCAGATTCTCACCACCCTCTGAGTGCTTTTGTTTTCTCAAATACCCTCCGAAACTCCTGTCCCTCAGAGCTCAATGCTCTGGCCCCCCGCTAGTGGCAGGAGCAGGGTTTGTGCACGTATGCCAGCGGGAGAATGTAAATGTCATTGGGGCCCATTTTCTTCCACTTAGCGGGCCTGCCACATATTCTCTGGGCCCTCGCGATTCTCAGTCCTCTGGTCCGGGAATCACGTGAGCACGGATTATAGCAGGTATCACCGAACATGAACCTGACATGGTGGTCCCCACGGTGGGCCATCTGAGATCCACCCTCGCTCCCCCCACACACCCCCGTCCCCCATAATGCAGGCCCTGCCTACCCCATTTTATCAGACCCTCCCCAACTGCCTCCCCACCTCAGAGACCCCCTAAAAGGGGAAACTCACCCCAGGGACCCTGCAACTAAAGGAATCCCCAATGGGGACCCCCAAACTAGAGGGTCCCCCTAGGAAGCCCCAGAAAAGAGACTCCCTGTCTGGAAGCTAGAGAGAAGTCCAGGCGGGGTGGTGAAAACATATACTGCTGTAACACTTACCTGGAAGCACCACGTGTCAATTCCTGGAAAGTGAACAGCTATGACTTGTGTTTAAACCCACTGGAGCCTAATCCTCTGCAAACCCATAACCCCACCTAACCTTTGGGCATGAAGGGGCAATTTACCGTGGCCAATCCACCTAAACTGCACACTTTTGGATGTTGAGAGGAAACCGGAGGAAACCCATGCACGCAGGTAGAAAATGCGCAAGCTCCACACAGACATTCACTCAAGGTCAGAATCAAACCCGGGCCCCTGGTGTTGTGATGCAGCAGTGCTAACTACTATGCCACCACACCGCCCTGGAGTACTGTGCACAGTTTTGATCTCCTCATTTAAGGAGTTCAGAGAAGGTTCACTCGGCTGATTCCTGGGATGAAGGGGTTGCCTTATGAGGAATGGCTGAGCAGAATGGGCCTATACTCAATTGAAATTTAGAGGAATGAGAGGTGATCTTATTGAAACGTATCAGATTCTGGAGGGGCTTGACAGGGTAGATACTGAGAGAATGTTGCCTCTGTGTGGGAACCTAGATTGGGGGGGAATAGTTTCAAAGTAAGCAGACTCCCATTTAAGATTGAGATGAGCAGGAATTTCTTCTCTGAGAGTTGTCAATCCTCAGAATTCTCTCCCCCAGAGAGCAGTCTGAGTCACTGCATATTCAAGGTTGAGTTGGATAGGCTTTTGATCCACAAGAGAGTTAAGGTTTATGGGGGTAGGTAAGAAAGTGGACCTAAAGCTAAACTCCACTCAACCATGATCTCATTGAATGGCAGAGCAAGCTCGAGGGGCCAAGTGGCCTCTTCTTGTGCCTATTTCATATGGTCTTATGACACGAATAAAAGGCCAACAAACAGACCAACTTATGGACAATTCAATCCTGCCTATTAAAGAGAACTGTGGGGCAGTTATTTTGATTGAATGAATATGTTTAACTAAAGCAAACTGTGAGAAAATGAATTGAGAACCGTATTATCTCCCCGAGGGAGAAATGCGTACCCAAGCAATTTTATAGTGGACTGACACAGAACAGTAATGACTCATTACTTTAAACTCCTGCAAACCCAAATACTGGGCCTCAAAAACAAACCAAGGATACAAAGACTTTCTTCTTACCAATCAGCAAAGGGTCGAACTGCTCAGGCAAAGGAATCTCCAAAAACAAAATAGAGAACGTGGTTGCGTGATCAAATGTTCTGGTTTATGAGACGCTCTGCCAGTTGAATGGCAGGCTCATTGAGAGACTGAAAGAGTAGAATATATCACACACACACACCTTCACTGAAGCAGATCAAACCAAAACACCATTAAAAGTCATAATGGGACAGCATTAAGGATCAGTTACATCAAACACACGAGTGTCAGATCATTAGCGATGTGGATCCCGCAGTCCAGTGTTGCTCAAATTTAGTAACAATGGAGCTCTGCTCGTTAGTCTCTGAATGTTGGTTACATTTTAATGATCGGAAAGACCCAACTAGATCTACCTAGCTGAAAAAAATATGGATAATTAAGTTTAAAAAGGCCTCGCGCGGTTCAGTCGACTGCGTTGGTACTTGTACACTTGGCTTTGCACTAGACTTTAGTTGATGTGAGATTACCTGGTGAACTCCACCAGGTCTTTGGTTTTTTAGTGCACTCTGCAGTTCGATAATCAACCTGACTCTCACGGTTATTCTAAAACAAAACAGAAATTTTGCAAACACTCAGTCATCCCGTCAGCATCTGTGCAGTTTATGTTCTGAACGCAGACGGACACATTGGTTGGGATTTGCCTTCGGGCTTCTCCCTTTCCACGGCCACAACTTTGGTGGAAGTTCAGTGGAAAGTGTTGGAGCTAAGGAGAAAATTACTGGTGAAAAGGGAAGGTGACATTTATTTTTATATACAAATAAAATATATACATAGGAAGCAGGAAGGGAATTATGTGACAGCTCAATCAAGTAATAAGCACAAGCATTTAGGCATTGAAGAAGCAAAGGGCATGTAAATATCTAAGGACACAGAGATATTTCCCTTCCCACATTATCTGATGGGAATAGGATTCTGTCCACTTCTTGTTTCTAGTACTCTGAAGAGGCATCTGCAGCAGGAATGCTTGTTTACAGATGTTGACTGCCTGTTGCATGTTTCTATCACTCTCCGTTTTCTTTCAGATTTCCAGCGACTCCCGGTTTTTTTTAATGCTGTGGTTTTGCACTGATGTTCACCTGAAGCAGATTTGTTTGGAACTGCTACCAGTCACCCAATAATTTACCATTGTCAGTGAATGGCATAGGTCTGAAAAGTCCCACTGCTGTATTATGGACAACGCAAACCTTCTCACAAAGCTGACAACTTCCACGGGATTTCACTTGAATTCGAACATGCAAATTGTTTTGACACCCTGGGCTAGTGCACAGTCGATTCCAGCCCCACAGACCCAACACAATTGAATTAACCAATAATTTGTATAATGTTTCGGAGACCTTTGGCCCTTGACTGCTCCGGGTGAATCACGGCAACTGTTTATTTACAACAAAAAAATAGGGATAAGACATGCAATAATTATAATAGAATAACACCAGCTAATCTACTACTCCCCCCCCCTTACTGTCCCACCCTTTACCTAAATACACACAAGACAGAGACACACAGAGGGAGAGGGAGGAGTAAAAAATAATAAGAGGATTAATATCAAATGGAAGATGAGTGTCGTTCCTTCGGACATTGAAGTCAGTGCAGCAGCAGGGTGTCCTCCAAGGGAGCTTAAGGAACGAGCCTACGAGTGTATGGTTAAAGATGATCTAGCAGGTGCATTCAGTCAGTCTTCCCCAGCTGTAAGATTTCCTTTGGGTAGTCACTTTAATTTTTACTAACCTGGGCCTTCACTCAGATCTGCCTTTGGACTGTTTGATTCTTAAGACTTTCGGTCTCACTTTCTCCCCAATTTCAGCCTGTGATTCAAACTTAACGGGTTTCCAGACTCAGCAGAATGTCCCCTAGATTTACTGAGGAAAGCAGAGTGCCAGACAAGCTTCCACGCAATTTTAGAGAGGTCTGTTAACATTTCAGGGTGAGAAACTCAAAGAGTTCCCTCCAGCTCTGCCTTCAGAAATTAAAACACTCACAGGCTGGATAGATAGGAAAAGCTGGCAGGATCCGTTTTCCTGGAGAAATCCCCAGCTTAGGTTTTGATCTGCTGATGGATTTTTAAAACATCTAGCCCAGCCTTCAGTCAATGGCTGTGCAGAGAGAAAGATCTTTACTTTGGACCTTTAGACAGAGTCCATCAGGTGAGAGAGAGAAATCAGGGCTGGATTCTCCAGAAATGGGGCTATGTCCCCATGCCGACGTAAAAACGGACTGAGTCCGCAGCCGCCGCGCATGAGTCCTGACCGACCAGACGTGGGAAGAGCCATGCCGTCGGGCATTCGGGCGGTCGGGACCGGAGTATCGCTGGAAGGGCCTCTGGCAATGGCCCACCAGCCGCGCCACGTAATTCACGCGCGAGCAATTCTCCGGGGACCAGAGAACTTCGGGAGCGGCGCTGGCCCCGATTATCGTGTAAGCGTTGATTCTCCGCCCCAACGCCAAACGCGATTTTGGAGCGGGGCTGCAAAGAATCCAGCCCCAGAGCTGTGACCCTCCAGCTTCTGATCAAAACAAAACTGAAAACAAGATGAAAACCCTACTTGCTTTGTAGAACATTCCAGAATGGTCAGCTCGATCAGCATCATGTATCAGCTAAGAACTGGCAATATTAAAACAGCTCAATGGCCCCCAGCCAAGTCCATCAAGAGGAGCCACCACTGATGTCAAACCAACAGCACATCTTGCTGGAGTTTCCTGTTTTAAAATTAAAGGTACAGTTCATCTTAAAGGCATAAGTCCCATTAATTGTCCATGTACAAAAATTGAAATAGCAGAATAACAGAAATTGAAAGGGACAAAACAAAGGCCCATGACAGACTGGCCTTCACAAACCAAAAGGGGTTCCACTCGATGAACGTGCAGCTGGTGTGTGACCATGAGCTGTGCATCATGCACGTTTGCACCCGATACCAGGGCAGTGTGCACAACACCTTCATCCTGGCACACTCAACGGTTTCTGATCTCTTTGAGGCGCCCCCCTCCCCCCCCCTCCTGACTGAGGGGTTGGCTTCTGGGTGACAGGGGCTATCCACTATGGTCACAGCTGATGGCGCCCATCTGGAGACCACAGACCGACATGGAGACCTGCTGCAACGACGCCCATGCAACAACCAGGGGCATGATTGAGCGGTTCTTCAGCATCCTGAAGATGCAGTTCAACGCTCTGGAGGGGCCCTCCAGTATGATGCTAGGAGGGTCTCCCACATCATGGTGGCCTGCTGCGTCCTCCACAACATCACACAGCAGAGGGGCGATGTGCTGGAGGAGGTAGTTGAACGCCAGTCCTCATCCGATGAGGGGGAGGGCAAGGTTTTAAAAATGAAAATGAAAAGCAGCACCGTAGCACAAGTGGATAGCACTGTGGCTTCACAGCGCAGGGTCCCAGGTTCGATTCCCCGCTGGGTCACTGTCTGTGCGGAGTCTGCACGTTCTCCCCGTATCTCCGTGGGTTTCCTCCGGGTGCTCCGGTTTCCTCCCACAGTCCAAAGACGTGCAGGTTAGGTGGATTGGCCATGATAAATTGCCCTTAGTGGTTAGGAGGGGTTATTGGGTTATGGGGATAGGGTGGAAGTGAAGGCTTAGGTGGGTCGGTGCAGACTCGATAGGCCGAGTGGCCTCCTTCTGCACTGTATGTTCTATGTCTAAATTGAAAAACGCTTATTGTCACAAGTAGGCTTCAAATAAAGTTACTGTGAAAAGCTCCTAGTCGCCACATTCCGGCACCTGTTCGGGGCGGCCGGTACGTGAATTGAACCCGCACTGCTGGCCTTGTTCTGCATTACAAGCCAGCTGGTTAGCCCCCTGTGCTAAATTACAGTGCTTGACAGTCCGACTCATGCAGCACAGAGGGTGGGTAGCTGCTGGCCTCAGTGGCCAGGGCACCAGACCATGGCGGCCAGTGTGGACATGTAGTGCACGGTGGGGGCCTGGCCGTCCTCTGTGAAAGGTTGGTGGGGGGGGGGTCGGGTTACGGGTGTGTGGGACGCGGGTTATTGTTGGCCAGTCTGGACAGTGTTGCTCACAGTGCTGACCGCCTCTGCCACCTGCGCTCAGACACGGCGAACGGCGGTGGCTGGTAGCCTCCTTCCCGGGCCAAGGTACGGGATCGACCGCCTCTCCTCCACCGCGTCCAGGAGGGTCTCCAGCTTGGCGTCTGTGAAACAGGGTGTCTCTCTCCTTGCTGCCACCTTGTTGGCTGTGATGGTGTGTGCGGGGAGTGAAGTGTGCATCTGCGGCTGCTGCTTGTCAGCCTCCTGAGTGTCAATCGCAAGTCTGGTGAATACAGCACCATTTCCCATTGGAATTGATTGTGTTCTACGTGGCGCCAGTGCTCGTCCCTTAACAGTCGCTGAATCGGTCTAAGAGCGGCGCCAGTTTTGCTGTCGTGGAACGCCACAAATCCTGCACCAGCATCAACACTTAGTCTCAAGAACGGAGAATCCCGCCGTATATCCTTACCAGCCAGAGGTCTCCTCTGTAACTCCTCTTTGGTGTCCCTGCACCCCTGCTCCATGTGCTCATTTTGCCTGTCGCTGGTGCTTATCTTCCTCTCGACAATAATGGCTAATTTAAAAAAAGAATGGGGTGGATTCTCATGCCTTGCGATTCTGGAAAGGTGGTTCACAATCGGGCGGAGAATTGGGCTTCGGCAAAACATTGAGCTTGGCGCTGGACACCGAACCCACCACCATGCTCTGGTGTTCACCGCCTATGCCACCTTCACCCAGGCCCCGTGACCTCCATGGCCAGTACCCTCCTGCCCACCCTGGGGAACAGGATGTCCCGTCTCTCCTCCACAGCATCCAACAGCGTCTCCAGCTCCGCATCCACGATCCTCTGGGCCGCTCTCCTTGGTGCCATGTTCCTGACTGGAATGAGAGGGTGTGGGGAGTGAAGTGCTTATATGCAGCTCCAGCTTGTCAAGCTCTCCAATTCCCGCCCCAGCGAATCTACGCCGGTGACAGTTGGAATTGAATTAGTTTCACATAGGCAGTGAGCTAGCCCATTAGTATGTCCTGAACGGCTACGGGACCAGTGCCCCAACAGGACCGGGAACACTCTAATTCAGTCCTGGCGTCAATACTTAGGGTGTGATCAAATGGCCACATTGCGCCTAAAAGTGTCAGTCGCAAAACCGATGAATCCCGCACCATTTCTCATTGGAATTGAGTGTGTTCCACGTGGTGCCGCGCGTTTCCTGCGGAGCCCCCCAGCTAACCGCTGCAAACGCCGGGAAACATGCAGCTAAATGAGCTCACTGTGGGACTTTATTCCGATTTGGTAAAATTAGTCTCTCAGGAGAATCACGCCCAATATTTCTAACATGCACCCTTAAGTCTGCTGAAAGTGTTGCTGCTTTCGTAATGTCTGAACTAATGGGATGATATCTGGAAAATACCAGTGCCACATCCGCCCAAGCCCGGTTGGCAGTGATATGCAGGGCAGGAGGTTGTTACTCCTTTCAGTAACACAAGAAAGGATGTCCTGGACCCTAAAACTATGATTTATTTCTGGGTGAGTTTTTGGAAGTTATGCTGATATGGGGCTCCTGTTTTCTGCAAGTGCCTGTCAGGCGTAGGGTAGAGTCTGGGCCCTGCATTGACACTATCTGTAAAGCAATTATTTGGCCGTGGCAAATTGTATAAATTGTTGAATTTCACATCCCATGCTGGCATTTTCAAGTCTAAAAAACTGAAATATATAATGGTGAATATTATAAGAATACCATTATAAGATGAGCATGGTCACTGAACTTCGTTGTTTAAGGAACAGTGGGTGTTCCCAAAGCACCGGTAAAAATTCTAGGAACACAGAATAAAAATAGAATTTTACTTATTCATTCACCAGTAGTCCAGAAGATGGCCAAAAGCAATAGCTCGTGAAGAGCTAAACATTAAAACTCAATGAGTAGGAAATTACTAGTTTTCCCAAGAAGGTTCTTCCTTTTTTGTGGAATTTTCCAAGTGCCTTAATTTCAAAAGATATTGAAACCAGGAAACCTACTCTGATGTTGACTCAACTAATGGAGCAGGAGGGCTGACAGAATCTAGTTGGGTTGGAATCTTGATCCCCAGAGGATCAGATCAGCCATTGGCTCCCATCAGTTAGGCCCAATTACCAGTACTTTAATAGACTCTAAGCCTCAAGAAATGTATTATAATAATCTGCAATGTATTAAAATTCTTATACAGCTCGTGCACTCCCATGTAACTGCTAAGTAAACATTTTCTAATGAAAATTCAATTCAGAAATGTTTTCACTTATCAGCTACACTTGCCCATTTTGATTTCCTGCAATCCCAGTGGACAGTGGGGTTTGAATGTTAGTCTTAAAATTTGCCCCTCGCACCTCCCTGAAACACGAACACATGGTGCAGTGTTATTCCTTCCCCGCAAATCACTCAAAGTGCTCAAAAAGAATTCATCTGCTTTTTTTTTCTCCGAGTAGATGAAGTATCCAAAGTAAACAAAATTTAAAACAATCAGAAATAAAAACAGAAAGCGCTGAAAAAACTCAGCAGGTCTGGCAGCATCTGTGGAGCAAGAAACAGAATTACTGTTTCAAATCCAATACGACTGGAACACCAAAAAGATTTCCGAAAACATCCTTTAAAGTTACATGTTTCATCATGGCATGCTTACATTTATTCATTGAATTGGCATTTACACATTCCAAGTACATTATTAACGTATTTATTTCAATACCTGATGTGGTAGTCTGTGTGGAGGTATTACGGTACCTGGTAATGCTGGAACACCATTGGTAGATATTGTATGTTTCCTATTGGTCAAGCTGTATGGTAGCTCTGCCCTGAAAGGCGGGGTATAAGAGCCCGTGCCACCCCAGCAGCTTTCTTTCTGTACCTGAGCTGCAGGGGGAAACATCTAGCTTATTAAAGCCTTCAGTTGGACTACAACCTTGCTTTAGTGGTCATTGATCGTGCATCACCTGAGCCTTCCCCAAAAGAGTTATATTGGCCGTGATACTTTTGCATCGTGTTATGACTGTTACCTGAATGCGGATGAAATTAATGTGTATTGTGTGAGTATACTGTTATGGGCGAGGCTTTTCAGTACCCCAAAATGTATCATGGAGTTCAACCAACCTCTCCCTTTAATGGATGTGTTGCTTTTCCGAGCACACGGCTTTTTCCCTAGGTGTGGGATTACAATTATGGACACGTGGGTTTTTAAACACAAAACACTGTTTATTCAATGAACTCAACTTAACATCTTAAATAAACATTGGATCTCTCAACACCCCTTACTTCAAAGATAACTCAGAAAATATTGCAACAGTAAATACTCAGGTTAAAGGATATATATATATATTTTGTAAAATGGCAGAGATTGTAGCAAACTAGCTTTCTACTTTTAAACTGCTCTCAGCAAAACCAGCCAGGCACTTTTTAGCTGCTCTCAGCAAAATCAAACTGCAAAACTTGCAGCTCTCTGGAAACACACAGACACTGCTTTTAAACTGAAACTAAAAACCTGTAAAACACAGACTGCAAAATGGCTGAACTGAGCTGAGCTTCACCCACTCTATGACATCACTGTTTTCTTAAAGGTACATTGCTTAAACATCCAGTTCTTAAAGGCACGCTCGCATGACACCTCCCCCCAAGAAAAAAAACCAAACCATCAACTTCAAGATGGTTTAATTTTTCACTTTTGCACCATCCACTAAGAAATATACACAGTAAATATACCTTTTCGTTTTTTTTAAAAACCAACGCATGCAAACAGGTATAATAATATAGTTCATTTTTCTTTGCTCTTCTTCCTCCAACCGAAATCCTTCTCGATTGCCAGTCTCTTTGAACAAAGTCTCTGGACGATCCATCCATTCCTCTACTCCTCGACATTTCTCTTTAGAATCAGATACTTTAGTTCAATCTGACCACAGAGTCCCTTGCAATTCTCCAATACATTGGTGATCACAGCTTTCAGGCAGTCAAATGCCTGTTGAAAGTCCGCTGTCCATTGAATTTTTTTCCATTTCTTCAGCAATTCCATCAGTGGAGTAATCACGCCACAAAACATTTGCACAACTGTTCGTTGAAAGCCATTCATGCTAAGAAATCGCATTATTTCCCTTCGTATTGAGGATAACGGCAACGATAACGGCAACGCAAGGAAAGTGATTCCGGCTTATCCAAATTCACTTTCGGTTAGGTTTATCACCCAACCCGCCTCCTGAAGTCGATCGAAGAACTCCATATGATGGTTTAAATGTTCTTTCCATGTCTGGAAGTTGGAAATAAAAGCAGATTGTCCCACTTCCTCAATGCAATCCTTCAAACCTGGGATAGGATAAGAGTCCGTTCTTGTAACTGTATTCACCTTTCTATAGTCCACACACAACCATTGGGTACCGTCTGGTTTAGGTACCATCACTATGGGTGAGCTCCATTGGCTGCAACCCACTTCAATTATGCCATTCTTCAGCATACTCTCAATCTCCCTGTTAACCTGTGCCAATTTTAAAGGATTAAGTCTATATGGATGTTGTTTGATAGGAACAGCATTTCCCACATCTACATCATGTATAGCCATTTTAGTACTTCCCAATTTATCTCTACAAACTTGTCCATGTGATATCAATAACTCTTTCAGGTCAGTTTGTTTTTCCTCTGGAAGGTAACTTAACAATTCATCCCAATTTTTAAGAACATCCTCATTTTCCAATTTAATTTCAGGTATGTCAAATTCACCATCATCTGGATTTGGTTCGTCACTTTGAGTTAGAATCATTAAAACCTCCTTTTTCTCTCCTTCCCTTTCAAAGCACCTTTTAAGCATATTCACATGACACACTCGGTGAGTCTTCCTTCTATCTGGTGTTTTTACCACATAATTCACCTCACTTAATTTCCTTTCAATCTGATACGGTCCACAAAACCTAGCTTTTAAAGGCTCCCCTACCACTGGTAACAACACTAAAACTTTATCCCCACTGGCAAAACTACGAACTTTGGACTTCTTGTCCGCTACCCGTTTCATCACATATTGTGCAACTTTCAAATGTTGTCTAGCCAATTCACCTGCTCTATTTAATCGTTCCCTAAAATTTGACACGTGTAGTTTCCGATTTCTCACCCACCAATTTTTCCTGAATCAATTTAAGTGGTCCTCTTACCTCATGACCAAAAATTAGGTCAAAAGGACTAAATTTGGTAGACTCATGAGGTGCATCCCTCATTGCAAACAATACGAATGGAATTCCTTTATCCCAATCCTCTGGATAATCTTGACAAAAAGCCCTCAACATTGTCTTTAATGTCTAGTGCCACCTTTCTAATGCTCCCTGCGATTCTGGATGGTACGCAGTTGATTTAACTTGTTTTATTCCTACGCTATCCATAAATTCTTTGAATAACTTTGAAGTAAAATGTGTCCTTGATCCGATTGAATTTCGGTGGGTAGTCCATATCTAGTAAAGAATTTAAGTAACTCCTCCACAATCCTTTTAGCTGTAATATTACGTACTGGAATGGCCTCTGGAAACCTAGTAGACACATCCATTACAGTCAAAAGATATTGATTCCCACTTTTTGTTTCAGGAAGCGGTCCTACACAATCGATTAGGACCCTTGTAAAAGGTTCCTCAAATGCTGGAATGGGTATTAAAGACGCTGGTTTTATCATTGTTTGAGGTTTCCCTATCACTTGACATGTGTGACATGACTGACAAAATTTAACGACATATTTATGTAGTCCAGGCAAATAAAAATGTTTCTGGATTTTAGCTTGAGTTTTCCTTATTCCCAAATGACCTCCCACTGGTACCTCATGTGCAACTCGCAACACCTCCTTTCTATACCCTACCGGCAATACTACTTGATGAACTTCTGCCCATTTTTCATCCACCTGCATATGTACAGGTCTCCATTTTTCCATCAAGACATCATTTTTATGGTAATAACACTCTGGTATACTCTCAGATTCCTCCCCCCTATATGCTTTCTGATATATCCGTTTTATTTCTACATCTTTCTGTTGTAACTTCACCAATTTTCCTGAACTAAAGATATCCGCTTATCCTCTACCTGTTCTTGTTCTTTTTCAACCATCTGATCAAAAATCATTTCTGATAATTGCACTTCCACTTCATCTTCTTCTTTACTCCTTGATTTCTCCTCTTGTCTTAACCTGTGACTTTGTGACCTTCGTACTACACAATCCGGAAAAATCCCAGGATATTCGTCCTTCAATACTTCAGTTGTCTGATTTTCCACTGGCTTATCAACCACAGTAGGCATCACTCCCACCTGCGATCCAGCTATATCATTACCCAAGATAAACTGTATTCCTGGACAAGATAGTTTATCTATTACTCCTACTACCACTTCACCACTCTTCACTGGACTTTCCAACCTTACCTTATATAATGGAACGCTACTCCTCTCACCCTGAATTCCACATATCACCACCTTTTCTGGCAACATTCTTCCCAAACTACATAATTCCTCATCTCTTATCATTAAAGATTGACTAGCCCCTGTATCTCTTAAAATTGTGACTTCTTTACCTGCTCCTCCTGATACACATGAGTAAACTTTACCCATACAAGTGAATTCTTTAAAGACATCTGGCACCTTCTTAACAATTACTTCTTGAACAGGGTGTACAATCGTTTGCACCTCCTTCACTTCCCTTGAGCTTTCCTTTACCACTCTAACAAACCCCACTGTCTTATCCTGTTTTACCACATCAGCCTTCCCAGTGCTTTTCTTCAACCACCAACACTATGACTTTACATGGCTTAGTTTATTACAGTGAAAACATTTGAAACTTTTCATTTCTTTTCCACCCTCCTGGATTTCTTTTTTAATCTGAGGTACACTCTCTTTATTGTCTCCCATCAGATCACCTTTACCTTTGCCACTTGAGTATTTCTCATGTCCCCAGTTTCTATCCCTCACCGGCTGAAACTGATGTCGGAAACCAATCTTTGATTTATGAACGAATTCATAATCATCTGCCATTTCCACTGCTAATCTCACAGTTTTAACCCTCTGTTCTTCCACATGAGTTCTCATTACATCAGGAATTGAAGTTTTAAACTCCTCCAAAAGTATAATTTCTCTGAGAGCTTCATACGTTTGGTCTATTTTCAAAGCCCTTATCCACCTATCAAATTTACTCTGTTTGAGCCTTTCAAACTCCATGTATGTTTGACCAAATTCTTTCCTTAAATTTCTCAACCTTTGTCTGTGAGCTTCAGGCACTAGCTCATATGCACTTAAGATGGATTTCTTCACCTCCTCATACGTTCCAGATACCCCCTCCGGTAGTGATGCAAACACTTCACTAGCTCTACCTACCAGCTTTGTTTGAATCAGTAACACCCACATGTCCTGTGGCCATTTCATTTGTTTAGCTACCTTCTCAAATGAAATGAAAAAGGCTTCCATTTCCTTCTCGTCAAGCCTTGGCAATGCTTGGACATATTTTAATAGATTCCCACCAGGCCTTCGACTATGATGCTCTTTCTCACTATCCTCATCACTATCATCCAACTGTACGTTTCCCTTTACGTCTGCCAATTTTAACTGATTGTCATGTTTCATGGCCATTTTCTGAAGTTCAAACTCTCTCTCTTTATCTTTTTGTTCTGCTGGAGCTATTCTTTCTTTTCTCCTTTCTTCTCTCTCCTTTTCTTTTTCCTCTCTCTCTCTTTCTCTTTTTTTTTTCCTCTCTCTTTCTTTTTCCTCTCTCTCACTCTTGTATTCCAGCCGCTTTAATTCTTTCTGATGTTCCATTTGTTTAATTTGCAACTGAATTTTTGCCATTTCCAATCAGTCAAACTCTATCTCGGGCAACTTTAAATGCTTAACCACCGCCATAATTACCTCACCTTTTCGCATTTTATCAGGTAAGGTTAACTGCAATGTTTTTGCCAAATCTAACAGTCTGCGTTTCGTTTCTGCCCATAAAGTACTACGTGTGACATTCTCCACCCCCAAAAACTTCTGAGCCTCTGAAACAGCCATTGTTCACAACATTCTCCCCACTTAAACTAAAATACCACACCGGAAAAGCAACAATACTTCACTGTCTTTAAGTCCACAACAGCTAATCCAATAGATAGACTTTTATCCCCCTCGAGCCCCCAATTGTTATGGGCGAGGCGTTTTCAGAACCCCAAAATGTATCATGGAGTTCAACCAACCTCTCCCTTTAATGGATTTGTTGCTTTTCCGAGCACAAGGCTTTTCCCCTAGGTGTGGGATTACAATTATGGACACGTGGGTTTTTGAACACAAAACACTGTTTATTCAATGAACTCAACTTAACATCTTAAATAAACATTGGATCTCTTAACACCCCTTACTTCAAAGATAACTCAGAAAATATTGCAACAGTAAATACTTCCTTAAAATGTTCCTTCAAACTTCCAAGAGACTTAACACCTTTAAACAGTATCACGTCAGGTTAAAGGATATATATATATTTTGTAGAATGGCAGAGATTGTCACAAACTGGCTTTCTACTTTTAAACTGCTCTCAGCAAAACCAGCCAGGCACTTTTTAACTGCTCTCAGCAAAATCAAACTGCAAAACTTGCAGCTCTCTGGAAACACACAGACACTGCTTTTAAACTGAAACTTAAAACCTGCAAAACACAGACTGCAAAATGGCTGAACTGAGCTGAGCTCCACCCACTCTATGACATCACTGTTTTCTTAAAGGTACATTGCTTAAACATCCAGTTCTTAAAGGCACGCTCGCATGACAACAGAGAGGGCTCAAATTATTTAATCTGTGTAATACAAAGTTCCAAATCGTGAGCGGGGTTCTCCATTAGCCAATGGCGAAATTGGGGCGTGCGATCAGGCAGAGAATAGCTCCTGACACCAAAATCGCAGCAGGTGGGGTTTGACTCTGCATCGCAATATTCCGCCTCCTCGAAAACAGCGTTAATGCGACGCACGTTGCGCTTAGTTGCAATCACGTTTGCATATCATTCGTGGGCCCACCTATGATGCTCTGCCTCCAATGGGCCGAGTTCCCGACAGCGCGGTCCACGTATGCGCTCACAAATCAGCAACTTGGCATGGTGGCTGCTGAGAGAGAGAGAGAGAGGGCACCTGGACAGCATCCAGCACCGCTATACTTTGCCGACAGCCGTGCCGCTGGCCGGGGGGCTTCTGCCAGGGCTCGGGGGAGTGGTGGGGGTTGGCCAGGAGGTGGGCTGTGGGATTGGGGCGGACAGGTTCGCAACACCATTACCACAGCCGGCAAGCTAGCCATGCGGCTGCGCATGCCGCTAACAGCCCGCTGTAAACCTGGTGTCCTGGGCCATAGAGCTGACTTCCCCCAGGGCACCCCCTGGGTGCCCTCTGGGCCCAGCCGACCCATCAGCTGTATGGGCGTCCCATCTTTTCGGTCCCGATCAGTATGTGTGTGGGGTGTGTATTGTTTAAGGCGGCTGCAGCTTGTCAGCCCTGCGAGTGTCCATCACGGACCCGGTGATTCCCCCACCATTTTTCATGGGAATCGATGGTGTTCCACGCGACACCGGTGCTAGCCCCTCACCAATGACTTAATCGGTGCGGGTGTGGCATCGATTTTTCTGACGTGAACGTCCACGGTTGGAATCTTAGACTCAGAAACAGAGATTCCGGCCCTGTCTATCTTCTGATAAAATGCTGGAAAATCTCAGCAGATCTGGCAGCACCTGTAGGGAGAGAAAAGAGCTGACGTTTCGAGTCCAGATGATCCTTTGTCAAATCCTTGGCCCATTTCACCCCAATCCCATTTGCCACCAACCTTCCCAGGACCTTTCCAAGGGCAGTCCAGAAGCCTCACTAAATTATAATAACACAGTAATACAATAAACTAAATGCAATAATAAAAATAATTTATTGAAACCTCCTGATTCAGTGCACATTCCGCAGAACTGTTACAGTGTTGAGTACAGTTCTGGGTAGTTCAGTCGGTAGCACATCAGACTTTTCATCTGAAGGTCCAGGGTACAGGTCCCTGCCTGGCGTCATGTTTTGGGCGAAATGGTGGCACAATAGTTAGCACAGCTGCCTCACAATGCCAGGGACCCGGGTTCAATTCTGTCCTTGTCTGTGTGGAGTTTGCATGTTCTCCCAGTGTCTGTGTGGGTTTCCTCGCAGTCCAAATGTGTGCGGGTTAGGTAAATTGGCCATGTTAAATTATCCCTTAGTGTCCAGAGATGTGCAGGTTAGGTTATGGGGATAGGTTGGGGGAGTGGACTTAGGTAGAGTCAGAGGGTGGTGCAGCCATAATGGGCCGAATGGCCTCATTTTGCACTGTGGGCATTCCATGAAGGAGGCCATTCAGTCAGTTATATCTCCACTGGCTTTCCAAATGAATTCCACACCCTTACTTCTCCTTGTAATGCTGCACATTCTTTTTTTTTCAGTCTTGACTTCTCCAATCTATCTTCGGAATGAAAGTTCCACATTCCTAGATCGATTTTCATGAATCCTTTCAGCACTCCAACGCCTTCACATCCTTCCTAAAGTACAATGCCCAGAAATGGATGCAATACTCCAACTGAGGCTGAACTAGTGCCTTCTACAAGTTCAGCATAACCATCTTGCTCTTGTACTCTATGCTCCTTTTAATAAAGCTTCAGACATTTATGCTTTATTAACTGCTCTCTCCACCTGTTCTGTCACTTACAATGGTTTATGCACATATACACCAGGTTCCTCTGTTCCTGCACCCCCTTTAGAATTGTAGCCTTCATTTTTCTATTGTCTCCCCATGTTATTCCTGCCAAAATGAATCATTTCACATTTTTCTGCATTGAACTTCATCTGCCACCTGTCTGCCCATTCCACCAACTTGTCTATGTATTTTTAAAGTCCTCCTCACAGTTGCAATGCTTGTAAGTTTTGTATCATCTGCAAACATTGAAATTGTTCCATGTACACCAAGGTCTAGGTAGCTAATGTAGATCAGGAAAAGTAAGACTGACCCCTGGGGGACTCCACGACAAATAGAACATAGAACATACAGCGCAGTACAGGCCCTTCAGCCCTCGATGTTGCGCCGACCTGTGAAACCACTCTAAAGCTCATTTACACTATTCCCTTATCGTCCATATGTCTATCCAATGACCATTTGAATACCCTTAGTGTTGGCGAGTCCACTACTGTTGCAGGCAGGGCATTCCACACCCTTACTACTCTCTGAGTAAAGAACCTACCTCTGACGTCTGTCTTATAGCTATCTCCCCTCAATTTAAAGCTATGTCCCCTCATGCTAGACATCACCATCCGAGGAAAAAGGCTCTCATCAGGGATCTATGTACATGGACACCGAGATCTCTCTGCTCATCCACACTGCCAAGAATCTTACCTTTAGCCCAGTACTCTGTCTTCCTGTTATTCCTTCCAAAATGAATCACCTCACACTTTTCTGCATTAAACTCCATTTGCCACCTCTCAGCCCAGCGCTGCAGCTTATCTATGTCCCTCTGTAACTTGTAACATCCTTCCGCACTGTCCACAACTCCACCGACTTTAGTGTCATCTGCAAATTTACTCACCCATCCTTCTACGCCCTCCTCCAGGTCATTTATAAAAATGACAAACAGCAGTGGCCCAAAAACAGATCCTTGTGGTACACCATTAGTAACTGGACTCCAGTCTGAACACTTCCCATCAACCACCACCCTTTGTCTTCTTCCAGCTAGCCAATTTCTGATCCAAACTGCTAAATCTCCCTGAATCCCATGTTTCCGTATTTTCTGCAGTAGCCTACCATGGGGAACCTTATCATACGCTTTACTGAAATCCATATACACCATATCAACTGCTTTACCCTCATCCACCTGTTTGGTCACCTTCTCAAAGAACTCAATAAGGTTTGTGAGGCACGACCTACCCTTCACGAAACCATGTTGACTACATCTAATCAAATTATTCCTTTCCAGATGATTATACACCCTATCTCTTATAAACCTTTCCAAGATTTTGCCCACAACAGAAGTAAGGCTCACTGGTCTATAGTTACCGGGGTTATCTCTACTCCCCTTCTTGAACAAGGGGACAACATTTGCTATCCTCCAGTCTTCTGGCACTATTCCTGTTGACAAAGATGACTTAAAGATCAAAGCCAAAGGCTCAGCAATCTCCTCCCTAGCTTCCCAAAGAATCCTAGGATATATCCCATCCGGCCCAGGGGACTTATCTATTTTCACTCTTTCCAGAATTGTTAACACCTCCTCCTTATGAACCTCAAGCCCTTCTATTCCAGTAGCCTGAATCTCAGTATTCTCCTCGACAACATTGTCTTTTTCCTGTGTGAATACTGACGAAAAATATTCATTTAGCACCTCTCCTATCTCCTCGGACTCCAAGCACAACTTCCCACTACTGTCCTTGACTGGTCCTACTCTTACCCTAGTCATTCTTTTATTCCTGACATATCTATAGAAAACTTTAGGTTTATCCTTGATCCTACCTGCCAAAGACTTCTCATGTCCCCTCCTGGCTCTTCTTAGCTCTCTCTTTAGGTCCTTCCTAGCTAACTTGTAACTCTCGAGCGCCCTTACTGAACCTTCATGCCTCATCTTTACATAAGCCTCCTTCTTCCTCTTGACAAGTGTTTCGACTGCCTTAGTAAACCACGGTTCCCTTGCTCGACCACTTCCTCCCTGCCTGACAGGCACATACTTATCAAGGACACGCAGTAGCTGTTCCTTGAACAAGATCCACATTTCCATTGCGCCCATCCCCTGCAGTTTTCCTCTCCATCCGATGCATCCTAAGTCTTGCCTTATCGCATCATAATTGCCTTTCCCCCAGATATAACTCTTGCCCTGCGGTATATACCTATCCCTTTCCATCACTAAAGTAAACGTAATCGAATTGTGGTCACTATCACCAAAGTGCTCACCTACCTCCAAATCTAACACCTGTCCTGGTTCATTACCCAGTACCAAATCCAATATGGCCTCGCCTCTCATTGGCCTATCTACATACTGTGTCAGGAAACCCTCCTGCACACATTGGACAAAAACGGACCCATCTAAAGTACTCGAACTATAGCGTTTCCAGTCAATATTTGGAAAGTTAAAGTCCCCCATAACAACTACCCTGTTGCTTTCGCTCCTATCCAGAATCATCTTTGCAATCCTTTCCTCTACATCTCTGGAACTTTTCGGAGGCCTATAGAAAACCCCTAACAGGGTGACCTCTCCTTTCCTGTTTCTAACCTCAGCCCATACTACCTCAATTGACGAGTCCTCATCAAACGTCCTTTCTGCCACCGTAATACTGTCCTTGACTAACAATGCCACGCCTCCCCCTCTTTTACCACCTTCCCTGAGCTTACTGAAATATCTAAACCCCGGCACCTGCAACAACCATTCCTATCCCTGCTCTATCCATGTCTCCGAAATGGCCACAACATCGAAGTCCCAGGTGCCAACCCATGCCGCAAGTTCACCCACCTTATTCCGGATGCTCCTGGCATTGAAGAAGACCTTAAACCACCTTCCTGCCTGCCGGTACACTCCTGCAACTTTAAAACCTTACTCATGACCTCACTACTCTCAACCTCCTGTATACTGGAGCTACAATTCAGGTTCCCAAGCCCCTGCTGAACTAGTTTAAACCCTCCCGAAGAGCATTAGCAAATTTCCCCCCCAGGATATTGGTACCCCTCTGGTCCAGGTGTAGACCTTCCCGTTTGTAGAGGTCCCACCGACCCCAGAATGAGCCCCAGTTATTCAGAAATCTGAAACCCTCCCTCCTGCACCATCCCTGTAGCCACGCGTTCAACTCCTCTCTTTCCCTATTCCTCATCTCGCTATCACGTGGCACGGGTAACAACCCAGAGATAATAACTCTGTTTGTCCTAGATCTAAGTTTCCACCCTAGCTCCCTGAATTCCTGCCTTACATCCCTATCCCTTTTCCTACCTATGTCGTTGGTATCTATGTGGACCACGACTTGGGGCTGCTCCCCCTCCCCCTTAGGGATCCCGAAAACATGAGACATCACGCACCCTGGCACCTGGGAGGCAACACACCAACCGCGAGTCTCTCTCGTTCCCACAGAATCTCCTATCTATCCCCCTAACTGTGGAGTCTCCAATGACTAATGCTCTACTCCTCTCCCCCCCTCCCTTCTGAGCAACAGGGACAGACTCTGTGCCAGAGACCTGCACCCCATGGCATACCCCTGGTAAGTTCCCCCCCCCCCCAACAGTATCCAAAGCGGTATACTTGTTACTAAGGGGAACGACCACAGGGAATCCCTGTACTGACTGCTTCCTCCCAGCCCCTCTCACCGTCACCCATCTATCTTTATTCTTCGGAGTAACTACATCCCTGCAGCTTCTATCTATGACCACCTCTGCCTCCCGAATGATCCGAAGTTCATCCAGCTCCAGCTCCAGTTCCCTAACGTGGTTTCTGAGGAGCTGGAGATGGGTGCACTTCCCACAGATGAAATCGGCAGGGACACTGTCGGCGTCCCTCACCTCAAACATTCTGCAGGAGGAACATTGCACTACCTTCCCTGCCATCCCCCTAGATAAAAAAAGAAAAAGAAAGAGCTTACCTGTTATTCACTCCCCTTCTCAGCAAGCACTCACTCAGCAACCTCTGCGCCCTGCACGATAACACCTGAGGGAATATAAAAGAAAAACTACTTACCAGTCACCAGCCCAGAAATCATCCATTACCCACTACACTCTGCTTCAAATTTTGTATCCAAGATGCTCCTGTCCTTTTTAAATCATGAGCTCCAACTTTGCTGACAAGTTTGTTGTGCAGCACTATATTAAATACCTTATGGAAGTCCATTACATCACATCACCTACATTGCCCTAATCAACCCTCTCTGTTCCTTCTTCAAAAAAACTCCAGCAAGTTAGTTGATCACAATTTTCCCTTAAGAAATCCATGGTGTCTATCCTTAATTAATCTACATTTATGGTGGACTTATCTTTACACCCTTTTTTAAACAAGGATGTAACATTTGCAAATCTCAAATCCTCTGGCACCATATGAGTCTCAGGAAGATTGGAAAACAATGGCCAGGGGCGGCATGGCGGCGCAGTGGTTAGCACTGCTGCCTAAGGCGCTGAGGACCTAGGTTTCGATCCCGGCCCTGCGTCACTGTCTGTGTGGAGTTTGCACATTCTGCATGTGTCTGCATGGGCTTCACTCCCACAACCCAAAGATGTGCAGGTTAGGTGGGTTGGCCACACTAAATTGCCCCTTAATTGGGAAAAAATTTCAGTACTCTAAATTTATTTTTAAAGGATAACAATTGCCAGCGCCTTCATAATTCCCACTCTCACTTCTCTCAGTATACCTGGATGCATCTGGTGTCTTAACAACTGTGGATACAGTTAGCCTATCCAATACCTCCTGCTTATCAATTTAGACCCTTATAATTCCCGAATTACCTCCTCTTTCAATGTGGCCTGAGTGGCATGTTCTTCCTTGCTAAAGACAGATGCGAAGTATTTATTTCATACTTCAACACTGCTGACTGACTCTGTCTGGTCCATAATCAACCCTACTCCTCCTTTTACCACCCTTTACTATTTAAATGTCAGGAGAAGACTTTGGGATTCCCTTTTATGTTAGCTACCAGTCTCGTTTCATACTGCTGGTGTTTTTCCCATCAGAGTCGCCAATAATGTTGCTCTGTTTCGGTCCCAACAACGTCACCAATACTGTGGATATTTTTATTTATCTTGGTGAACCACAAGCCTTCCCTTATATCGATCAAATGACCCCACAACCAGTTAGTTAGTTCAAAAGATGGTTTATTTACATACACAAGAGTTATCTCAACATGCAAACACAATATCTACTACGAGTTAAACTACACCTATCAGCTATACTTAACTTCAGGGTGACTGGCACTGTGCAAATGGATAAGGCCTTTATCTGGATTTCACTTGGCTGGTTCGAAGAAAGTGGCTCTGTCTCTGCTGGGCTCATCCGTCAGGTAGCGATCGTTGGTCTTGAACTTGACTGGCTGTTCCTGCTACAATTGGGTTTGCACAGGCCGGATCCAAAAGAGACAGAACACATGGCTGTGCTCTCTTTTATCCCTCTGGGATTTTGCGCTCTTTGGGGTGGTCCTTAACCTTGTACCCAATAGTTCGACAGGGCTCTGATCACTGTCTTCGATTTCGACCAGTAAAGAGGCAGGTGCCTTGGTGGCTGGGCGGGTCCTTAGCTGTTATTGACCTTGGCAGTTGTACTTTCTGAGTAATGGGAGTGGCGCTGATCAGTCTGTGGCTGTACCGGTTGCTTGATTGGAGTTCTAGTGTCCTGGGAAAATGTGCCATTGAAATGCAAACAAGCGGGAGTTTCGATCAGGTCTGGTTACCTGTGTTTTAGATACACATAGGCTGTGTATCTGTCTGAGTCCTGGGTTGGCCATAACTCCCATGGTCCTTTGCAGGTGGCCATCTTAGATGCCTACAATACTCCCTTTTTGCATGCTAGGAGATGCCATAATTGTGAACACCTTAAGAAAAAGAGACAGGTCCTACTGCAGAAATTACAGAGGGATTTCCCTCCTATCCTCCACGGGGAAGGCCACCACAAGAATCCTCTTCAACCGCCTCTTCCCAGTAGCTGAAGAGCTCCTTCCTGAGTCTCAACGCAGCTTCCACCCGTCAAGAGGCAAAGGTCTTCAGTGTGTCAAAACTCTAGGATAAAACTACAGCAGTATTACCATCTGTACGTGGCCTTCTTCAATCTCGCAAAGGTCTTCAACACTGTCAACTGTGAGGGACTGTGGAACATCCTCTTGAAATTCAGCTGCCCTCAGAAATTCTTAACCATTTTCCGCCTGCTCCACAATGACATGCAAGCCGTGATCTCCACCGATGGATCCACCACAGAACCAATACGAGTGCAAACTGGGGTCAAGCAGGGCTGCGTTGTTGCACTAACGCTACTCTCCGTCTTCCTTGCTGCAGCACTCCACCCCATCACCATGAAGCTCCCCGCTGGAGTGGAGCTAACCTACAGGACAAACAGGAAATTGTTCCACTTCCGTGCCTGTGGGCCAGAACCAATACCACCACAACCTCTGTCATCGATCTGCAGTATGCAGAAGATGCCCGTGTGTGCACACACTCAGATGCCGAACTACAAACCATCCTCAATGCATTCACTGAGGCATTTAAGAGAATGAGCCTCAGACTAGACATCCGGAAAGCAAAGGTTATCTACCAGCCTGCTCCTGCCACATAACACTGCCCCATGACCATCAAGATCCACGGCGAGCTCCTGGATAATGTCGATCATTTTCCATTCCTCGGGAGCCTCCTCTCGGTGTAAACAGACATTGACGATTCAATCCAGCATCGACTCCAGTGCCGCAGCACAGCCTTCGGATGCCTGAGGAACAGAGCATTCGAAGATCAAGATCTCAAATCCAACACTAATCGCATGGTCTACAGAGCAGCCGTGGTCCCCACCCTCCTGAATGCATCTGAAACATGAATCATGTACAACAGACACCTCAAATCCCTGGAGAGATATCACCAATGTTGCCTCTGCAAAATCCTGAATATCCACCGGCAAGATAGGCGTACCAACATGAGTGTCCTCCCCCAGGCCAATATCTCCAGTATCGAGGCACTGGTCACACTTGACCAGCTGCAATGGGTGGGCCACAATGTCCGCATTCCTGACACAAGACTCCATAAACAGGTGCTCTACTCCGAGTTCCACAATGGTAAGTGATCATTTTGAGGGCACTCTGAAAGCCTCCCTAAATAAATCCGACACCCCCATCGACACGTGGGTACCATTTGCCTGGGAACGCACAAACTGGAGATGAAGCTTTGCGAATGAGCCAACTATCTCGAGCATCACCGAATGGAGCACGTGGAGGCCAAGCGTAAGCAGCGGAAAGAGCGAGAGGAATCCAGAACGTCTCACCCATCAACCTCATTGATCACCACTTGACCCACCTGTGACAGAGTCTGCGGTTCCTCCCCCCCACACCGAAGTGGAAGAAGGTCATCCTCGACCCTGAGGGAACGCCAAAGAAAGACAAAGATTCTAGTCTCTTTTCAGACTCCCTCTTTGCTTTTCCTAATTTATTTTACATCTTCCCCCTGAGCCTTCCATGTTTCGCCTGGTTCTCAATTATATTCTCTATCTGACGACAGTAATAAGTATATGTTTTCTTTTTTAGCTTAATTTCTATGTCTCTTTTGACATCCAAGGAGCTCTGGTTTTGTTTGCCCTACCTTTCCCTTTCCAGGGAATATATCTTTACTGTGCAAAATAATCTCTCCTTGGAGGTTGTCCATTGTTTAGCTACTGTTTTTCCTGCCAACCTTTCTTTGACTCCTGTATATTCAGCTCAGATCTGTTCTTGCTGCATTGAATTTGGCTTTGCCCCAGCTAATTATTCTCACTCTGGAGTGTTTTTTGTCCTTTTGCATAGGTAGCCTAAAACTATGATGCAATGATCACTGTCCCCTAAATGTTAACCTACTGACTCTTGATCCACTTGGCCCACCAAGAATCAGGGCTAGCAGTACTCCCTTTCTCACTTACGGGTCACGTAACTATTTATCCTGGCCACAAAAAAATTCAGTCCCACACCAGCTCCTCCGCGCACTCCTCCAACACCAGCCCCCCCACCATTTCCCCCCATCCCTACCCCCAAGGATCACATCCCACTTCAACTTCTAATTCAGGCTGCACAGTTTCCAGTCCCTTTAGATCCAATATCCTACAGCACGGTGGAGGTAGATAAAGGATTAACGGTGAACTGAGTGACAGAAGTGACAGAACAATGAGGAGGAGGGTGGGTACATGGCTTGAATGACTGGCTCAAAGGGGAAGGTATGATAGATGATGGGAATGAATAGGGGCAATGTTATGAGTGAAAGGCTGGAGGCAAAGGAGGCGATTGGGGGAGTGTGTGACACTGAAGTCTATAGGCTTTATTTTCCCCATAACCCCAATGGAAAATGCTGACTGTAGCTATCGCCTGCTTCTTCCTCTGTTGCTCCACTTACTACCATGACTCCACTGCTCCCTCCTCCACCCACCCAAAAGGAAGGAAGAGAAAGGTAAAGAATAGAATAGGGAGAGAAAAGAAGAAAAGATAAGGGAAGCAAAAGGGAAGAGAAAGAGAGAAGCATATGTTGAAGATGGAACAAAGAGAGGGAACCAGGAACACATAGACATCCGGGTTGGATAAGGGAGCTTCCAAATTCTTCAGCTTACCATGCATTAGATCACAGGAATACATCATTTATGACCTTCTGAAATAGTTATTTTCCAGGGTGTGCAGGGTATATTCACTTCTCATGTTTGACCTTTTGCCTTTGACCTCCTTGGTGTTTGCCCTCCCGACTGTTAGCATCCCACCTCCCCTCCACGGTCTCACCTTCTCCTTTGATCTCCCCCCCTCCTATTGAAGCCAAGCTCAGCTTCTTCTGGGAAAGTAAGATGCCAATCAGGTTCATTCAACTCAGAAAGGACTGAAATAACATATCAATCATCGGGCATTAATAATGGAAAAGTAACAGCAAAATCATTAAAAGCAGTTTCATAAAATATACACAGAAAAATATGTTATTACTTCCACTAAATTATTATAAACTTTTATGCAGTGGCACTTGGGTTTCAAAATACTACTGATTTTGTTCAGCAGTATTTACGTTTTGTATGTGGGAATGTGAGACTTATTTCAGTTGGTAAACTAATAGCCCCAGTGAGCAATTCCAGCCCACCATGGTACAAAAATCATTATTTACCCAAACTGGGCCTCCATGCAATAGCATTCAGGTCCCTAGCCTGAAGGGGTTCTTTTAATACAACATTAGTAAGCACCATCAGTGATAGGTACTTAACTATAAGTTACTTTATTTTAAAACCTATCTTTCCTATTTTAAACTCCTGGTTTTATTTATTAAAATTAAAGTTAAAGATTTACAAAAGTATTTTAACATTTTAGCAACAAGTAGGCCCAACTGAATTATTGACCAGGTAGATCTCACTGCTGTGTTTGTGTATTGCTTAGACAGGTCCATATATTGGGTAGTGTTTAATCCAGGTGACCCAGGCCTCACCCATTGGCTGGAGCGCCGGCCAGAGCCCCACGCCACCTCCTTTCAGGAAGGCCGGCAATTTTAAGTGGCCGAAGTGGCCGTTGGTGGACCTTCCCTGGAATCAAGGACCACAGGGAGAGGAGGTGGATTTTGTCCACACCAACACCTAACCCCACCCTGCCTGAGAACTGCTGCTCAACCAGAGACTGGTAGCTGTCTTTTGCAGGCAGCGCCAATGGGAGCAGTGGCAGCTGCTGGCATTGCACCCACCAAAGCCCATGATCAGTGAGGGACCCAGGTCATGGGTAATGAAGGCTGCATGTGGGTTTCAGGGTGGGGGTTGCAGAAGAGGGAGAGAGAGGAATCAGCAGCAAAGGCTGGGGTTGACTCCCAGCAGCCCCCCCCCCCCCACCTCGACACCCTTTACCCCCCTTCTCAATGCCAAGTACCTCAATTATGGCACAGAGTACCTAACAACGATGACCCCACCCCTGGGAGCCTGCAAGCAAACCAGAATGGATTTCTCCTTATGGGCTCTCCACCCACAACATTTCTCCTTTTTGTGCCATTCAAAAATCGCATTAGCCAAGCACTGTGGAAATTGTGGGCTGGATTTTCTGGTGTCACCGGGACCTCACCTTCAGGTCCATCCTGAGCCCGCACATGTCCACAGGACACCTGCTAGGGCAACATTCCAGATAGTGGCCTCCTCATGGTAGACCTACACACTGAGTGCCCCATAAAGGATGGTGGACAGGTTCCCAAGGCTTGGAAGCCCAACCAGAAGTCGCACAGCTGTGTCAGATTAGCAAATCCACCAGGAGATGGGGAGGTGCTAATTATTTGCAATGTAGTCCTCAACATAAAGAGGCCTGAAGCCAGTAGAGTTGCTGGTGTGGTGAGAAGCCCCGCTGCTGGAAAAGTGATGGAGTTGGTTGTTGCCCTTCATCCTGTGGTCCTGTCATTGGGACATGGAGCCTTCGGCCCTGATGGTCACCCAGCCTGCCACTGGGAAGTCACGTGGGCTGAGGCAGTAGCCTCCACACACGGCAGGGGGCCATTCCAATGGCAGGAAAATACCAGCATCATCGCAGAATGGCCCCCAAATGCAGCCTTAATTGACTGCCTGCCTCGGTAGCGCAGGCTGCCAACCCAATTCTGAGTCCATCCCGGAAAAGGAGGCGGGAAAGATTTGGGGAGTCTTCCTGACACAGCTACCCTCTTATTTCCTGTCTGCCACCCTTTTACCTCCAAACCCGTCTGCAAAGAGTTGCAAAAATTCAGCTCTACAATCACTTATCTGCATAACAAGACCATTTGGTTTCCTGATGTAAAATGCTCCAAAGCATCCCCATTGACTCCTTGCCAATGGAAGGCAAGCTCTGTGGTGATATGCCTCTAGATAATATTACATGTACTCAGCAGTGCGACGTCCCACCAGTAGGTGGCGTCAGTCATCAGTCATGTGATATCTGGCTACCAGCAGAAGGTTGTAAGGCGTACATGAGAACAGTCGCACATAAGGGTAGTTCCAGGAGAGTCTAATGTTACTCTATGATAACTTGGTCTAGATAACATTCTGATCGTTATCTTTCCATGTGTACATCAATAAATCATCATTCTGGTTAAGTCACCAGCAGTTCTGTAGAATCATTGCGAGACAAGATCACGGAACACAACAAGCTCTACATTTAGAAAATCTTAACGTGACAAAATGGAACCTTAATGCCTGGTCTCATAGTTTTGAACCAAATTGAGCTAAAACAGAAACTGTGTTCTCCTAGCAAATTTCAACCTGAAGAATAGTAGACAAGTTACCTGTGATACCATGCCAGAATGATTGATCTGGAAACTGGTCTTTGCCCTAATTACTAATTGAATTGTGTATGATCAAAGCATTAGCAGGTACATGAAGTGCAGGCCACATGTGAGTAGCTGCTCATCAGTAATTTTTGCAATAATATCTACTTATCTGCCTTTGATCTTGAATGAATGGTAGCCCAGACTTGAGAAGCACTTGAAATTGATAAGAACCGGGGAATTCTTACATAGATTTTCATTCTGTCTGAACCATGGGGAGGAACAGGGGTTGGTTTAGCACATTGGGCTAAATGGCTGGCTTTTAAAGCAGACCAATGCAGGCCAGCAGCACGGTTCAATTCCCGTACCAGCCTCCCCGAACAGGCGCCGGAATGTGACGACTAGGGGCTTTTCACAGTAACTTCATTTGAAGCCTACTTGTGACAATAAGCGATTTTCATTTCATTCATTTCAACAGAGATTTACAATATTCGTTTTTTAACATTACACCATGGAAGACGGCCAGAAGGCCAACCTTTTTCTCCAAAATGTATCGTTGCCAGTCAAGTACTGTAAAGAATTATAGTTTAGAAAATGGTGTCTGATCTCGGCAAAATCCAAGAAAAATGTCAAGGTGCCAAGAAAATTGGCAATGCAAAACAAAAAATTGGTAAAACATCCCTGAATACAGCTTTGTGATCAAGGCCCATGCCTTAAGGTCACAGAATAAAATGGAAGGTATTTATGCAGTAGCACCATTCATTACCTCAGGATGTCCCAAAGCACTTTGCATTCACAAAGGCACTTTTGAAATCCAGGAATTTAGGGATTGTCTGCACGCACCTGAGTGGGAAGATGGAGCTTTGGCTTAGCACCTCATCCAAAACCACCGATACCTCTGACAGTACAGCATCCTCCAATGCTGCAGTGCAGTGTCACCTAGATTTTCCACTTCTTTGGAGTAGAATGTGAACCTACAATTCTATGCCTCAAAGATGAGAGTGCCACCATTTAGCTGCATCCAACACTAAACAATGATACGTTTGATTCATTTCTGTTACGCTGGAGTTCAGGATTTTTAGTAGTGTTTTAGAATCACACTCTGCAACTCACTCTGCTTTTCTGTACGGAAGGCTGCCTCAATTGCTCCAATTCGCATACTTCCAGTACTAAAAGAACCAATTGTCACCTCTACACTAGAGGTGAAGCGAAGTTTGCTAAATATTGAGAGGAATCATTTTTAGATTGATTCTCCCTGCTTATGAGTCAGTCAGTCCAAAACCATTCTCCATGGGCGGGATTCTCCACTCCCACGCCGAAGTGACCGCGCCGTCGTGAACGCAGTCGAGGTTCGCGACGGCGCGGAACGGCCCCGGTCCCGACCGATTCAGGCCCTGACAATGGGCCAGTATCGGGGCCGCGTCATCTACACGCGCCAGGCCTTGTCGCCCGCGTAAAAGCGGCGCCGCATAGATGACGTGGCCGGCGCCACATAACGGATGTCATCCGCGCATGCGCGGGTTGGCCGGCGCCAACCCGCGCATGCGTGGTTGTCATCCTCTCTCAGTCCGCCCCGCAAGAAGATGGGGGACGGATCTTGCGGGGCCGCGGAAGGAAGGAGGTCCTCCTTCAGAGAGGACGGTCCGACGATTGGTGGGCACCGATCGCGGGCCACCCCACATTCCAGGTGAAGCCCGGTGCAGGATCCCCCCTTGCCCCCCCCCACAGGCCGCCCCCCAAGCGTTCACGCACCGCCCACGACTGCAGCGACCAGGTGTGGACGGCGCCGGGGGAAACCCGCGGTTTTGGCCTGGCCGCTCGGCCCATCCGGGCCTCAGAATGCCGGAGAATTGCCATTTTCGGTGTCTCCGACGATTCTCCGGCCTGTGGCCCGCGAAACTTGACCGGGCCATTCCCGCCGCTTGGGAGAATCGCGGGAGGGCGTCGGACCGGCGTCCCTGGAAATTTTGGCGGCCCAGGCGATTCTCCCAACCAGCGTGGGAGTGGAGAATCGCGCCCCATATGTTCCACGAAGCAATTTTAGAAACCAGCAAAGCACTCATCTGGCTGACTCAGGAATTGACTGGCAGTGAGTGCCAGCTTCCTGTTGGACAGCACTCTGAGTAAGTACATCCAAAACTATTCTGGCTTAGCCTGCTTGAACAAGTACCAGCTCTAAAGGATATTAGTGTCACAGGCAGTTCAATGTTTGTTTGAATGGTAAATCCTTAAAAGATTGGAGTTAAATTAATTCACAGAAACTCTGGCCCTGATTTTAATTGGAACAGGCAGGAAGGAGGGGGGGGGGGGGGGGGGTGCGTGCATGCTGTGCACCTAGAGATGGCGGAGGCATTGAGGCCTAGCTGATTTAACGGCCGCTTCCATCAATTTCCGACCCACATTCAAGATCCTATTGGGTGTGATCCAGTGGGAAATCTTGTACTTCTCCTCTGCTGAGGCCTCAGACTAAATTGCAATCAGGTCCCAATTATGTCAACCAACCAAATCTGCACATTTAAAGCAGGGTCCCTGCTGATTTTCCCCTGGTGTCTTCGCCTGCTCAAAGGAGCAGGTTAATATCAGGACTCAGTGGGATCACAGCAGCCGAGTCATTGCTCTTATTTTAACTGCCCCACCCAGTTTATAACCACCAGTCAAGGGGATTTAAACTCAGAGCTGCCAGGCCAGCCTTCTGCTCCCAGATCCCAGGTTCACAGAGATGGGAGAATTCCCAGCTCTGCAAACCCAATCTTTAAAAATGGCTGCCCAGACGTCAGATTTTCAGTCCAGTGTGGGGTGGAGGCAAACTGAGCAGGTGAGCAGAGCTCCAGCACCACGTCTAAAATATTTTTTAAAAATATGAAACATCCCCCCAGCCGTCACCGCCCCCCCCCCCCCCCACACACACTCCATATGTCCCATCCATGCTAACACATGCCATCGCATACTCTCCATGTCAAACTATGACCTTCCACCCATCCCATGGCACTTAATACCCTCCCTGCCAACCTATGCCTCTCCACCCATCCCCATGCCCCCTATTCCATGGAATATTCCCTCAAACAACTGCCAATGCCCCTCAAATCCTTCATGTCAATCTATGTCCCTCCCCTCAACCCAGGGTCTCTCTCAATCTCCATACCAATGTTTTCCCTCCACTCACACCCCGTGGCCTCATGCCTACTATCCACTGCCCTTACACTAACCATTCCAAATTATCAGTATCCACCATGGGCAGACCTCAGACCCATACAAAGATTAGATAAAATAAGGTTCTATAAGATACATTTCAAACTGTCTATTATAGACTTCGCTATATTGAAAAACATATTGGTTCATTAAAAACAATTTACCACATTTACATTCCTTCAACTAAATAAAACTTTATCACAACAAATATTTAACTTAAGTACACAATTCCTTATAACAACAAGCACTGGAATGCATCCCACATAAAATAATAAGTAACCATTTGCAGCTATCAATCATACTGTGAATTGGCAGGCACCCTACTGCAATAATAGCTGGCTGTGAAACCTGTCATGCGTCCCTAATTGGGCAATGAATACCCTCAGGCCACTGAGGTCAACAGATGGAGTGAAATAGCAAGCAATCGTGTTTTTAACATTCCAGATATTTTTTAAACATTTAAAGGGAGGACCTATAAGACTTGACAGTTTGGCAGGTCCCTTTGAAAGGTGCTCCTGGCGGTTTTGACAGGTCCCTGTGACAGGTGCTTCTGACAAGTCCTTTTAACAGGTGCTTCATAGAATTTACATTGCGGAATGAGGCCATTCGGCCCATCGAGTCTGCACCAGCTCTTGGAAAGAGCACCCTACTTAAGCCCACGCCTCCACCCTATTCCTGTAACCCAGTAACCCCACCTAACCTTTTTGGTCACTAAGGGGAATTTATCGTGGCCAACCCACCTAACCTGCACATCTTTGGACTGTGGGAGAAAACCGGAGCACCCGGAGGAAACCCACGCAGACACGGGAAGAATGTGCAGACTCCGCACAGACACTGACCCAAGCCAGGAATCAAACCTCGGACCCTGGAGCTGTGAAGCAACTGTGCTAACCACTGTGCTACCGTGCTGCTTAAGACAACTCTAACAGTTCATTTTCACAGATCTGTTGACAGACCTTGGTGACACGATGACACAATGGTTAGCACTGCTGCCTCACAGCCCCAGGGACCCGGGTTCAATTCCAGCCTTGGGTGACTGTCTGTGCAGAGTTTGCACGTTCTCCCTGTATCTGCGTGGGTTTCCTCCAGGTGCTCTGGTTTCCTCCTACAGACCAAAGATGTGCATTTTGGGTGGATTGACTATGATCAATGCGCAGGGTTGCGGGATTAGGGCGGCGGAGTGGGCCAAGGTAGAGTGCTCTTTCGGAGGGTCATGCAGACTGAATGAGCCAAATGGCCTCCTTCTGCACTGTAGAGATTCTATGGAGTCCCAATGAGCTTGTAAGCAATGTATGTATGCACTTTTTAATCACATCTCTGCCTGCTTTTAACAATTCCAAAGGGCAGCTTACCTCTCCCAAAGGACACCTGAGCTATCTGCAGGACACCGGAAACCCCAAAGAGCACCTGACCTCCCCCAAGGACTCCCAAGACCTTGTGCAAATGGGGTACCTTCTCTGTCCAAAGGGGTACCCTGGGTAGCCAAACTAACCCATAAAATCCAGACCTGTTCTTACCAACTCTAATCTGAAAATGTTAGCGCGCACACTCCGAAGCTACCAAAATCCCACTTCAATGGAGGCAGCTGATGACTTAAATGGCCAGCCAACTCCATAAAATGTGTATGCCCACCACGTGCCCGCCTCCATTCCTGCCCCCAAGGAAGTGGGAATTGCCATGTTCAGGGGCGAGAATTAGGATTTTTGCCACAATAAAGTGGCAGAAGTCTGGGCCTCTGTGCTTGAGGTAATCTATCCTGCACCAGCTGTTGATTGACACAGTGCACAAATGGTTTTGATCATTTTCCTTGTGACCACAATTGGTGGCACGGACTCAAGCAATGGGTCTAGAAATGGCAATTTAAAAGGAACATTCTGTACAAATTTTGTAAAGTGCATTCTTACATTTATATCCATATTAAAAGCATATGCCATTCCTTAGCTAAGTGGTCCAAATCCCTTTTGAATGCTATCCTTTACAGAACAGTTTCTTGCCAGTGAGAGACCTAATGTCCTCAATAATCATTTTAGGTGCTGTCAATCACCTGAGACCCAAGACACATCCTTTAGAATCCAAGTAGCCACTGTTCACAACACAAAGCTGTTTCCTCTTATCAGAACCTTTAAAGATGCTCTGATTGTCAGTCATTACTGTTTTCTCTTGTTTCACCTTGGACATTCTGGAGCCGAGAATCCAATGGGGCCTATACAAAACCTGCTGGAACTACCATTGGTTATTGGTGGTAAAATATTACTGGCGATAAAAGCACTGGCGCATTGTAAAAGTTCATACTGAGATGCGGTGGTGCAGTGCACACCTCTGTTTCCCATTGTTTCCTGACATTTTCACAGAAGCTCATTCTGATGCACTCAAAGAGGAAATAACATTTTCAACCCTGAAATTAAAAAATCTGTAGCTAACGACAGGAACGTTACTCGTGCGCGCGGTGAATGTCATTCACGTTATTACTGGGGACATTCAAAGTACTCAACCCGTTTGTGAAGACTTGTTTTTGGAAATAAATACAGAATTAAATAATTGCTTTAATACATCACCGTAATTTAAATCAATTGTTATCAGTGCTGTGAAAGACATCAAAGAGCATTCAGTGGACACCAGCAATCAATCTTTATAGAGCATAGTGGATTGATGTAGGAACAAGATAAAGTTTACTTTAACAAGAAAAAGGCCACCGCCATCTGAGCTCTTTTAAAAAATTAATTTACTGATGTTGGTGTCACTGGCATGGCCAGCATTTATTGGCCATCCCAAATTGCCCTTATGCAAGTACTGGTGAGCCGCTTTCTTGACCATTGAATGGCTTGCAAGACAATTGAAGACAATTAAAAGTCTACAATATTGCTGTGGATCAAGAATCCCACTTAGGCCAACAGATTTCCTTTCCAAAATGACATTAACAAACCAGACATCCAGCAAGCAAAGTCACCACCCGTTGGGAGGCTGTGGTTGGGATAGTGGGTGCCGACTCGCTCCGTAACAGTACGGGACTACAATGCCGAAAGAACATAAATTACATTCTTCGTGCAACCAGGGTGAGTCTCCCTCCTCATGTCTCCGACTGCACCCCTTTAACACACCCATCACATCGCCACGGTAATCTCTCTCCCAGCCACCTCACTAGTTCCCAATACTTGCCGTGACTCCCTCTACCCACCCACTCCCCATGGTCCCCCCTGTAGATAATCTGCTCCTCACATCCCCGCTCCCGCTCACCTCCTATGCATGCCAGATTCATCACCATCTGATCTGTCAGGATTCCCGCCGGGACTCTCCCCATCTGTCTCATTGCAGGACAAACTCGAGCACAACTGGCGTGAGCGGGCACAGCCTGCCAGAGTCATGCCCGAGCTGAGAACCCTAACGCTCTCTGAGGAGAGGGACCATGAGCTGGCAAAGGGTGAGGTGGGATACCACTCAAAAGTGAGAACACTCAACCCATGCAGCCATGTTGCATCACGTGAGTTAACTTTCTCCCACCAATCTGCTCCCCGTGATGCACTAATGTCATCTCACTTCCCTTGTGAATCAATCAGTCGATCAACCCAGACCCTCCTCACGCCCACTGAAGACCACAGGCCCGAGCAGCTCTAAGGGAAATGTCTCAAAGACAAGCATCGAGGAGGCATCACAACTGTCCCCCGCACCCTCCAGAAGCGCAGATACTCACACCTCGGTGGGATTAACATGTAAGACACATGTAAGAACACCATAATGACATCCAGATGCTTCATCTGAGCAAACCAGACAGACTTTGGCAGGTGGCCGCGAGGCAGCAGATATTTGGAGGCTGTTGATGAGTTTCCTTCAGATTACAGATCAGTGCTGTTGTACTTGGCTGGCACAGCACCTCTCCCAGAGCAGACGCTCCCCATTCTGTTTTCAGGCAGATTTGCATTGGGGCGCTGGCGTATTTCCCAGGCTTGAGCTCCCTATGTGAAAGGCATAACAAAGCCGAAGGTGGGTTTCTGATCGCTGCCGGTTTGCACCGGTTCTGTGTTGTAAATATAAATGGGCTCCTGCCTGCAACAGGGACTCCTGCAGCCCCATTGGGAGCTCTACAGTAACCCCTGCTGGCTCCAGGTCACTCACTGATGAGAACCTCACAGCTGAAGATCCACACAGGTGGAGGAAGGAACGTCCCAGCGATCTGGCACATGGAAGGAGGTTGGAACTCTGGACTTTGCTCAACCCCAGGTTGATGATGTGCCCTTGGGTCTGGTCATCCCAGGGCAGCTGGAGTTGCAAAGGCAGAGTCATGAACATCAGAAAGGGGTGACAGAATTCCTCCTCGGACTGCAAGGCCAACTGGAATCCCATCGCCTTCTGTCCAAGGAGGTGCCACCACTATAACGCAACGAGGCCAACACTGAGCTTGGTGGCCGCAGTAGACCTTGGCGCAAGATGTGCTCTCCATGGGGGGCGGTGTCTGTCAGTGGTTCAGCTCATGACCTCCACCCCCCACCACCTCCCATCCATGGAAGGTTCTCAGCACCCCCCTCCCCCAAAGCCCCCCATCCATCAAAGATTCAGCCCCCCAACATCAATGTTCACTCCTCTAATATCTGCCACTATTCTCTAGTTATGAGGATGTTGTCATGTTATTCACCTTGGGGTAACACGGACTGCAACTGGATGCAGTTGTACTGTAAAGTAGACTCCAAACTGTGATGTTAGTTCAATACGCTTTATTGAACTTCTTAAGCAGTGCACACAGTTTGCTGTGGGTTTGACACTCTACTAATCTAAGTGTGCTTACTACAACTAACTAGACCAGACTAGCTCTGAGGCACGTGTAGAAGGTGCGAACTGATACATACACCCTGACTGTCACTACAGTTGTCACCAGTGGAAAGAGGCAGAGTGCTGATGCCTCGTGTGTTTTATAGCGGGAGACCATCCTCTAGTGTTCTGCCTGGTGATTGGTTGTGTTCTGCCCTGTGTGTTGATTGGCTGTACTGGGTGTCTGTCACTGCCTGTCTGTATCTCATTATGTGCATGATGCATATCATGACATCCCTCCTTTTTTTAAAAAGATGTTGGTTGCTTGGAGCATATGCGACTGTATTTACATGTATGTCTATTTACATTAAATGGCGAATGGATGAATATATACATGAGAGGTGTCTAGCATACAGATGCAGAACAGAATTTACAAGATAAATGTCTATAAGTCCAATCTTTGGAGCTGGCGTCATATCCTTGTCGACCGCCTGAGAGGTGGAGGTGGGGACGACGGCACCTTGACAGGCGGGAGTGCTGCCAGATTGGTGGTGCAGACCTGCACCAGGCTGCATAATGTCCAGGCTTCCCGCAATTTAAACATTGCCTGCCTTTTGCAGGGCATTGCCGCTTTAAGTGGGTGGTGCCGCAGTTCGGGCACGTCATGACGTTGACGTTGTTACGCTCCGAGCGTCGTTGCACATGCGCAGTGCGGTCAGCCGATGTTCACACCTGCGCAGTCTGTTTTTCGGCCGCTTCGTTCTCCCGTTCGTGGTGCGCATGCGTGGTGCCCCGGGAAAAGCACGCAAGATGGCCGGTTTCATCGATACTGAGGCGCTGCATCCGGGTGATGGCCTGTACACTCTCTGCCTCGTGGGAGACAAGTTTTTCGTATTCTGTCGATTTGAGACGGGCGTACCGATTTCTCGCATGCTCATGCACTATGCACGTCTCGATTGCGACTGGCAGGGTCATGTGCTTAATTTTTAGGAGTTGCTTCTGCAAGGAATTGGAGTGCACCCCAAACACGATCTGATCCCTGATCATGGAATCAGCAGTTGCACCATAATTGCAGGACTGCGCTAATATACGGAGATGAGTTAGAAAGGATTGGAAAGGTTCATCCTTACCCTGAAGGTGTTGCTGGAAGATATAGTGCTCAAAGCTCGTTTGTTTCAACTTCACAGTGACTGTCGAACTTCTCAAAAACGATCTTGAATTTGGTCTTCTCCTCGCCGTCGGTAAAATTAAGCGAGTTGAAAATTTGGATGGCTTGGTCCCCCGCAGTTGATAGGAGCAGCGCGATTCTTCTGGCATCAGACGCATCCTCGAGGTCAGAGGCCTCAATGTAGAGAAGGAACCTCTGCTTGAAGACCCGCCAGTTGGCGCCGAGATTGCCGGAGATCCGTAGCTGTGGAGGGGCCTGGATCTTCTCCATGCCGCTGGAAGGCACTTGCTGGTCGTCACGGAATCACTCAAGGTAAACCACTTAGAGAAAGTAGACTACTGGTACCATGTTGTGTTATTCACCCTGGGGTAACACCGACTGCAACTGGATGCAGTTGTACTTGAAAGTAGATCCAAACTGTGATGTTGGTTCAATACGCTTTATTGAACTTGTTAAGCAGTGCACACACAGTTCGCTGTGGGTTTGACACTCTACTAAGCTAAGTGTGCTAACTATAACTAACTAGACCAGACTAGCTCTGAGCCACGTGTAGAAGGTGCGAACTGATATATACACCGTGACTGTCACTACAGTTGTCACCAGTGGAAAGAGCAGAGTGCTGATGCCTCATGTGTTTTATTGGGGGAGACCACCTTCTAGTGTTCTGCCTGGTGATTGGTTGTGTTCTGTCCTGTGTGTTGATTGACTGTACTGGGTGTCTGTCACTGCCTGTCTGTATCTCATTATGTGCATGAGTGCATATCATGACAGATGTCAAGGTCTAAAAAGTGTAGCGAGTCTGTCCACCTTGTCAGTAGGTGGAGAAAAGGCAGCGAAGGCAGTAGCAGTTGAGTTGAGTCATTCAGCCTCTCTGGGCCCTAGGATAAGTCCTTTCAGTGGCAGGTCGTGTTCAGCTCTCTGTCAGGCAGGAGTTCAACGTTTTGTAGAGGATAAGAGGAGCATCGTTCTGTCCTCACTGCAAGTCAACATCATTCTCCTGCAGCGTCCAGCCAGCTTTACCCCATGAATGTAGCCACCATCATGATGACCTCCCACAGGCACCACATTAGCAGATGTCAGAACCCATAGTGAGAGAGGTCTTCAGGCCCTAGTCCTGGTTGTCATAAACTGAGAGGCTACGAGGGCGTCCCTGGCCCTGCGCCCCATGCGGTCCCTGGCAATCGTCCATGGTTATTTCTCCTTCTCCTCTGCGGGCTCACCATCCTCCTCGCCATCCTCCTCATCCGAGGAAAGGTGGCAATCCTCCTCGTCTTCCTGGTCAACCTGTTCCCCCGCTACAGTGCCATGTTGTGCAGAGCACAGCAGACCACTATGATGTGGGACACCCTCTGGGGGCCCCTCCCCAATTGGTGCAGATTCCAGAACAGCTTGGATCTGCAATTATCCCAAGATTTAACTATCATGGAAGCTCTCCAGGGAAACAGGCATACACCTGCATGATGCGCATCGCATGGTCACAGATGATCTGGACATTGAGGGAGTGGTATCCCGTATGGTTCACAAATGGTACCTCATGCTGCCAATCGGAATGCAGAGTCAAGTGCTGCAATCGGTGACACCCTGCACCTGTGGTATGCCTACTACGTGGGCAAAGCCCATGGCCCTGACTCTCCTGGTCATGATCCTGGCTCTCCTGGACATGGTCCAAGTTGACATATACGTGGACCCTCGCAAATAATGCATCTGTGACCTCCCTTATGCACTTGTGAGTGGTTGACTGGGAGATGCTGCCCAGGTTACCTATGCAGCCCTGAAACGAGTTGCTAGCATAGATGTTCAGAGCCACAGTGGCTTTCAGGGCCGTCGGCAATGGGTGACCACCCAGTGCACGTGCTGCAAAATCTTGCATCATCTGCCATAGGTGGTTCACCATCCCTAGGGACAGACGGAGTCTTCACTGGCACGAGACCTCTGACTGCCTGGAAGTAGGAAGTTCTATGGTGAGATACACATGGCCGGTTAACAATTTTGGGCGTGTACCGAAGTACAGTGAAAAGTATTTTGCTGCGTCCAAGGGAACATACACAGTAGGTACTTAGTAGACAAAAATAGAATAATCAACAGAGTACATTGACAGATGGTACATCGACAAATGTTGATTGGTTACACTACGGACCAAGGGGCCAAACAAAGCAAATACATGAGCAAGAGCAGCATAGGGTGTCGTGAATAGTGTTCTTACAGGGAACAGATCAGTCCGAGGGGGTGTCGTTGAGGAGTCTAGTAGCCGTGGGGAAGAAGCTGTTCCCATGTCTGGATGTGCGAGTCTTCAGGCTTCTGTATCTTCTGCCTGATGGAAGGGTCTGGAAGAGGGCAAAGCCTGGATTGGAGGGAGCTCTGACAATGCTGTCTGCCTTCCTGAGGCAGTGGGAAGTGTAGACAGAATCGATAGTTGCTGCACCAGGAAAATATGTTTCCCAGCCCTGTATTGTATGGTAACTGTAAGCTAGATTTTACTTATTTTTAAGTCACCCTTGGCAAGTGCGCCATCAATTCCAGCCGGTGCAGACTCTATGGCTGAATGACTTCCTTCTATACTGTAATGATGCTATGATTCTAATCACAGTCCTTACTTTGCAGCTTGTACTCACAATTCTTCTGGTAAGACAGCGTCCCTGTTCCTGGCCTGTTCTCAGGCCCTGTTTTCAGGAATCCAGCACCCACAGGCTTTTGAAGATAGAGAGAGAGAGCATTATGAGGATCTTCTTTGAAGAGGCTTTGCAGCCATTTTCTGGAGAGGGTGTAGCTGGAACCTTCGCCTCTGCCTCCAGAAACAAAGGTGAAACTAAAATGGAAGCTCGTGGCTCTGAGAAACATTCCAGAGGGATAATATCCAATCACCAGCTGTTACCGGGCAGAACTCAGCCTTCTGGACCTATTCATTGGCCACCAGCCAAATCAATCCAATGAGTCAACACTGACACCGGCCAATCGGCAATCACCAGTTAAGTCAGCACAGTCCTCTGGATCCTGCTGTTTGAATTAAAGGCACAGGCCACGGTTTCCTTCTCCTTGAATTAAAATGGCAGGCTGCCTTAAAGACACATGTCCATATATCATCCATGGAGCAAAGGTTCACTGGCAAAAATAAAAGAAAGGGGGAAAAAAAGGGAATAGACAGGGAATAAACAAGAAGGAACAGGGAGGATCCTTACATACCTCCCCCTCCAAATCACAAATGTTTCATTATGAGGTATGCAAGACAAAAATTACAAACACATATCCGTCCCCAGGATACAGGTTTCCTTCCCAGTCTCCATATTAGTAATAGTCAGCCCTTAAACACATATTAAAGCAACCGTAATCACATTATCCTTTCCAGGAATATATACAATTTTAACATTGAACTGTTGTAATTATAAACTCCAACTAAATAATCTTGTGTTCCGGGTTATAACCGTCTCTATAAATGCACATGGATTATGACATGGAAAGGTTCGGGGCAGCCAGCAATGATTCATCTTCCAACATGGCCGTCAATTTCCTATACTCTACTTGACGTTCTGAGGACCACAATGTCTTTGTTTGTTTCTGTAACATGTCAAAATGCATTGTATTTCAGTCTCTATCTGAGCCAGTTTCCATGGTTTTAGTTGAGACGGATGTGTTTATCGGTACAGAATTTCTTGGCGTTGGGTGCATGTCTTCTCACTTTTAGGGGACCTCATGTGGTGGATGCAGACTGTGTCGCTGGCAGGAGGGGCTTCGGTGGGGGCTGGGGGGAACTCATGGAGGGTGGTCCGGGGGTGACAAAGGGGGGTGACAACAGGGCAGTTTTTGCCAGGCTGGCTCCGCGCGCGGCCAGCGCCATGTTGTACGGCGCGGCCGCCATAGGCCGCCGCCGTGCGCATGCAAGGCCGCAGGCCCGGCAATTCTACACCTGTATCAACAGGTGAAGCCGGGGGCTTTACGTGGTGCAGCTGCTACCTCCCCACCAGGCGGAGCATCGGTGAGGGGGCGGTGCTGACCTTTTGGTCGTAAGACCGGATGGATCCTGCGGACATCGCCGCAAAATCAGAGAATCCAGCCCCTTTTATCTACATGAAATGAAATGAAAATTGCTTATTGTCACAAGTAGGCTTCAATGAAGTTACTGTGAAAAGCCCCTAGTCGCCACATTCCGGCGCCTGTTCGGGGAGACTGTTACGGGAATTGAACCGTGCTGCTGGCCTGCCTTGGTCTGCTTGCAAAGCCAACGATTTAGCCCAGTGTGCTAAACAGCCCTGGGTAGCGAGCAGAGTTCCTCCTGGTGCTTTCCTACAACTCTGTCTGTACTCTTTCAATATCTCGTGTCATGCAGTCAGCCTTTTCTGATGGTCCAATGAATGTTTATCCAAATTCCGAGGATCATCTACAGTCAAACTACAAGTAGCATCGCTGAGGGAAATATTTGCTTCATTTTTAACCAATAAACACTCTTCAACCTCTCCAGCTTTACATTCTCTCTTGTCCTTCACATGACTACCTTCAGCAACACGTGCTGCTGAGGACTCAATCCTCCCAGAATTAGAATTAGTTGACTTTATATGCGCCATTCTTTGTTTTACCACTTTTACCACCTAATCAGAGTTTTCGTAACTACAGCCCTTATCCCCATTTTGTAATACGGACTGAAACAATATGTGCTTTCCAGATTTCAATTGTTCTTCTTTACTTTCAGAATCAGTGGATAGCACATCATTGGAGCCATGAACTTTCTGGTTGTTGTTTACAGATACGGTGGTAGAACCACTACATGGTTCTCCATCTACCTGCCTCTTAATTTGTAAAAGGAATTGATTACTGATTAGTTCACTTCCTTTGCTATTTGCTCACTTTACCTCGAAGTGGCACTGTGGACCTTTAAAAGGAGGTAGATTAACCAGCAGATCGCTTGGTATCACTTCTCACACCTTATTGTCCTCATCCTGACTAACTGATGCCATGCTATCATGGCTATTTTCCTTCAAAGCAGACATACTCATAAAAATATTTGCACTTGAAGTGAATAGCAATAGGTTTACTACAAGAGGTTGCAGCAAATTACTTTTAGAAAAGTCCAAGTCACTTCCTTCTTCAGGTTTGCTGTCTACTTTATTAGCTTTGTAAAAATTACTTGCCATTTGTCCAAGTTTAGGTTGTGACAGGACTATTCAGTAACAGCTATTCGATAACCAAGATCAAATTCAAAACTCTCAATTGACTCTTTTTCGCTGCTGTTTCTATTGATTCGGACTCCTCTTTCTTATGGTCACCTTCGGCCTTCGAGTCCTCAGAATCTGGTTCACTGCCTGTGTCATTTGATATGTGATCAACGTATGTCAATATTTCCTTCTTTGAGTCACTTACTGCCCAATGAGTTTTCCTAACTCTCACATGCCCTACCGTTGGCATCTCATGTGATATCTGCAGTACTTCCCTCAGACTCTCTGTAATCATTGGTGGAGCTATAACCTTCACTCCTGCCAAATTATTCCCTCAAAGTAAGTCTACTGGGAATTCCTTAACCACGCTGACAATTACTGGACCTGACACTAAATCACACTCCAATTGTACTTCATAGAAAGGAACTGGGATACAATTTCCACCTATCCCATTCACTAATACCTCAGTTTTCCTTGAGCTCTCTGGAGGGAAAAACAAATCCTTCTCCAGTACGAGAGTTTGAGTCGCACCCGTGTCCCTTAAAATGGTTATGGGTATGGGCACATCAGTTGAGGAAAAGGGGATGACCTTCCCCTTAGCCAACTGCCCGGCATATCTCTCATCCATCTCATTTCTCACACCTGCTCCCAAAGACCTGTACCGGTATAGGTGTATTTAATATGGATGTTGTTTAGAAAAGGGGAAGTCATAAGGAGTTCAGGCAGACTGTCGCCTTGTTCAGGCACAGCTCCTGCAGCACACGCTGTCCGTCATCTGTTTGGAACACCAGCTCCACCTATACATCTTGGGCCATCGCCGGTCTCTGCCTCTGGGTCTCTCCCTGGCAGGATGGGTGGCCGGGCCCTGCACATGGACCCCGCCTTAAGCCCCTGTCAACATTGCTGCTGCCGCCACCTTCTCTGGCATCTGGCCACCTGGACTGCCAGCAGCACCGCGAGGGCAGTCTACCCTGGGACCCTCCATTCCCCCCCCCCAATAGCACATCCACTGCCATCTGACACGCCTTACCCATGAACCACTGGCTGCAGCAGGAACCACTGGACACCAGATGCCAGACTGTGTACCCCAGACACCTGTACTTAACGTGACCTGGATTGGGTGCTGGCCCCCTCACCAATGCACACACCCACCCTGTTGTTGTCAGGATGTCCCCCAGTGCTGGGCCCAGCCCCTGGGTGTTTGGATTTTAGCCGCTGCGTTGCTTCCTGAAGTGTTCAGGCGCAGTGCCCTGGCATCAAGGTCTGATTGGGATGCTAGGCAATAACTTCCACATGCTAACTGACACTTGGGAATCCACTTGGGAGGTGTGAACTGCTCACGTAACTACGATTGCCAATTCCCTATTAGCAATAGCCTTCAGCCGCACAGGCAGAGGTCTCCACAGTCAGTGTGAGTTATGGATGGTCAGTGGGACAGATAGGCAGGGGCTGGGGTTGCTCACGTAATGGGTACACATGATCCAGGGGTGGCATGGCAGACCCACGCCCCCCCTCGCCCCTTCCAGCCCAGGGACCCTCCCACCCCAGACCATGGGTGGCCCACCCTGGCTGATGGTGCCCCCCCACCACCGAGCACTAGGGCAGCATCCCCAGTGCCCCTGGGCCCATTGCCTGGGAGTGAAGATGGCTACTCACCTCCTTATGTCTCCGCAGCAGCCTTTCTGCCAGCATCACGTTTTTAAAAATGAGCACGAATCGACACCCACATGACCACATGCTGGGGAGGCGATTAGATCAAGGCAGGATGTTATGTAGGGGGGTCGTTCCCATTAATTGTATGGAGATTGGCCTTAAGTAGTGATTATTGGTTTCTTGCTATGCCACACCGAGATGCTGATTTTGCCAATGGGAGTGGGCCTGTTAGATCGCAAACTGATCAGCATCCAGCACGATTCTCGATTTTGCCTCTTCGGGTATCTAACGGCCGTGTTCTCACTCAAGCGCAACGCGGACATTAAATCACGCTCCATATATCTAAGATCATAACCAGAAGGACAAAAGGAGATGTTGTGTTATGTTAACATAAGCTGCTACTTGATGTAGGCTTTGCTGAAGGATGCTCCAGACTCTGAGATAAGTTCAACGTATTTATTGAGCGATTAACAATGCTCCTAAATGAGTTCGACACTCTGCTAATCTGACTCTAGTAACTCAGTCTACTCTGCTGACTATACAAGCTTGCTCTAGACCACGTTCTAGAGTGCAATGTTGCTGTTAATCAACCCTGTCTTGCTCTCTAGGTTTCTGCCGGTGGAAGAGGCAGAGCCTGTGTGCCTTGTCCTTTTTATAGTGGTCGTGTAGTGCCCCCTTGTGGTAATGCCACCTCGGGGTGTCCTGATTACCCATTGGTTGTGTCCTGTTCTGATGACCCATTGGGTGCGTGTCTGCATATCATGATATCACCCCCTTTTTTTAATATATACGTACCTGTCTAATGTGGGAGCTACGGCTGACTGTGTTAAGAATGACTGGTATGACTTCCGGGTGCGGCTATGCAGAGCTAGGTCGCATATTCGGTAGCTCCCGCTTGGAACGGACTTTTGGGCTCTTTTGCAGGGCCCCCACGGCATTTGTTTGACATTTCCCGGTGTGGCAAGAGGACTGCAACACTCCCCTGACGGTGTCCCCCAGGAGTGTTGTGTCTTTTGGCTGCCAGGCCCGGCCGAAGCAGTGGAAGATTTGGCTGCAAACAGGATAAACAGGGCCCCTTCCAGCATGCAAGCGGGGGAAGGGCAAGCTTAAAGCTGCAAGCTGACCTGAGGACCTTTATCAAAAGTGAATTCTAACAGCAGAGGGAACAACTGTGAAAAGATCTCACCAGGGCCACTGAAAAAGCGGGGACGAGGCTTCCGGTGGCGGCCATGGAGGAGTAGGTCACGCATTCGGCAGCTCCCGTCTGGAACGGACACTTAGACCTTTTTCAGGAGTTTCCACGGACATTTTGGGGCAGATTGGTGAAGCGAACACTGCCAAAAGTATTCCCTCTCGAGACTTTTGAGCTCTTTTCAGGGCCCCCAAGGGCACTTTTTCGACGTTTCCCGGTGTGGGAAGGAGTTAATAATAGTTCCCCATCAGTATATGGCTTTAACTAGGAGCGGGGTGACAAAAAAGGTGGTGGTGGACCAGAAGAAGGGAGGGAAGAAGGACAAAATGGCAGCGGGCGGAGACCAGGCAGCGTGGAGGCAGTGGGCGGAGGAGCAACAGGAGGGTATCCAGCGCTGCCTCAGAGAGATTAAAAAGGACCTGCTAGAGCCGATGAAGGCTTCTAATGATAAGCTGCTGGAGACACAGACGGCCCAGGGGGTGGCGATCCGAGAGGCTCAACAAAAGATCTCTGACAATGAGGACGAGATCTCAGCCCTGGCGGTAAAGGTGGAGGCGCACGAGGCGCTCCACAAGAAATGGCAGGAGCGGTTCGAGGAGATGGAGAATCGGTCGAGGCGGAAGAATCTGCGGATTCTGGGCCTCCCGGAGGGACTGGAGGGGCCGGACGTGGGGGCCTATGTGGTCACCATGTTAAACTCGCTGATGGGAGCGGGGTCCTTCCAGGGGCCCCTGGAGCTGGAAGGGGCCCATAGAGTGTTGGCGAGGAGGCCCAAGGCTAACGAGCCTCCGCGGGCGGTGCTGGTGTGGTTCCACCGGTTCGTCGATCGGGAGTGTGTGCTCAGGTGGGCCAAGAAGGAGAGCAGCAGCAGGTGGGAGAACGCGGAGGTTCGGATATATCAGGACTGGAGTGCGGAGGTGGTGAAGAGGAGGGCCGGGTACAATCGAGCGAAGGCGGTGCTGCACAGGAAGGGGGTGAGGTTTGGCATGTTGCAGCCGGCGCGATTGTGGGTTACCTACAAGGACCGGCACCATTATTTTGAGTCTCCGGAGGAGGCGTGGGCCTTTGTTCAGGCCGAGAAGCTGGACACAGACTGAGGGTCGGGATGGGCGATTGGGGACTGCGGTGGAGATGTTATGCCTATTGTTGGTTCGGGGGGGGGGGGCCTTTGCATTGTTTTGGGTTTCTTTTTCTCTGTGTTTTTCGCTTTCGGGTTGGGGAGGGTGGATGGGGCGGGTTGGGCACCATTTTGGTTGGTGGCGGGCCTGGTAGGTGGAGAGCGCGGGATTTCTTTTCCCGCACCGAAGACTGGGGGGGGGCGGGATCGGGGCAGGGAAGCGAGGATTGTTTCCCGCGCTTAGAACGGAGGGGGAGAGCCTGTGAATGGGGAGCGGGAGAGGAGGGTGTGCCACACAATGGGAGGAGTCGAAGGGGAGGCGGGAGTGGCCGGGGTCAGCAGGAGTCAGCTGACTTGCGGAAGTGCAATGGGGGGAGTAAACCACCTAGGATGGGTCCTAGCCGGGGAGGGGGGGGGGGGGGGGAGGGGGGGGAGGGGGGGGGAGTGGATGGGGGGGGTATGCCGCTGTGGGGAACGGGCCGCGTGTGGGGTGCGGACGTGTGGCTGGCCGAGGAGGGGTCATGGCTAGTCGGTGGGGGAGGGGGGCGGGTAGCCCCCTGATCCGGCCGATAACCTGGAATGTAAGGGGACTGAATGGGCCGGTTAAGCGGGCCCGCGTGTTCGCGCACATGAAGGGGCTCAAGGTGGATGTGGTTATGCTCCAGGAGACACACCTGAAGGTGGCAGACCAGGTAAGACTGAGGAAAGGGTGGGTAGGTCAGGTGTTTCACTTGGGGCTAGATGCCAAAAATCGAGGGGTGGCGATCTTGGTGGGAAAGAAGGTGTTATTCGAGGCGTCGAGCATTGTGGCAGGTAATGGCGGTAGGTACGTAATGGTAAGTGGTAAGTTGCAGGGAGAGAGGGTGGTACTGGTCAATGTGTATGCTCCGAACTGGGATGATGCGGGTTTTATGCGGCGTATGTTGGGTCGGATCCCAGACTTGGAAGTGGGGGGCCTGATAATGGGGGGAGACTTTAACACGGTATTGGATCCTGCACTGGATCGCTCCAGGTCTAGGACGGGTAGGAAGCCGGCGGCGGCTAGAGTGTTGAGGGGATTTATGGACCAAATGGGAGGGGTGGACCCTTGGAGATTTGCAAGGCCGGGGGCTAGGGAATTTTCATTCTTCTCACATGTCCATAAGGCTTATTCTCGAATCGACTTTTTCATTTTGAGTAAGGCGCTGATAGCGAGAGTAGAGGATACCGAGTATTCGGCAATAGCCATTTCGGACCACGCCCCGTATTGGGTGGACTTGGAGATGGGGGAGGAGAGGGACCAGCGCCCGCTGTGGCGCTTGGAGGTGGGGCTGTTGGCGGACGAGGAGGTGAGCGAGCGGGTCCGAGGAAGTTTCGAGAGGTACTTGGAGACCAACGACAACGGGGAGGTCCGAGTGGGGATGGTATGGGAGGCACTGAAGGCGGTGGTGAGGGGAGAGCTGATCTCCATCAGGGCCCACAAGGAGCGGAGGGAGCGGGGGGAGAGGGAGAGGCTGGTGGGGGAGATGGTGAGGGTAGACAGGAGGTATGCGGAAGAACCTGAGGAAGGATTGTTGAGGAAGAGGCGCAGCCTCCAGGCCGAATTCGACCTGGTGACCACCAGGAAGGCGGAGGTGCAGTGGAGGAAGGCCCAGGGGGCGGTCTACGAGTCTGGGGAAAAGGCAAGCCGGGTGCTGGCGCATCAGCTTCGGAAGCGGGACGCAGCTAGGGAGATTGGGGGAGTTAAGGACAGGGGAGGGAGTGTGGTGCGGAGTGGGGTTGGCATCAATGGGGTCTTCAGGGACTTTTACGAGGAATTGTACCGATCCGAGCCCCCACGGGAGGAGGGAGGGATGGGCCGTTTCCTGGACCAATTGAGGTTTCCAAAGGTGGAAGAGGGACTGGTGGCGGGACTGGGGGCCCCGATTGGGCTGGAGGAGCTGATCAAAGGGATAGGAAGCATGCAGGCGGGGAAGGCACTTGGGCCGGACGGTTTCCCGGTCGAGTTCTATAAAACATATATGGACCTGTTGGGCCCGCTGTTAGTTAGGACCTTTAATGAGGCAAGGGAGGGGGGGCTTTACCCCCGACGATGTCCCGGGCACTGATCTCCTTGATCCTGAAGCGGGACAAGGATCCCCTGCAATGTGGGTCTTACAGACCGATTTCCTTGCTAAATGTAGATGCCAAGGTGCTGGCGAAGGTCTTAGCCACGAGGATTGAGGACTGTGTGCCGCAGATCATCCATGAAGACCAGACGGGGTTTGTGAAGGGGAGACAGTTGAACGCGAATGTGCGGAGGCTTTTGAACATTATCATGATGCCGGCGGAGGAGGGGGAGGCGGAGATCGTGGTGGCGATGGACGCTGAGAAAGCCTTCGATAGGGTAGAGTGGGGGTACCTGTGGGAGGTGCTGAAGAGGTTCAGGTTTGGGCAGGGGTTTGTCAGGTGGGTTAGGCTGTTGTACGAGGTCCCGATGGCGAGTGTGGCCACAAATAGGAGGAAGTCCGAGTACTTTCGGTTGCACCGAGGGACGAGACAGGGGTGTCCCCTGTCCCCCCTGCTCGTCGCACTGGCGATTGAACCCCTGGCTATGGCACTGAGAGAGTCGAGGAACTGGAGGGGGTTGGTGCGGGGTGGGGAGGAGCATAGGGTGTCGCTTTATGCGGACGACCTGCTGCTGTATGTGGCGGCCCCGGTGGGAGGGATGCCAGAGGTAATGAGGATGCTTAGGGAATTCGGGGACTTTTCGGGGTACAAGCTCAATATGGGGAAGAGCGAGCTGTTCGTAGTTCAGCTAGGGGACCAGGAGAGGGGGATTGGCGAGCTCCCACTAAAAAGGGCGGAGAGGAGTTTCAGATATTTGGGGGTCCAGGTGGCCAGGAGCTGGGGGGCCCTGCATAGGCTTAACTTTACAAGGCTGGTGGAGCAAATGGAGGAGGAGTTCAAGAGGTGGGACGCGTTGCCGCTGTCCCTGGCGGGTAGGGTGCAGTCAATCAAAAGGACGGTGCTCCCAAGGTTTTTGTTCCTGTTCCAGTGCCTCCCCGTGTTTATCCCGAAGGCTTTTTTCAGGCGGGTTAACAGGAGTATAATGGGGTTTGTGTGGGCGCGAGGGACTCCGAGGGTGAGAAGGGTGTTCCTGGAGCGGAGTAGAGATAGGGGGGGGCTGGCGCTGCCCAACCTCTGTGGGTACTACTGGGCCGCCAATGCGACAATGGTGCGTAAGTGGGTGATGGAGGGGGAGGGGGCTGCATGGAAGAGGCTGGAGACGGCGTCCTGTGTGGGTACGAGTCTGGGGCGCTGGCAACGGCACTGCTGCCATGCCCTCCAAGGAGGTATGCCACGAGCCCGGTGGTGGTGGCGGCCCTCAAAATTTGGGGACAGTGGAGGCGGCATAGGGGGGAAGTTAGGGCCTCGGTGTGGACCCCATTACAGGGGAACCACCGGTTCGCCCCAGGAAGAACAGGGGGAGGGTTTTCGGGGTGGCACAGGGCAGGCATACGAAGGTTGGGGGACCTGTTTGTGGACGGGAAGTTCGCGAGCTTGGGTGAGCTGGAGGAGAAGTACGGGCTCCCCCCGGGGAACACCTTCAGGTACTTACAGGTAAGGGCGTTTGCCAGACGGCAGGTGGTGGAATTCCCACGGCTACTGCCACACACAGTACAGGACAGGGTGCTCTCGGGGGGGTGGGTGGGAGTGGGGAAGATCTCGGAAACTTACCAGGTGATGCAGGAGAAGGAGGAGGCCTCGGTGGTGGAGTTGAAAGATAAGTGGGACGAGGAGTTGGAAGAGTAGATTGAAGAGGGGACGTGGGCAGATGCCCTAGGGAGGGTGAACTCTTCCTCTTCATGCGCGAGGCTCAGCCTCATACAGTTTAAGGTGCTGCACAGGGCACACATGATCAGGACAAGGATGAGCAGGTTCTTTGGGGGTGAGGACAGGTGTGTTAGGTGCTCAGGGAGCCCAGCAAATCACACCCATACGTTCTGGGCATGCCCAGCGCTGGAGGAATTTTGGAAGGGTGTAGCAAGGACGGTGTCGAGGGTGGTAGGATCCAGGGTCAAACCGGGCTGGGGGCTCGCAATATTTGGGGTGGCAGAGGAGCCGGGAGTGCAGGAGGCGAAAGAGGCCGGAATTCTGGCCTTTGCGTCCCTGGTAGCCCGGCGAAGGATTCTCCTTCAGTGGAAAGATACGAGGCCCCCAAGCGTGGAATCCTGGATCAGCGATATGGCAGGGTTCATTAAATTGGAGAGGGTGAAATTCGCCTTGAGAGGGTCGGTACAAGGGTTCTTTAGGTGGTGGCAACCGTTCTTAGACTTTCTGGAAGAACGCTAGACATTGATCAATGGCAGCAGCAGCTCGGGGGGTGGGGGGGGTTTACTTTATTTTTGTTTATGTTATTTACACTGGAAGGGTCTGAGGGGGTGTATACACCTGTTGTCTTAAGTCGGGGTGTTAATGTTAATTTATTATTCAGGTACGGGGGGGAGGGGTTTGGGGGGGTTGCTTTTTTAGATTATGTTTTGTACTTAACCCTGTTGGGTTCTTTTTTCTTTCTCATTTTGTTATTGATATTTTATGAAAACCTGAAATAAAAATTATTAAAAAAAAAAAAAGAATGACTGGTATATACAGTGGACAGAAACACAGTAAAAAAGAAAACAACTATTCATAAGTCCAGTCTCTGGGGTTTCTGTCTGATCCTTGATGACTGCCAGAGAGGTGGCGAGGGGATGCCGGTGTCTTGATAGGTGTGTGGGAGGCACGACTGGTGGACGCGTGGTTTGTGGTGTCTGGAGGTGGCACTTCAACAGGTGGAAGTGGAGAAGGATTAGTTGTGGGCGTATGATTTTCTGCAGTGCCCTTCGATTTCTGCGAACAATGGTGCCGTCAGACATTTTAGCACATCGGATCTGGGCGCGACCTGCCGAACGATGACAGCCGGGGCAGACCACCCACCATGAGGTGTCTTGATCCTGACAGTGTCTGCTGGGGATAGCACGGCCAGATCAGTGGCACGTGTGTCATAGTTCCGTTTCTGACTGTTGTGCAGCTGTTGCATCTTTTGTAGTACCGGTAGGTGATCTGGGTTGGGCAGGTGTCGGGCTGGAAGTGTTGTTCGCAGCTCCCTGTTCATCAACAGTTGAGCTGGTGACATGCCAGTTGATAAGGGAGTCGCCCGCTACGCTAGGAGTGCAAGGTATATGTCGGAGGCGGAGTCCGAGGCCTTGTGGATGAGTTGCTTGATGATGTGCACCCCTTTTTCGACTTTGCCGTTGGACTGCGGGTAGTGCGGGCTGGAGGTGACGTGTCTGAAGTTGTTGCTCGTAGCAAACGTGGACCATTCTCGACTGTGGAAACACGGGCCATTGTCGCTCATGACGTTATTTGGGATGCAATGCCGCTAGAATGTCTCTTGGCTTTGGTTAGTTTGAGGCCATGTTCATGTCTGCGTCGGAATACCCTCTTTAGTCGCGACACATGTCCCTCCGGAGTTGAAGACCAGATTATGATATCGTCAATGTAGACACGAACCCCTTCTATCCCTTCCATCATCTGTTCCATGATGCGATGGAATATCTCTGATGCCGAGATGATGCCAAATGGCATTCGGTTGTAGCAGAATCTGCCAGAAGGCGTGTTGAAAGTGCAGAGCCTCCTGCTGGATTCTTCAAGTTGAATTTGCCAAAATCCTCGGGATGCGTCCGGTTTTGTGAAGAAGCGCGCGTGTGCCATCTCCCTCGTGATTTCTTCCCTTTTTGGGATTGGGTAATGTTCCCGCATAATGTTTTTGTTTGGATCCTTGGGGTCGATGCAGATGCGTAGGTCCCCCGAAGGCTTTTTTACGCACACCATCGAGTTGACCCAGTCGGTTAGTTCAGTGACATTAGAGATGATGCCTTTCTTTTGTAGGCTTGTGAGCTCTACTTTCAGTTGCTCCCTCAGTGGAGCAGGGACTCTTCATGGTGCGTTGACCACTGGTTTGGTGTCAGGCCGCAGTAGAATCTTGTACTCGTATGGAAGTGTGCCCATCCCACTGAAGACATCTGGGTATTGGATCAGGATGTCGTTGATGCTGGCCTGAAGATCCGGATGAGACGGTGTCATGGTGTAGACCCTTTAGATGAGGTTCAGTTGCTTGCAGGCGTGCGCACCTAGCAGGGATGCCCTGTCTGGTTGAACAATCTCGAAGCGTAGGCTTGTCTCTATGTGTCGGTTGGACACTGTCAGATGGCAGGACCCCAGTGCCTTAATTGCATTGCCATTGTAGTCCTGGAGTTTGCAGGCAGCTGGAAGGATTTTGGGAGCCTTCTTGATTCTTGTGAAGTCCAACTGCGAGATCAGATTGGCGGATGCACCTGTGTCCAGTTTGAACTGGATGGGGCAGTGGTTGACATCCATCACTGCGTTCCATTCATCCTCGGAATCCACGGCAAGGATTGGCCAGACTTGCGATGTGGCCCGGTGTGGCATATTCGCACTTCGTGATGATGCCTACTCGGAATGTGTTATCCAGGTAGTCATCGTCTGGATCTGGAGCACTACCTTGATCAGAGTCATGCGTTCGGTGTTGCACACTTCTGATGCGATCCTGCCTGAATTGTGGTCGCTGACTCTTGACTTGTGGTGCAGATCTACACAGGGCTGCATAGTGGTTAAGATTCCCACAGTGTAAACAGTGTTTGCCTTTTGCAGGGCATTTGTTTCTAAAGTGAGCGGTGCCACAGTTTGCACACGTCATGACGTCGGCATCATGATGCTCAGTGCATTGTTGCGCATACGTGGTGTGGTTCTCGGCCATTTGCACCTGCGCAGTGTGGTTCTCGGCCGCTTCGTATTCCCGGTCGTATTGCGCATGCGCTGGGCCCCGGGGAGAGCGCGCAAAATGGCGGAGATGTGGAGGCGCTGCTTCTGGGAGATGGCCTGAACACTCTCCACCTCGTGGGAGGCTTGTTTTTCATTCTCAGCATTTTTGTATTGTGCGTTGCGATTTTGTGAATGCTCATTCACAGTACACGTTTCAATAGCGACTTTTAAGGTCATGTGCTTGATTTTCAGCAATTGCTCTCGCAGAGGATCAGAATGGACTCCAAAAACGATTTTGTCCCTGATCATGGAGTCAGTTATGTCACTGAAGTTGCAGGATTGCGCTAGCAGTCTAATGTTAGTTAGATAACTATTGAAGGATTCATCATTACCTTGCATCCTCTGCTTAAAGATGGAGCGCTCAAATATTTAGTTTGCGTCCACCTCGCAGTGGCTGTAGAATTTATCCAGGATGGTTTGGTATTTTGTTTTGTCTTGCCCTTCAGTGTATTGAAATGAGTTGAAGATCGCTATCGCATGGCCACCCTCAGTAGAAGAGGTACCTTCCGAGCATCGGTCGCGCCATGTAGGTCGGATGCTTCCACGTATAGTTGAAATTTTTGTTTGAACGAATGCCAGTTGGCACTAAGATTACCGGTGGTCCTGAGTTGATGAGGAGCCTGAATCTTGTCCATCGTGCCTGGATTTGGTAGCTGGTTGTTTCTGACCTTACTGAGTTGAACTAGGGAGATTGAGCAGTCACTCCTGTACCATGTTGTGTTACTTCAAGTAGGCTTTGCTGAAGGATGCTCCAGACTCTGAGATAAGTTCAACATATTTATTGAGCGATAAACAATGCTCCTAAATGAGTTCGACACTCGCTACTCTGACTCTAGTAACTCAGTCTACTCCGCTGACTATACAAGCTTGCTCTAGACCACGTTCTAGAGTGCGATGTTGCTGTTAACCAACCCTGTCTTGCTCTCTAGGTTTCTGCTGGTGGAAGAGGCAGAGCCTGTGTGCCTTGTCCTTTTTATAGTGGGCGTGTAGGGCCCCCTTGTGGTTATGCCACCTCGGGGTGTCCTGATTACCCATTGGTTGTGTCCTGTTCTGATGACCCATTGGTTGCGTGTCTGCATATCATGACAGAGATATTGGGAGGTTTTCATTTTACTCATGAAAAGTTGTTAGCACAAGTCCCAAACAGAAACAGCTGTGGAGACAGAATCCATGACAGTTTTTAAGAGAACAGTGAATAAATATTTTGAAAAGAAAAACGTTAAAGAGTTTGTGGAAAAGATAAGGAAGTGGAAGTAAATAGATAGCACGACAAGGGAGCCAGCACAAATAGCGTGAGCCAAATGGCCATTTTCTATCTTGTAAAGTTCTATGATTGTAAATGAAACTGCTCAAGAATAATTTCCCTGCACCAATTTAAATTTTAAATGTATTTGCCCATTCCCCTCAGTAAAGTAGGACCTTTATGTGGAGATTTCACCGCTGTTTAATGTCAACATCTGCAGATGCAAATTATTCAGGAGTCTCATAAATGCTCCACATCTGCTGTTTTTTTTTCCTGCAGACTATTACTTTCCAACATGCAATTGGAGGCATGCCACTGAAAATTAATAAGCATGTGATATTCAATAAACCTTGCTGACCAGCAAATTGCCACTTAACAGCAATTGAAATTTCAGGAGCCTCCAGGTGCAGTTAATTTCTGAATGCTGCTATAAATTCTATACCAGTGTGCTCAATAAGTCTCTGTCTTCTACATGTGTAGAATTCAACATTAGAGGAACAAGTCCTGGCTAAATTGTGGTCTTCTCATTTCTGCAACTAAGGATTCCAGGTGATTGCACAAAGGTCTCCATTATCTGGTGATTCCCATTTTCCAAATGAGAAAAGGCTTCGGAATTCAGAAACACAAAAGGACATAGGAGTCCTAGTCCAAGATTCTCTTAAAGTTAACGTGCAAGTTCAGTCGGCAGTTAGGAAGCAAATGCAATGTTAGCATTCATGTTGAGAGGGATTCAATACAAGAGCCGGGATGTACTGCTGAGGCTGCATAAGGCTCTGGTCAGACCCCATTTGGAATATTGTGAGCAGTTTTGGGTCCCATATCTAATGTGCTAGCTTTGGAGAGGATCCAGAGGAGGTTCACAAGAATGATCCCCGGAAAGAATCTAGGCCCCTCAGTATTCTGTAAGTTTCAATGAAATCCCCCCCTCATCCTTCTAAACCCCATCGAGTCCTCAACAATTCTCATATGACAAAGTGCGATATTTCCAAATGGACTGCAAAAGTCTTATCCGCTCCTGTACATTTTTATATTCTTTAATAGATCTCAAAAAATCAAATTGAAAATGATGGTAGTTCATGATGTGGAATGTGATGGGGAACATAGGGCGCACAGATCTAACCAAAGAAAATCAGAGTCTGTTCGAGGCAGCATTAGCAGAATTGTTACTGCCAATTGTAGCGGCGGGAACGACCCCGCTATCTAGCGACACTCTATTGCTACTTCGGGACCCGGCGGGGAATGTCGCCCGAGGCTGGACTTCAGCATATTTTCCTGCACTGAGGAGCTCCGACACGCGGGGCTCCTCAGTGCAGGAAGAGATCTGGAAGCCAGTTTTAAATGGCGCCCCGATCTTTGCCTCCCCCCCCCGCCCGAAGTGGCCCCCGTGCCCCTCCCATGTCCCAACTCACCTATCAGGGGGGCCTCGGGACCACCCCGCACCCCACCTCACATGGGCGGGGCACCCCTGGTCACAATACCTGGCCCAGGAAAATGGCAGCCTGACACCTTGGCCCTATCAGGCTGGTAGTGCCAAGGTGACCAGGTGGCACCAGGCACCCCAGGGTGCCATGCTGCCTGGAGGCCAACAATCTGGGGGCTGCCAATCGCCTGGTAGACCCCTCCAAGTGTCAGTCCGCCTGGCCCCCATTTGTGGGGATCAGTGCTGAACGGCGCCTGGCTGAGGTCTCCTTGGTGAGACCTTTAGATGCTGAGTGGTCGTTCAATTTGGCGTCAGCACGGCTAAGTGGGTTTCTAAACTCACTTGCCATACAAGCCTAGGTCCCGCCCAGCCAGGTCGCGACGTCTTGCTGTGTCCATCGCTCTCAGTTGTGCTGCCGGCTGTCTGATTGACTGCAGTTCTTAGAGATGGGACTTCCTCTCCATTGGATGCAGAAGACCTGCCTGGAGACAATTAGCGGCTGTAAAATGATTGTGGGACGAGTTTGTCAAGCAGAGGCAGGCTGGTCGCTGGCCCCATGAGCACTTCGCATGTGGCAGAGATTGAAAACGAGACCTCCCTGAACTTTGTGGCTGTTTCACACCAGGAGACGTATTTTCCCTGAAGCCAACAGGAAATGTAAGAACCCTGACTGTACTGTATTACTTTACAGTGTATTTGAGGACGGAATATATTATCAACCCTAATTCAGCTTGCTTCGTAAAATTCCAGAGTTTGGACAGACATATTTCTAGTTATCATCATCCTGTGTGCTCTATCCAAACAGGTCCTTGGTTCATAGTCTTCTCCATGTCTCATTTTTCAATAAACTCAATTTTGAAGCTATCCAGTACTGAGATTCTTCCTTACTCTTCCTCTTTTTCTCGGGAATCATAATGTCCTTTACTACTCCATTTCTTCTCAAGATGTGCCTTTTTCCTAATTACATTCAGCAAATGTCTTTGTTCATTCACACTCCTCACCGCTTCATCATATGTAAGTTTTTCTTTACTTCATTAGTAACAAATAAAGTAACAAGTACAGTATTTATAGTAACTTGTATATAATATAAACCTGATTATTTTTAAAAACTGTACCTCTGAAAAACATATGTTGGATTGAATGGAAAATGTGCTATAAAGGGTGATGACATTATTTTATTGCAGTGAGTGAGTTACAGTCTGGCACACGAATAAATATAAAATTCATATTTCATGTCCTTCAAAAGCAAAGTCTATTTATAATGCTCCTGTGGTCCAAAAATTCTTCAAACTTCGAGCAAACTATTGGCTTCTTTGTAAGTTTAATTTTAATGGACAATATAAAAATCATAGATAGAATTTTAATGCTCTTCAGTACTCCATGTGAACCATTTCTCACTTATATCCAGAATTGAATGATCACCACCATGAAAATTTCTGGAACAGCGATTAAATCAACCTCAGATATTTCTTGGCTTGAATATCATGGAATTAAAAAAGAAATTTCAATAGCATTTCAGAGTTAACAGCAAATTCTGAATGGTAGGGAGTGGCACTCTTACTATTCGATGCCATTTAGGTAGCTATTCAGTGGGTTATTATTGGTGTAAAAGGACATATGTACAGACATGCAAACCTTCAGTTATTAAATGCTTTAGCTTGTGCTGATAAAGTGATTACTGGTATGACAATTGGGGAAATGCAATTATTCTATGATAGTTATATCGCTGTCATAAACTGGAATGCTTATTATTCATAGATTTGCCCAGATAATGTGATACTAGATATAAAATTGGGAACATTTCTGCTTTCATTTATTCATTGCGGTATTGTGCTCGGTATGTTTGGTCACTTTATTTTTCTCTTGGCCCTGATTCTTTGCAGCAAAGTGAATGGACACACAACTGCTCCTCAGCAACTCCTTGTGTCAGCAGCCACAAGGGTCAGGGGAAACCCAGGAATAATTCTTTCTAGGGCCATGCTATAGTCTTTTGCTCAGTTTCTCCTCTCTTAATGCAACTCAGGTTGAGATTTGAGAGGAGCGCTATTCAAACCTGCGATCTTCCTCCAATACAGCTGCAATTTGCATATCTAAAAATAAGCCTTTTAAATCTGAGTGAACTGATTTTAAATTACTGAAAATAACTTTTAAAGCCTACAAAACTATTTTCTGGCGAGGTTGATATAATGAGTTATGTAATTGATATGGTGAATTTTTAAAAATGGAAATCTTTCAAATTATGCCTATGCCCAAAAAGTCCAGTTTAAATGTTTATGCGCCATTGAAGACTTACAAACAAGCACAGTTAGCAGAAAACTCTTAATCGTCATTAATTCATCCTGGTAGGGAATGGCTTCATTTGTGGGCAGAGTCTACTTCTAGTGCAATGTTTTTAATAACGATGCAAAGGATTGGGAAACACAATTTGCTCTGAAGCAATTTGCACTTAAAATTCCAGAATCTTTTGCCCTAGTTACGCCGATAAAGTGAATTACACCAAGGCAAACAGTCCAATCAAGCGGGATTCCAGGTACGAAACTTAATGGATTCTCATCGGAATATCAAAAGGTGTGTGTGACATTTTCCCCACACTGCTCAATGGTTATGTTGTTTTACTTTCGTGAAGCTTACATTTAGCAGCTAAAAGTTTATTGTGTATGTGTTTGATTTTCCGGAAGAGTCACACTTCAAAGAAGTAAAACCCAATTAATGGAAGCCTTTTTAGTTTCAGAGGGAGCAAATCCTGCTTGCTCAACCTCAATATCCTAGATAGACATTGAAAACTTTGATCATGTAGCGCACATGAGATACCAGACAAATCCCGTTTTCAGACAGAAAGACATCCAAGGCAAGGCAGATGATAATGGACTGTAGAGAGAAAGTAGGTGGTGGGGGTGGGCTGGCAAGCTGTTGAATGCTCCACGTGTCTGTGCTGGAGTTTCTACTAATTTGCTAATTGCTAATCTACACTTGCACTCTGGATTCAGAAATAAAGAACAAGCAAACCGATATTTATGTAAAGTAAAGCCACCATAGTCCCAGATGACCATAGGCTACTTTCCCCTTTGAGAGAGAGAGCTGACTGGTGGTGATTTAACTTGACGATCACCACACCTCAGGTGAGGGGAAAGGTTGAGAAGGCTTTAACCTCAGCCAGTCCGGGAATTGAACCCACACTGTTGGCCTCACTCTGCATCACAAGCCAGCTGTCCAACCAACTGAGCTAACCAACCCTCAACAGTTCTGTAGCATCTTTCACAATGCACTAACATACCAAAATGCTTCAAGCCAGATAAGTATCTTTGTACTTAAGAGCACAAATAATTGTAGCAAAAATAGGCCCTATGGCTCCTCTAGTTTGCTGAGTATTTTAATAAGACCAGGACTGATCCTCAACTCCACTTGCCAATCACTGTAATATCCCTTGATTCCATTACAGTCCATAAATATACTGAACTCAGCCTTGAATATGCTCAATGAGTAAGCATCAGCAGCTGTATGGGGTAGAGAATTCCAAAGATTCATAACCATCCGTGGGAATAAATTTCTTCTCATCTCAGTCTAAAACAGCACCAACACTACTCTGCCGCTGATGTTTTCAAGCTTCCTACCTTAATGTTGCTGTTCTCGTGTGCCTAGTCTAAATAAATGAACCCACAAAATGTTTATAGAAACTCAGCACCCTGAGCAAACATCATCCTTGAATGAAAGGACAGCTAACGATGACCTCCATGTTACATTGTTATGTTTATCTACAAGTACATTAAAATCCCTCTAAAAACCAACAGTTAATAGTTTCTCACTATTTAACAAGTATTCTGTTTTACTGTTGTTACTACCAATGTGAATAACAATTCCCCACACCATAGTCCATCTGTTACCTATTTGTCCACTCATGTTATACGAGGGAGATATTAGGAAATTGGGTCCAGAAATGGGATCGAAGATATAGCAGACAAAAGACTGAGGAAGAAAACTGCTAGCACAGAGCCAGAAGGATATGCCCACACCTGGTATGAGTTACATTGTCCCATTCAGACTTAAACTCGTTAGTGGGAATGAACAGGATGGCCCTATTCAGCAATTGTGAGTCATTCAAGATCCATTGTCCTTCAGGACATTCCTGTCTGACCAGTGATTAGCCGATTATAGAGTTTGGTGGCCTCTTTATCCATCAATGGGAGGTTAGTTACATATCAACAGCGTGGCTCTATTCTTTTGTATGAACAGGAGTAGGAAATCCAACAGCCAAGATAACGATGATGGGTTCAAGTCTGGAAACCCCAGGAGAGAACCTTTGTTTGAGGGGCTTGGTGGAGCTTAGAGAGAGAGAGAAAGAATCCTGTTTTGAACAGGTACAAAAAGAAGGCTTTGGAAAGTGGCAGAGAGAGGTCATGAAAGTTGCCACTGAGGCAGCCTTTGGAAAGCGTTCTAAAAGAACACCCCCAATAAATCAAATATCGCTTTTGCCTATCTGTGTAAGTGGAATGAGAGCTGAATGTTCATTAAAAGTACTGTTTAATGGGAATCCATGTGTTATAGTTAAGAAACTACATGTAATCTGTTATTGTTAGAGTTGCCGTTTAAATGTTTAAATATTGCTTTTCTTTTGTTTTAATAAAGCTTGTTTATAAAATAACCAAGCCCTATCTCTTATGATATCCCTCCTGGAATGAATCGATCTTTCCGCACCTCCTTAAAACTTTAAAAAGACTGTGGCTCTGGTCCTTAGCCATTGCTTTGAGTTGACCAGGCATCTGTAATACTCACTTAACCTATCTATATCTCAATACAGACACTTAGGTCACAACTTTAACTGCCATGGGGAGGTGAGTTCGGCTGTGGGCAATGGGTTAGTGTCCACGAATGTAGCATCAGATGGGACATCAACATGACCCTAACCACTTCTGAGTTTAACTCAGGTGGGTATGCATGCAAGCAAGAACACCTGTGGAGCTGTCAACTGAGTAGTTCAAATATCCAAGGACGCAATTAACTGAAGATGTAACCCAGACTTCTGTCCTTAACAGTCAACACATGAATTTTGGGAGCTGTGTGGAACTCGCCAGTATAAACTTGGAGAGAGCACAGTGCATCGTGTTTTTCCAATCAAATTGACAAATTGTGAAGCTGAACAGTTGCAGCCCTGCCTAGGTGAGAGGCTGCTACTCAGAAACAGTTTTTTTTCTGTGAGTGTGCTCTCAATGCTGATTTCTTAAAAGTTCCTTAACCTGATTTAACTTCAGTCGCTGTGAACAGCCCTTCACTCCTGATGAGACCAGCTTATTTATTTCTGCCTTACATCTCTGATGAAGACCAAAAGGATGTTATGATCTCCTGAGAGACCTATAAGTTTTAAATTGATTTGATCTTCCAATTATTCGCTGAAGAATGACATGACAAAATTTCATGCTTTCAAACTTTTACTGCAACAAATTACTCAAAAAAAACACTTGACTAAACACCATTTTCTTTGACTTCAGCAATTTATACTTTAAAATCCAGGTGACATTCCCCTTTTACACTTATCATTTATCTCACTCTCCACATAATTATAATTCTTTTAACAAACAGTTCACTGTTGTTCCAACTTCTAATGGGTTCCTGTATCCTTAAATCTACCCAAAGCAATAAAGCCTGTTCCAATGATTCTTCTTCCTTCATACAATGCCAGGGTGAATTTCCCTTGCCAGGGATCCTTAGATGGCTACAGGATATATAATTTTGACTAGAGACCACCCCCCGCCCTTTGAGATGGTTCACAAAGCCAAGCAGCCCCTCCCCTCAGCTGGGAAGCCAGAACTTCTGTCTGTGATATTCACTGATTTCTCAGGACATTTGCAACACGATCTCAAAAATAGCCTCCTCAGCATCGCCGAAGACCCGGATTCGATCCCAGCCCCAGGTCACTGGCCGTGTGGAATTTACACATTCCCCCCCATGTCTGAGTGGGTCCCATCCCCACAAACCAAAAATGTGCAGGGTGGGTGGATTGGCTGCTCTAAATTGTCCCTTAATTGGAAAACAAAAATAATTGGGTACTTTAAATCTATTTTAAAAACTAGCTTCCTCAGTTCTCTTCCCCATAGCAGCATGAAACACATTAACCTTGCACTCATATAGCAATGGTAATTAGCTATTCTTGATCCCAACTCCCATTCACCTGAGCAGTAAATGGACAGGTTACAGTACAACTGTTTACAACCTGATACCCTATTTACAAACACCCTTTCTGGGAGATTGAGAGACTTAAAGTCTACTCATTGTAAATCCAAAGCCGGCTGCCATTGTCTCCAAGTGTAAATACTTTGCATCTTCATAGTAAAACAACCTGCGACTTTGTTTGATTTCCAACAATCAAACCACTTGGGCAGTGTGTCAGACGAACTGCAAAAAAATCACTTAATTAACCCTAAATTTGAAGCTATAGTCCCAAAATATAGCAACCTTATAAACCTTATAATTCTAACAAAGAGTAACAACAGCACCATATACTACGTTCACATTCTCACCGTGTTTGCGTAGGTTTCACCCCTACAACCCAAAGATGTGCAGGGTAGGTGGATTGGCCACGCTAAATTGCCCCTTAATTGGAAAAAATGAATTGGGTACTCTAAATCTATTTTGAAAAAAGATATATGCTACACCACAGGACAGAGGGAAGGGACATAAATAATTAGCTCCAAAGAGTCAAGATCCCTAATGTGGGTTAACAGGCAGTGAATGAGCTCTCTCAACATGTGTGTGGACCAGTGCACTAAAGGTTCAGGTTTTCACAGCAGATTGGTTGTTGGCACTGCTGCCTCACAGCGCCAAGGACCCGGGTTCAATTCCGGCCTTGTGTGACTGGATTGGATTGGGTTGGATTTGTTTATTGTCACGTGTACCGAGGTACAGTGAAAAATATAATTCTGCGTGCAGCTCAAACAGGTCATTTAGTAAATGAAGAGAAAATACATAATAGGCCAACACAAGGTACACAATATAAATACATGGACACCGGCATTGGGTGAAGCATACAGGAGTGTAGTATTAATCAGATCAGTCCATAAGACGGTCATTTAGGAGTCTGGTAACAGGGGGGAAGAAGTTGTTTTTGACTCTGTTAGTGCGTGTTCTCAGGCTTTTGTATCTCCTGCCCAATGGAAGAAGTTGGAAGAGTGAATAACCCGGGTGGGAGGGGTCTTTGATTATGGGAGTGAGTAAACTGGGTGGGAGGGGTCTTTGATTATGGGAGTGAGTAAACTGGGTGGGAGGGGTCTTTGATTATGGGAGTGAGTAAACTGGGTGGGAGGGTCTTTGATTATGGGAGTGAGTAAACTGGGTGGGAGGGGTCATTGATTTGACTTCAGTCCTAAATTTGATTGACTGCATGTGTGGAGTTTGCATGTTCTCCCCATTTCTACAAGGGTTGCCACCAGTTACCTCCCACAGTCCAAAGATGTGCAGGTTAGGTGGATTTGCCATGATAAAAAATGTCCCTTAGTGTGCAGGGATATGCAGGTTAGGTGGGTTACGGGGATAGGGCGGGGGAGTGGGTTAAGGTAGGGTTGGTGCAGACTCGACGGGCCGAATGGCCTCCTTCTGCATTGTAGGGATTCTTTGATCCTATGATTGTTGCCAACATCTACAGTCTCTTTGAGCAAGACCTCTATCCCAGTGGACATGCATTGCACTGGCCATTAAGATGGTTATTATTGGAAGGCCATCATGCAACAGCCCCCCACCCTCTCCACCACCCTTAGTTCTCTTCTTGGTTCTCTTCCCCTCACTGGAGTTCTGTACTCTCGTAATCTCACGCAGAGATTGTAAGTTGAGAAATGGATTCTGTGGGGAGGCTGGAAGGACAACATCTATCGATAGTGACTGTGACACATGAGTATCATGTGGCATAAAGATGAGGGTGAATGTGAGTGTTGGCTGTTCAGCAGAGGAAGGGCCTGGAGAGAGGGGAATGAATGGGGCTGTAAAGTGCATTGGTCTGAGGCATGTTATGCAGGAAATTGCTGGGAAAGTCAGAATGTGGCACTTGGCATCAGAAATGTTATGCCACTCACCTTTCCAGCCCTCCTTAGGTTCTTGAACCTCTTGGGGCTCTGTCTCCAGGTTGAAGAGACCACAGTCCTGCTGCTCACTTCCTCAGTCACCTCCAGCCACATTGTTTGGTTTGACCGGTTGGCCTCCTCCGCCTATCCTTGGCAAACATGCTAAAAAGATTTTTAAAACTACATTTCCAACTGTCGGAGAATCCACTCTAACATCTGCATCACCTCTTTAAAATAGCTTTTCAAAATGCCGAGCAACTAATCTCATTTTAGACATACAAGTACTATCTGCGAGGACGTTTCCGGTGCAAATCTATTTATGTGACAAAGCTTGAACCACTGCAGTTTATATGGTGCACCCAGAGTGATGTAAGGAGGGAGTTCCAAGATTTTGAACCAGCAACTTTGAAGAAACAACAATATCGAGCAGAATTTTCCCCCAAAAATGGCGGTGTCTGCTTCACCCAGAAAACTGCTGTGTTTCCCCCCCAAAGAAACAGGCAGGTTTCCTGACGAGATCTTCCCACACTTTGCCACATTTTGAAGGGGGGGGGGGGGGGGTTTGTGTCATTATTGGGAGGGGCGGGGCCTAATCACACTGGCAAGCCTGGCTTCACAGAGATTGGGACGCCCTTTTTAAAGGACGCCAGAACACAAAGTGAAATTAAAATCTCCATATCCCGTCCCCCCCACCCTCCCACCCCTACATACACACACCTACACACACCCTCCGCTATCGATATCGGGACACTAACTCATTCATAGTATGTTTCCCCACCCCATCCCCTGAACATTGATTGCCAGCCAGATCTTCTCCCAATCCCCCAACCCCGAAAATTTACTGCCGGCCTGATAACCCACTAATCCCCCCCCCCCCCCCCACATACACAAACATTGAACGCCGGCCTGGTCTCCCCCCCCCATCCCCCCCCCCCCCCACATACACAAACATTGAACGCCGGCCTGGTCTCCCCCCACCCCCCATCCCCCCCGAACATTGATCACCAGCATTTGGGCATCAGGGCCTTTGGCTTTTGCAATGGGTCGCCTGCATGCCCTGTCTCCTTCATACCACGCTCCCCCTTCAGGCCCCTCAGTGCTGTTCCCTGGCATTGCGCCCTGGTAGAGACTGGCACTTGCAGGTGGACATTGCCAGGGTGACACTGCCCTCTCATGTTACCAAACACCCGAGTGCTACAATGGCCTCTGAGCCCCCTGGTGTCTGGTCTCCATTAGTGTAGACCAATAGTGATTCCCACTGGCGTCACATCAAGCCAATGGGTGAGAACATAACACTTCCCAGAAGATTTGGCGTCAAGCCAACCCTGCATATTAAAATCTTTTTAAATGCATTGTAATCAGGTTCCCTCCCTCGCTGGGCATGGACCTGCTGACGTCTGCTGGGAGGGCCTGGGAACAGTGCGGACTGTTTGGTACCTAGTGAAAATCCCATTTCAGGGATCTCCCAGTATTTTCTTGACATAGCAGGATTTGTGCTGGGCGCAATGCACCAGAAATTCACTTCCTTCGTTTCAAGCCAAGATGGTATGTGGCTTTGAGGGGAACTTGCAGGTGGAAGTGTTCCTATACATCTGCTGCCCTTGCCTTCTAGATGATAGAGGTTCTGGTGCCTTGGTCGATGCCAGATCATTTAATTTCTTTTTATAGGCTTTGTAGCAGTTTGATACAACTGAGCGGCTTGCTAGGCCATTTCAGAGGGCATTTAAGAGTCAACCACATTGCTGCGGGTCTGGAGTTACATGTAAGCCAGACCAGGTCAGGATAGCAGATTTCCTTCCTTAAAGGACATTAATGAACCAGACGAGACAATCTTTTTATGCTCACTATTATCACGTTTAGCTTCTAATTTCAGATTTATTAACTGAATGTAAATGCCACCAGCTGCCACAGTGGCATTCAAACCTGTGCATTCAGAGTCTTAGTCCAGGCCTCTGGGTTACCAGTCCGGTGACATTACGATTATGCTTGTCTATTTCTGCCATTATCTATCTTGTTACAAATGTTTCATGCAGTCAGATAAATCACATTCAATTTTAACTTTTTACCATTGTTCTATGATTTGAACTTATTCACTGATGCAATATTACCATTAATTGTTTTTGTCCCTTCTTGCCGCACCTCTCTTACCTTTGCCCAGTCACTGCACTGCTTTGTGCCTTGCCTTACCTTGTTAAATTCATAAACATCTTCTCACTGAAGCCACCCCCACGCTTACTAATTTAAAGCCCAAGCTACAGCCATAGCTAATTTAAAAGGGCACTAGTCCCAATCTGATTTCAGTGGTGCCCATTCCAAAAAAGACTCCCTTCTTCCCCAGTACTGATGCCAATGTTACATGAATTGAAACTCCTCTCTCCCATACCACCCTTTGAGCCAAATTTCAATTCCCTGATCCATTTAACCCTATACCAATTTACATGAGCGATTATCTTTGAGTTTCTGCTTATTAATTTGCTGCCTGGCTCCTGAATCTCCCTCAGCAGAAGCTCATTTCCCATTCTATCTATGTTGTTGATTCCTACATGGACCATAACAACTGCATTCCACTCTCCCAACCTCCAGTTTGCTACTCTTAGCAATATTGTAAGTTATTTTCCAGCCACAAGGAGGTGTCTTTAACCTGGGCACCAAGTGGCTAACACAACCCTTGGAATTCCTGGCCACTGCTGTGGAGAACAGTACTGATTCTCCTGACAATCCTGTCCCCATCACCAACACATTCATTTTCACTCCCCCCACTTGAATGGCCTCCGCTACCACCATGCCATTTAGTCGGTTAAATAATCTATGCATTTAATCATATTATCTTATCAGTTTTAGACTTTCAATTAATTACTTGGTTGAAGTCATACATAATCTTAAATATTTGCCTGTAGCACAAGCACTGGAGGCAAATAACAGCACATGCCCATCACTTTTGGACACCTTATTGAGCCACACTCAAGTTAAAGTTGTTGATTCATCTTCTTGCTCATAGAATTAAGCAATATTCAGGCAATCAATTACGGCTGACTTGGTTTATATTCATTCATGGTATGTTGGCAACCCCGCTGGCAAGGCGAGCATTTATTTATACAAGGAAAGGGCTCAGCCATTTGCCAGTGACAGTAGACTGAAAACGTGCAGTGTTCCATCATTACAAAACTACATTGCCATTTCAGTAAAGTATGAGTCTAAGGCACGGGCTTGGCTGCTGCAGTAATTTCTTGTGACCACATCAAAAGGGAAACATCCTAGCCTCAGAGGTGGTAGAACAAAAAAGGACCAGGAAGTTGATCCCCCATGTCAAAGGCCCAACTTCTGCTGAATGTCAGTAAAACTCAGACTCTTCAACCTTGAAATGAAACAAATAGAGGAACCCACAGAGGTGCACAGGAAAATAAATTGATAATGTATTTCAACTTAAGGACAAGGCAATGTAGTCAAAAATAATTTCAAGGCAGATGCTTGGCAGTGTTTTGACCAATGTCTGAAATGATCTTCCAAATATGTAGTGAAAGCAAAAGCTTTGGAATCATTTCAGAGGTAGTTTGCTGCTGTGATATAGGAGACTGCAGTTTTCAATGGGAGAATGAGCTCGATGTAACAAATAGGCTCTCTCATCTGTACAACTGTTGCTGATCTTTATGGAAAATTGAATCATTTTGAGCAAATCACTAAAGCAGGAATGTCAAGCATCTTTACAGCGTTGCTGCCTCATCAGATTCTCATTTTAAATAGACAGATCCAAAAGTAATTTTCATGCTGTTTGGTTTGGCAGCATGCAGTGTGATTCTTTTTATATGTTAAAATATGATTTATATCTATTGACACATTGGCCTGAATTTTCACTCTCGGGCTAGGAGCACAGAATAAGGACAATTCCCGGCTCCATGAACCTAACCAAGGAGAAAGTTCCCGAAAGGTGGGATTTTCGTTCTGGGGTGGGAACTTCCCCGGGAGTCGGATAAATGCGGAGGCTGCCAGTTGCAGAGGCAAGCTGGACAGAAAGCCTGCAACAGCGTCCCGATATTTTGTTGAAGTTTGTTATGGGCGAGGCGTGTTCAGAACCCCAAAATGGATCATGGATTTCAACCAACCTCTCCCTTTAATGTATTTGTTGCTTTTCCGAGCACACGGCTTGTTCCCTAGGGGTGGGATTATAATTATGGACACATGGGTTTTTAAACACAAAACTATGTTTACTCCATGAACTCAACTTAACATCTGAAATAAACATTGGATCTCTTAACACCCCTTACTCCAAAGGTAACTCAGAAAATATTGCAACAGTAAATAATTCCTTAAAATGTTCCTTCAAACTTCCAAGAGACTTAATACCTTTAAACAAAATCACATCAGGTTAAAGGCTTCAACATTATAAGTTTAAATCACCCAAATGATCCAGAGATGGTCTTTTATGGCAGACATCACAGCTCACTGCAAACACAGACACACACAAGCTGTTTTTAAAACTGCAAAACAAAACTGCCAAAATGGCTGACCTGAGCTCAGCCCCACCCACTCTCTGACATCACTGTTTTCTTAACGGTACATTCCTTAAACATCTATGTCTTAAAGGTACTCTCACATGACACCTCCCCCCCAGAAAAAAAAATAAACCATCAACATCAAGATGGTTTCATTTTTCACTTTTGTACCATCCACTAAGAAATGTATACAGTAAATATACCTTTTCGTTTTTTAAAAAAACAACACATTCAAACAGGTATAATAATATAGTCCATTTTCTTTGTTCTTCTTCCTTCAACCGAAATCCTTCTCAATTGATCACATTCATGACAAAGCATCGGCTATCACATTTTCCCGTCCTGCCACATGTACTATTTTTGAATGAAATGGCTGTAACAACAAACTCCAGCGAAACAGTCTTGCATTGTTATTCCGGAATCGCTCCAAAATCGCCAAAGGATTATGATCCGTATATATAATGGTGTCAGATGGATTGCTAGTCACATAAATGTGAAAATGTTGCAAAGCCAGCACCAAACTCAAAGTCTCCTTCCCAATCGTCGAATACTTTTTCTGGTGAGAATTCAATTTCTTTGAAAAATAACCAACAGGCCGCTCTAGCCCTTCGTCGTCGTCTTGTAGAAGCACTGCACCTACGCCCACATCGCTCGCATCCACAGCCACTTTGAAGGGTTTGGTATAATCTGGGATGACTAACACAGGAGCAGTGGTTAACACAGCCTTCAGGCCGTCAAATGCCTGTTGACACTCCGCTGTCCACTGGAATTTGTTACGCTTCTTGAGCAAATCCGTCAGTGGAGCGAACACACTGCTAAAATTTGGTACAAATTTCCAGTAAAATCCACTCATTCCAAGAAATCGCATTATTTCCCATCGTGTCAAGGGTATCGGAAACTCACCAATAACTTTCGGTTTCACATCCCGTGGGACCAGTTGACCCTGTCCGATTGTATGGCCAAGGAAAGTGACCTGGGCTTTTCCAAATTCACTTTTGGCTAGGTTTATCACCAAACCCGTCTCCTGAAGTCGATCGAATAACTCCCTCAGATGTTTTAAATGTTCTTTCCATGTCTGGCTGAAAACTACCAGATCGCCGATGTATACCGCACAATTGGGTAATCCTGAAACAACTGTATTAGTTAACCGTTGAAATGTTGCTGGGGCATTTTTCATGCCAAATGGCATAACTTTGAATTGGTATATACCATCTGGAGTCACAAAAGCTGAAATCTCCTTCGCCCTTTCACATAAAGGTACTTACCAGTAACCTTTCAGTAAATCCAATTTGGAAATAATAGCCGATTGTCCCACTTTCTCAATGCAATCCTCCAAACGTGGGATAGGATAAGAGTCCATTCTTGTAACTGCATTCAACTTTCAATAGTTCACGCACAACCGTTGGGTACCGTCTGGTTTAGGTACCATCACTATGGGTGAGCTCCATTGGCTGCAACCCACTTCAATTACGCCATTTGTAAGAATACTCACAATCTCTTTGTTAACCTGTGCCAATTTTAAAGGGTTAAGTCTATATGGATGTTGTTTGATAGGAACAGCATTTCCCACATCTACATCATGTATAGCCATTTTAGTACTTCCCAATTTATCTCTACAAATTTGCCCATGTGATATCAATAACTCTTTCAGGTCAGTTCGTTTTTCCTCTGGAAGGTAACTTAACAATTCATCCCAATTTTTAAACATCCTCATTTTCTAATTTAATTTGAGGTATGTCAAATTCACAGTCATCTGGATTCGGTTCGTCACTTTGAGTTAGAATCATTAAAACCTCCTTTTTCTCTCCTTCCCTTTCAAAGTACCTTTTAAACATATTCACATGACACACTCGGTGAGTCTTCCTTCTATCTGGTGTTTTTACCACATAATTCACCTCACTTAATTTCCTTTCAATCTGATACGGTCCACAAAGCCTAGCTTTTTAAGGCTCACGTACCACTGGTAACAACACTAAAACTTTATCTCCACGGCAAAACTACAAACTTTGGATTTCTTGTCCGCTACCCGTTTCATCACATTTTGTGCAACTTTCAAATGTTGTCTAGCCAATTCGCCTGCTCTATTCATTCGTTCCCTAAAATTTGACAAGTAATCTAAGAGTGTAATTTCCGATTTCTCACCCATCAATTTTTCCTTAATCAATTTAAGTGGTCCTCTTACCTCATGACCAAAAATTAGTTCAAAAGGACTAACTTTGGTAGACTCATTAGGTGCATCCCTAATTGCAAACAATACGAATGGAATTCCTTTATCCCAAACCTCTGGATAATCTTGACAATACGCCCTTAACATTGTCTTTAATGTCTGATGCCACCTTTCTAACGCTCCCTTCAATTCTGGATGGTACGCAGTTGATTTAAATTGTTTTATTCCTAACCTATCCATAACTTCTTTGAATAACTTTGAAGTAAAATTAGTTCCTTGATCCGATTGAATTTCTGTGGGTAGTCCATATCTAGTAAAGAATTGAAGTAACTCCTCCACAATCCTTTTAGCTGTAATATTACGTACTGGAATGGCCTCTGGAAACCTAGAAGACACATCCATTATAGTCAAAAGATATTGATTCCCAATTTTTGTTTTAGGAAGCGGTCGTACACAATCGATTAGGACCCTTGTAAAAGGTTCCTCAAATGCTGAAATGGGTATTAAGGGCGCTGGTTTTATCACTGCTTGAGGTTTCCCTATCACTTGACATGTGTGACATGATTGACAAAATTTAACTACATCTTTATGTAGTCCAGGCCAATAAAAATGTTTCTGTATTTTAGCTTGACTTTTCCTTATTCCCAAATGACCTCCCACTGGTACCTCATGCGCAACTCGCAACACCTCCTTTCCATACCCTACCGGCAATACTACTTGATGAACTTCTGCCCACATTTCATCCACCTGCATATGTACAGGTCTCCAATATCTCATCAAGACATCATTTGTACGGTAATAACACTCTGGTATACTCTAAGATTCCTCTTCCATATATGCTTTCTGATATATCCGTTTTATCTCTACATCTTTCAGTTGTAACTCCGCCAATTTTCCTGAACTAAAAATATCCGCCTCATACTCCACCTGTTCTTGTTCTTTTTCAACCATCTGATCAAAAATCGTTTCTGATAATTGCACTTCATCTTCACTCTTTGATTTCTCCTCTTGTCTTACCCTGTGACTTTGCGACCTTGTTACTACACAATCCGGAAAAATCCCAGGATATTCGTCCTTCAACACTTCAGTTGTCTGATTTTCCACTGGCTTATCAACCACAGTAGGCATCACTCCCACCTGCGATCCAGCTATATCATTACCCAAGATAAACTGTATTCCTGGACAAGATAGTTTATCTATTACTCCTACTACCATTTCACCACTCTTCACTGCACTTTCCAACCTTACCTTATATAATGGAACGCTACTCCTCTCACCCTGAATTTCACATATCACCATCGTTTCTGGCAACATTCTTCCCAAACTACATAATTCCTCATCTCTTACCATTAAAGATTGACTAGCTCCTGTATCTCTTAAAATTGTGACTTCTTTACCTGCTCCTCCTGATACACATGAGTAAACTTTACACACACAAGTAAATTCTTTAAAGACATCTGGCACCTTCTTAACAATTACGTCTTAAACAGGCTGTACAATCGTTTGCACCTCCTTCGCTTCCCTTGGACTTTCCTTTACCACTCTAACAAACCCCGCTGTCTTATCCTGTTTTACCACATCAGTCTTCCCAGTGCTTTTCTTCAACCACCAACACTATGACTTTACATGGCCTAGTTTATTACAGTGAAAACATCTGAAACGTTTCATTTCTTTTCCACCCTCCTGGATTTCTTTTTTAATCTGAGGTACACTCTCTTTATTGTCTCCCATCAGATTACCTCTCCCTTTACCACTTGAGTATTTCTCATGTCCCCAGTTTCTATCCCTCACCGGCTGAAACTGATGTCGGAAACCAATCTTTGATTTATGAACTAATTCATAATCATCTGCCATTTCCGCTGCTAATCTCGCAGTTTTAACCCTCTGTTCTTCCACATGAGTTCTCACTACATCAGGAATTGAAGTTTTAAACTCCTCCAAAAGTATAATTTCTCTGAGAGCTTCATACATTTGGTCTATTTTCAAAGCCCTTATCCACCTATCAAAATTACTCTGTTTGAGCCTTTCAAACTCCATGTATGTTTGACCAAATTCTTTCCTTAAATTTCTAAACCTTTGTAAGCTTCAGGCACTAGCTCATATGCACGTAAGATGGATTTTTTCACCTCCTCATACGTTCCAGATACCTCCTCCGGTAGTGATGCAAACACTTCACTAGCTCGACCTACCAGCTTTGTTTGAATCAGTAACACCCACATGTCCTGTGGCCATTTCATTTGTTTAGCTACCTTCACAAATGAAATGAAAAAGGCTTCCACTTCCTTCTCGTCAAACTTCGGCAATGCTTGGACATATTTAAATAGATTCCCACCAGGCCTTCGACTATGACGCTCTTTCTCACTATCCTCATCACTATCCTCCAACTGTACGTTTCCCTTTACGTCTGCCAATTTTAACTGACTTTCATGTTACATGGCCATTTTCTGAAGTTCAAACTCCCTCTCTTTATCTTTTTCCCTGATATGTATCTCCCTTTCTTTTTCTTTTTGTTCTGCTGGGTCTATTCTTTCTTTTCTCCTTTCTTCTCTCTCCTTATCTTTTTCCTCTCTTTCTCTTTCTCTTTCCATTTTCCTCTCTCTCTCTCTCATATTCAAGCCACTTTAATTCTTTCTTATGTTCCATTTGTTTAATTTGCAACTGAATTTTTGCCATTTTGCAATTTGAGTCAAACTCTATCTCGGGCAACTTTAAATGCTTAACCACCGCCATAATTACCTCATCTTTCTACATTTTGTCAGGTAATGTTAACTGCAATGTTCTTGCCAAATCTAACAGTCTGCTTTTCATTTCTGTCCGTAAGGTACTACGTGTGACATTCTCCACCACCAAACACTTCTGAGCCTCTGAAAGAGCCATTGTTCACAACACTCTCCCCACTTAAACTAAAATACCACACCGGAAAAGCAACAATCCTTCACTGTCTTTAAGTTCACAAAAGCCAATCCAATAGATAGACTTTTATCCCGGACGAGCCCCCAATTGTTATGGGCGAGGCATGTTCAGAACCACAAAATGTATCATGGAGTTCAACCAACCTCTCCCTTTAATGTATTTGTTGCTTTTCCTAGCACACGGCTTGTTCCCTAGGTGTGGGATTATAATTATGGACACGTGGGTTTTTAAACACAAAACTATGTTTACTCCATGAACTCAACTTAACATCTGAAATAAACATTGGATCTCTTAACATCCCTTACTCCAAAGGTAACTCAGAAAATATTGCAACAGTAAATAATTCCTTAAAATGTTCCTTAAAAACTTCCAAGAGACTTAACACCTTTAAACAAAATCACATCAGGTTAAAGGCTTCAACATTATAAGTTTAAATCACCCAAATGATCCAGAGATGGTCTTTTATGGCAGACATCACAGCTCACTGCAAACACAGACACACACAGGCTGTTTTTAAAACTGCAAAACAAAACTGCCAAAACGGCTGACCTGAGCTCAGCCCCACCCACTCTCTGACATCATTGTTTTCTTAAAGGTACATTGCTTAAACATCCATGTCTTAAAGGTACTCTCGCATCACACTTCCCCCCAAGAAAAAAAAATGGTTTCATTTTTCACTTTTGCACCATCACACTTCCCCCCAAGAAAAAAAGGTACTTAAAGGTACTCTCGCATCACACTTCCCCCCAAGAAAAAAAAATGGTTTCATTTTTCACTTTTGCACCATCACACTTCCCCCCAAGAAAAAAAAATATTTTCATTTTTCACTTTTGCACCATCCACGAAGAAATGTACACAGTAAATATACCTTATCATTTTTTTTAAAAGACATCACATTCAAACAGGTATAATAATATAGTCCATTTTCTTTGTTCTTCTTCCTTCAACCAAAATCCTTCTCAATTGATCACATTCGTGACAAAGCATTGGCTATCACATGTTCCCATCCTGAAATGGCTGTAACAACAAACTCCAGCGAAACAGCCTTGCGTTGTTATCCAGAATCGCTCCAAAATCGCCAAAGGTACTCTCACATGACAAGTTATTTTCTTTTAATTTTAAATTAATAAAACATGAAACAGCCCTCCGGGCCTCACCCCTCCCATTCCCTCGCTCCCCATGCCCACCCATGCCAACCTATGCCAATTCATGTCCCTTACCCATTCCCCATAACCCTTCATACAATCTATGCCACCCTATGCCCCTCTACCCATCCATCATGGTGTTTTACGACTCCTATGTCAACTGAGTGCCAACCCATGCAAACCTAGGCCCCTCACTCATCATCCTTTGTATTTAACCCTTCCATGTCCACTCACCTCATATCCACCTCTGAGGTAAACCTCAGAAACCATGCTGACAGAAAAAAACATGTATATTGATGATGTCACTATTCTTAAAATCTCATTAATTTTAAAAAAACATTCAGTACATTGAAATTCTTTCCTCCAATCATCTACGAACACAAACACTTTACTTCAGTACTTAATTGCCTTTTTTACGAAAACAAACATTTCACTTAAGTATTAAATCTCTTATTAAAACAAACACCTCTACTCTATAACCACTTAGAGCTCTCAATCAAACAGTTTGCTTAACAGGCATCCCACTGTGATATTGTTCAGTTGTGAAATCAATCATGCAACACAAATCCAATAATGGTAGCTTATGTCAACAGTATGAAATAGTAATCATTGATTTTTAACTCAAAGCATTTTTTAAATTTATAGCTGAGCATATTTACATTCATTGATGACTTTGACAGTTCCAATACATTCGGATAGTTCTTTGACAAATTTGACAATTCTTTGATAGTTTGACAGTTCTTTGATAGTCCTTTGACATCTTGACTGTTGTTTGACAGCTTTGACAGTTCCAATAAGTTTATGCACTTTAAGCACATTCATGTCTACTTTTTAAAAACGCAAAGATACCTTACTGTTATGTATCTGGGAATACATTCTGGCTGGTTCTTCATCACGTGGTGTGTAGTGACGTCAGCAGAGTGTTTGCGTGGGCTTTGAGTGAGGGAGTGGGAGGGGTGAGGTCTGGAGGGCTGTTTCCTGTTTTATATATGGTTTCCTGTTTATATATGGTCATGCAATCATCTTGATTTTATGAGCATCACCTCTTACTGTGTTTACAAGATCCAGAGTGTGGGCATCTCCAGACCTTTCCTCTTTGCGGCAACAAAAAAAATACAACACTTACTTCTCCCAATGTGCATCTGGCATCCCTCAAAGGTGGCCTTGGACCATATCCAAAGTAGCTATCCAAACAAATCCACTAAGTACATGCTTGTTCCTAACAGGGATTATCTGCACACTTTGGATTTCAGACAGCTACCTCACCAAAATCACACACCATTGGAGGCAGTTGCTGATCTAAGTGGGCAGTTGCCTCCAGGAACCATGTATGTATAACTTGTTACCCACACCCATTCCTCCACTGCTGCAAAAAACTGCAGAGTCCGGGGTCGGGCCGAGACATACGGAATTAGGTCTCTGCTGGAGTTTCCGTCGACATGGAAATTCATGCCTTAGAGTTGGATATCTAAAAATCAGGCTCCTTTGATATTCTAGAACACTGTTCAGTCAAAGTCAGTACTTCATTGGCTGTAAAGTTTTGGTGGCATTCAGTGGTCATGGAAAATGATAAATAAATGCAAATCTTAAATGAATTAATCTTTGTCACACATTTTTCTTATTTTCAATAAAGTTTTTACATATTCCTAATGTTTAACAGTCAATCAGAAACAATTTTCATTGTTTTGCTGTGCTATTTCTATATTAAACAAAATGGGCAAAAAAAATCAGTACTTTTCTAGGGGCAGGTCACCAAATTATGTCAATTTATATGGGATTACATTTTCGAACTGGGCCATTGATCATGCCATTGACATGGCAGCACAATGTCATCGTTAAAACGAAAACCTGACCTCAGGAGGGGCAGAAATGGCTGCTCTGTATCCCTGGACATAGTTTTCAGGCAGGATAGGAAGGGGGATAAAAGGAAGTGGGGGTGGAGCATTTTTGGTTCAAGAATGAATTAAAGTTGTGAGAGGGGACAATATGCTAAATGCAGCATCATATATTTTAGTTTCTTTTGTTGTGTTCTTATAATAATGTAAGCGTATTTGCTATATAAGATACATGGCACCAATTTCTCACAGGGGATTGGGTTAACACATTGTAAGTTTTTTAATTAAGTCTAGGCACATTGTAATAATAATCTTTATTAGTGTCATAAGTAAGCTTACATTGTCACTGCAATGAAGTTACTGTAAAAAGCCCTTGGTCGCCACATTCCGGCGCCTGTTCGGGTACACGGAGGGAGAATTTAGAATGTTCAATTCACATAACAGTACGTCTTTCGGGACTTGTGGGAGGAACCAGAGCACCCGGAGGAAACCCACGCACACACGGGGAGAACATGCAGATTCCTCACAGACAGTGACCCAAGCCGGGAATCGAACCTGGGACCCTCAGCACTGTAAAGTAACAGTGCTAACCACTGTGCTACCGAGCCACCTGTAAAGCTTAGAGACATTAGGAGCTGTTGCCTGCTTTGCTGCTTACAGAAAAAGCAAAACTAAAACTGAAGCATACAATACATTCCAGGCATTCTCATATTCTTAAATGTATACTGCAACATATTTAACACTAGGAGCCCTTTTCATTAAATAAGTTACACTTTCAATAGCTTAAGTCTGATGTATTTTTGCCAAGATCTTTGGTTGAGCCTTTACAGCCAGCTCCTTGTCTCAGTAGATTTTAATCCATTAGGTCAAAGATTACTCCAGCTCAAGGAGGTTTTGACACATCATTGTCATTGTATACATTTTGATCCTGTCGTGTGTCCCTGCTGATAAAGCATCACATGATGTGTAGTGATGTCCGCAGAGAGTGTCTGCGTGGAATGACCAGTTCTCCATCTTAGATTGTATGAGCAACACCTCTTAATTAACCACTCATCATGTATTACAAGAATCCAGAGTGTGGATGCCTCCATATTCTTTTTGCGGCAAACAAGCATTTTTAACAGAAGAGAAAACTGGCGATGAGGATTGAGGCAGAAAAATCGCTGGAAGAAGAAATTTGTTGACTAGAGAGTGGAAACGGAATGGGAGCAAGGAAAGATTCTCTGGACCGAACTCGCACACATGTTGAGCGAAGTACTGCCGCCGATCTTGAAAATTACAAATATTTTGCAACTACAACCAGGAGTAAAAAGGACTGAGAGTTCAGGGAAAACATGCTTCCCATTGAAGTGAGTAGGCTGTGGGCTGTTGGGACCAGGCATGTGATGAAGCTAAATGGACTGCAGAGAACAGGGATTCCAAAGTCTGCCGACTCTGCATGGGCTACTACTCTGGGGGAAAAGTCGAACTACTGTCAGGCAAAATGGAAAATAAATTATAGTCGCTTATGATAAAGGGGTTCATTTTGCTGTATGTTCGTAAAGAATCGGAAGGGAGGAAGATGGTTTAAGTATAGACCCTATCAGCTGGGATCTGAAATGGTGACAAAAACGGGCACCGTGGATGCATTAAATGAAGACAATGAGACCTGCAACTCATAAGAGGAAAGATTCCAATTTGTCTCACAGCAAATCAGACACCAGAGGAGCTAAAATTCACAACATTTCTCAGCTCAGTAGGGTGTAAACATTTATGCTGCTACAAAATTTAGTTTACCCAGCAAAACCAGGAGATAAGTCCTACATTGAATTCGGAAGTTTTAGAGGGGCATTTATCTCCCAGACTATTATTAATTGCCGAAAGACTTTGGTTCCACCACCATAGTCAGGAAGAAGGTGAAAGCAATTTTACAATTTGTAGTGACTTTAAGAAGGTTAGCAAAATACTGTGAGTTTGGTGCAACATTTGATGATACTCTTCGTGATAGGTTGTTCGTGGACTCTGCAATGAAGCTATTCGGATGAAGCTGCTTCCTGTAAGTGATTTGACTCTAAACGCTGCTGTGGAACTTGTCACATCTATGGATGTAGCAACAAGAGAAACTTCACAGATAGGGCCTGGAGTAAAGATCCACACAATGCGTACTGTGGTGATATACATCACTGTAAGTACACAAAGGGTTAATGTACATACACTACACCTAGCTAGACACTAGAGGAAGCACCAGAGACATGGCACACAGACAGTCAACCAATAGGTCAGTAAGATAGGACACAACCAATGGGCATTCACGATACCCATAGAGGTGACACTACCACAGGGGGGCATTACACCAACCCATATAAAAGGACACAGCACACGTGATCTTCCTCTTTCGAGTGGAGACACTCAGTGTGTACACAGGGTTGATTTGAAACACATCACTCCCAACACGTGGATTGTAGCAGACTGGTTCGTCAGTCTGAGTAGCTGTAGCAGGATTAACAGTTGAGTCGAATCCAAGTAGGAGAATTGTTAACAGTTTAATAAACGTGTTAAAGCTATCTTCAAGTCTGAACCTTCCTTTGTCAGAGTGCACATCAAGGAAGCAGCTTATGCTATGTAACAAAACATTGTACCCAGGAGTGACTGTTAAATCCATATAGTTACAACTCAGCAAACAGTGACAACCAGCAACAGCAGCCAGGCAAGATGATGTTCAAGATTCCGGTTCCACAGCAGCTCAGGTACCAAGGCAATCTCAGTGAAAACTGGCGTTGGTTCCGGCAGAGATTCAAGATCTACCTGGTAGTGTCCAACCTAGATGGCATGGCGGATGCAGAAAAAATAAAGCTTCTACTTACCATCACGGGTTCAGAAGCAGCTGAAATCTTCCAGACCTTCAAATACTCAAAGGGGCAAAACAAGAGTGACTTTCAGGCAGTCCTGGACAAATTCCAAGAATTCTGCGAGGAAAATACAAGGAGCAATGGTAAAAGAGGCGCCAATCCTGACCACGAAGCGAAGGTAAGCTGTCCAGTGCAGAAAACGGCAGTGTTGAATTGCAGCCATCTTGGAAAAGGTGCTACACATGTGCAGTTGAAAAGAAGGCCCCAAGTAAAGGAACAGCGATCTGCGCATGTGCAATCTCTTCCTACGCACTACGTTACATGCTTCGTGACGTCAGAGACCCCAGACCATGCCCACTTAAAGGGGAAATGTCCCAAAACAAGAAAAAAAATGTAAAGCCGTAAAACCCGATTCTTTCGCCTGGAACGACAGCACAATGCCTGAACTTCGACAAGTAGCTGAAAGTAACCTCCACAGAACCCTGCAACAAGCAGCTGGCTCCGCCCAAAGAGATGATATAGTCCTTGAAGACTATGACTCAGACCTTGAATTCTTCTTTGGACAACGCGAGCCCAATGCCAGCTCCGACACAAAAGGTGATGATATGGTCCTAGAAGACTACGACTCAGATGATAATTTCATCATTGGAGATGGCGACCCCAGTACCAAATCCGAACCTCAACGAGATGTGTTCTACAGTGAAGAATCCGACACAGACACGGATGTGTTCTTCGGATTTGAGCATCTTCAGCCCAGCACATATGACATTGACAAGCCCACAGAGAGCGGCCTGCTGCCACACAGAGAGTGGCCCATGCACCACAAAGGGTCCCAGCCTCCACACAGAAAGCGATTAAAGACTCCACAGCGAGACAACTGCACGTCTCCACACAAGAAGTGATTCCAGTGACACAAGCCTCCACAGCGAGCTTGTGGACAGACTCCACGACAGAAGCAATGCAAGACTCCACAGCGCAGTCCTTGCATGAACAAGATGTGACTCAAGTGACACAAGCCTCCACACCAAGCTCGTGGACAGCCTCCACAATAGAAGCAACGCAAGACTCCACAGCACAGCCCTTGCATGAAAAAGACCATGAGGGTCTAGCAACCTCCTCTAAGCAACCAGCAGCAGACGATGCAAGTCTGCCATGCTCAAGTGAACAACAGAAAGTCAATGACAGTCTACCAGGCTCACGTGAACAACAAAGCGACTATGACAGTCCACCCAGATTGTTTGAGCCACCAGAAGAAGACTCTGACAGTCTACCCAGCTCAAGTGAACAACAAGAAGCTACTGAGGCTCTACCCACTGTATGTGCACAGTAAGAAGTCGTACAACACCAGGTTAAAGTCCAACAGGTTTGTTTCGATGTCACTAGCTTTCGGAGCGTTGCTCCTTCCTCAGGTGAATGTGCGACAAGTGACGACAGCATCCCACTTCCCATACCAGATGTGCAACGTGACAGACCTCAGCTAGAATGTACAGAGGCACTCGACAATCACAGTGAGACTACTGGTGACACTGATGACACCACGTTATTTCAAACCTCATTCGCTCGAGCCTCTCCACAAGCAAATGCATTCCTGAACGTTTTGACTCCAGACCGTGAGCATCACAAAACTTCAGAAGATTCAAGTGAACCTGAAATGACTCCGGACAGGGAGCATCAAGAAACCTCAGCTGACTCAAGTTAACCTGAAATGACTCCGGACGGGGAGCATCAAGAAATCTGAGCTGCCTCAAGTGAACCTGCAATGACTCCGGACGGGGAGCATCAAGAAGCCAAAACTGACTCAGGTGAAACAGACCAGACTCCAGACGGGGAGCATCGCCAAGCCAAAGCTGATTCAAGTAAGACGGCCATGACTCCAGATGGGGGGCGCCACAAACTCAGTGACGGCACGCTCAAGGAGACAGCAGATGCCACAAAGGACGCTAACACGAGTAACTGTGTGAAGGGCTCGTATTATCCACAGAGTGTGGTCCTTGAACGCAGCAAACGCAGCAACAAAACCAACCACCACAACAACAACATCAAAGACAATAGCAAGGAGCGTACCAAAGGCAACAACATCGACAACAAGCACGACAAAAACAACACCAATGGAACTACGACTGGTGCGACATGGTACAACTCTGCCCATGAGGGACACTGTTACTGCTTAGCTCAGTACAATGACATACCATGGCAGGACGATGCATTTTTACAATTCACGTTTGCTACACTACCAACAGGCAACCCAGATTTCAGGACAGATGCCATCAAGAATTCCTACATAAGCATCGAAAAAAAAAGGAACAGACTCCAAATCAGTCAATGAAGTGATTTGAACACTTGAACACCTCCTGATGACCAAACATCAGGACACTGACGGTGTTCACAAGGGAATGACAACGTCACCATTGACACTTCTATACCAGACCATATAAATTCATGAACTTTGGACTCATAACTTTTATTTTGTATTGTCTTATCCTCAAGTCATCGCAACTATGATTTGGTCTTGTATCATATTGGATAGTCATCACAGTTATCATAACTTGTACATAGCATCACTTATCTACCTGGTTTGTTCAATTTTCTTTAACACTGTACAGAAAATATGTAACACGGAAAAAGGGGGATGTGGTGATATACATCACTGTAAGTACACAAAGGGTTAATGTTCCTATACTACACCTAGCTAGACACTAGAGGGAGCACCAGAGACATGGCACACAGACAGTCAACCAATAGGTCAGTAAGATAGGACACGTCCAATGGGCATTCACAATACACACAGAGGTGACACTACCACAGGGGGGCATTACACCAACCCATATAAAAGGACACAGCACACATGATCTTCCTCTTTCCAGTGGAGACACTCAGTGTGTACACAGGGTTGATTTGAAACACATCACACCCACCACGTGGATTGTAGCAGACTGGTTCGTCAGTCTGAGTAGCTGTAGCAGGATTAACAGTAGAGTCGAATCCAAGTAGGAGAATCGTTAACAGTTTAATAAATGTGTTAAAGCTATCTCCCAAGTCTGAACCTTCCTTTGTCGGAGTGCACATCAAGGAAGCAGCTTAAGCTACGTCAAGAGCATAACAAAACAGTTACCACAAGGAGCAAGTCTGCAAAGGCACAACCATGTTACCGATGTACACAGGTTGGACACTTAGTGGGGAGTAAAACTAATTCTTGTAAGAACTGTGGAAAAAAGGACCATATTTCCAAGGCATGTTTGGCTCAGAAAAAGTCTCCTATACCAAGAATATACAAGAAAAAAAACATCTAAACAGACTAGTCATGTCTATAAATTAGTAGACGAAGTTCAAGATCACTCAGAAGTCAAAATAAATGAGTTACTGCAGGAGCTGAAGCTAGGTGTCTTGTCAATGCAGGGCGATCAACATCTTTTTTGGATATATCCAAAACTCGAAGGTCATGAAATGAAAATGGAAATGGATGTAGATGTCGCTGTATTGTTAATGCCCAAGACAATCAAAAGCTGAAGCATCTGCCTTTAAAACCATCAAAGGTGATCCTAAGGACATGCCATTAAAAGGATGCATTCTGGTGAAAGTAAAAGCAAATGGACAGACAAAGAAGTTGCCTTTTCACGTTGTCCGTGGAAATTTTCCTGCTCTATTTGGCAGAGCATGATTGGCAAAAATTAGGCTTATATAGGAAGCAGTAAATTAACTCGTGGACTTAAGGAGCAACAAAAATTAAATTGAATAATCTTTATTGTCACAAATAGGCTTACATTAATGGTCTGCAATGAAGTTATTGTGAAACCCCCTTGTCGCCACATTCTGGCGCCTGTTCGGGTACACGGAGGGAGAATTCAGAATGTCCAAATTATCTAACAGCACGTCTTTCGGGGCTTGTGGGAGGAAAACCGGAGCACCCGGAGGAAACCCACGCAGACACGGGAAGAATGTGCAGACTCCGCACAGTGACCCAAGCCGGGAATCGAACATGGGACCCTGGCGCTGTGGAGCAACAGTGTTAGCCACTGTGCTACCATGCTGCCAACTTACAACAACGTCTGATGAAGTACGGGATGATGTTTGAAGATCCACACAGCTCTATGACTGGAGGTGAAGTACACCTAAAGATCAAGCCAGACAGCACATCCAAATGACTCAAAGCTAGAGCCTCTCCATTCACCATCAGGCCAATGTTGAAGAAGAACTAGTAAAATGAACAGGAGTCATTGAACTTGTTGCCCCAAGTGACTGGGTAACACCAATAGTTCTTGTATTGCAATATGATGACTCAGTGAAAATCTGTGGAGATTTTAAACAACTATCAACCCAGTATTGGCACAGATCATTATCTACTGCTGCTAATTGAAGACTTGTTTTCTGGATTTTCTGGGGGACAGAAATTCAATAAAATTGATCTTTCACAGGCATATCTGCAGATGAATGTTGGCACTAAATCACAGCCACTACTCACTATCGTAATGCACAAAGGTTCTTTTCATTACAGAAGACTTCCTTTTGGAATAACATTTGCTCTTTTTCAAAGATCCACAGATCAAATTCTAAGTGGGCTTATTGGAGTGCAATGTTATTTAAATGACATACTTATCACCAGTTCAAGTGAATAGGAACACTTGGAGAATTTAGAAGTTACCCTGAAGCATTTACAGAGTCACAATATGAGAGTTAAAAAGGAAAAGTCTGCCTTTTTCAAGTCATCCATAAATTACTTACGTTATTTCATCGGTAAAGATGTCTTTCACAAGGAGCAAAAGGGCAATTAGCAACCTTAGAAGCACTATGTCCTCAAAATGTGACATAATTAAGGTCATTTTTAGGACTGCTCAATTATTACGGTAAATTTGTGCCGAATTTAGCAACATAGTTGACGCCTTTACACACTTTGCTATGTGCAAACAGGCATGGCACTAGTCAGAAGAATGTGAAAATGCATACAATGAGGTAAAAAAGGCCTTAGAGAAGTCGGAGCTGTTGGTTCATTATAATACAAACTGAAAGGGCGGCATGTGGCGCAGTGGTTAGCACTGGGACTGCGGCGCTGAGGATCCGGGTTCGAATCCCGGCCCTGGGTCCCTGTCCGTGTGGAGTTTGCACATTCTCCCCATGTCTGCGGGGGTTTCCCCCCCACAACCCAAAGATGTGCATGTTAGGTGGATTGGCGACACTAAATTGCCCCGTAATTGGGAAAAGAAATAAGTGGGTACTCTAAATTTAAAAAGAATATATAATACAAACTGAAATTGCAACTTGCTTGCGATGACTCACCCTAAGGGGTTGGTTCAGTTGTCTCAAACTTTATGGACTGGATTCTCCGATTTTGAGACTAAGTGTCGATGCCGGCGTGGAAACAGTGACGTTTTACGACTAAGCTACTTTAAATGGGCTAACACCATCGCCACGTGGAACACAGCCAATTCCATGCAAAAAGGTTCCGGATTCACGCTGTGATTGGCGCACATGAGGCCCACAGACTGGAAGCCGCACTTAAACGATGCATCCCCCCTCACACACACCGTCAGAGCCAACAAGATGGCTGGAAGGAAAGCAGCTCCACGGTTCAGGGATGCTGAGTTGGCCATCCTCATGGACGCCATGGAGGAGAGGCGGATGCCCCTGTACCCCGGCCCTTGTGGAAGGCCGCCAGGCACCACCGTTCGCCATGCCTGGGCGCAGGTGGCAGAGGTGGTCAACGCCATGGGCAACATCGCCCGGACTGGTCAGCAGTGCCGGAAAAAACTGCACGACCTCCTCAGAGCAGCCAGGGTGAGGAGGCAGCACTGTGCCCCTGGCATGCCCCACTCCCCTCATCCCACACACTCCCACCCCCCTCAACCCACATTACCCCAACACCCACACTCCACCCACCCACCTGGCCCCTCCCACCCGGGGATGGCCGAAGCCCCACCCTGCCCCACATGCCAGCACCCATGCCAGCCGCCTTGGCTGGGTGCCACTGAGGCCACCATCTACCCAACCCCTATGCTGCATGCGTCGGAACGCCTAACGGTTGGGCTGTTTGTGTTCTCCCCCCCCCCTACCCCCCAACAGAAGAAGGCCGCGTGCATCCGCCGGGAGCGGGAGAAGAACGGAGGGGGTCCACCAGAACTGTAGCCCCTCACCATGCCCGAGCAGGGGGCACTGGACGTGGTCAGAGGTCCAGTAGAAAAGGAGGTCACCGAGGCGGAGTTCAGCAGCGGGCGAGCAAATGAAACCCTGCTTAGTTGCGGATCCCCATAACACGTGTTGCTCCCCCACACCCCCCTCACTCCACACGCCCCACTCCCCTCATCCCACACACTCACACCCACCTCAACCCGCAACCCCCACCCCCCCCTCACCTCTCAACACCCTCTCCCCCCCGCACCCTCCCAAACCCAGCCCCCCCCCCCTCCGGTCCATGTCGTCTTAGGTCTTACAGGACCTGCAGAGATGGGGTCGGTCCATCCGGAGCCCCCCTCGCCCAGCTAGTGCCAGAGCCAGTGCACCCCAGACGGCCGAGCACTGATGGGGAAAGCAGCCCGAACAGCAGCCCTGAACCCAACGCTCAGGACACCCCAGAGCTCGGGTCAGAGGAGGACACGGACTTTCCATCACAGCTGTCTCCTACACCATCCACCATCCCAACGACTATCACCTCGGTTAGCACATCAGAGAAGAGGCTTCTCGGACACAAACTGGTGCACACCACACATCGCATCCGGTACAGCAGGTGGATGTAGGAGCAGCCGAGGGGCCGGACAGTCGGAGGGCAGCCCGGCCCCAGGAACCAGCTGCCATCCAGGTGGATCCCGGGCTTCTGGAACATACAGTCCCAGCCATAGTGCAGGTGCAGTCGGAGACCCATGTACTACAAGAGGGCATGACGGTGGGCATCCAGCACTGTGGGTGCAGGTGGAGGAGTCCATCCGCATTGCGGGCAGGAGCATGGGGTAGTTCCGGTCTTGCATGCCACCCAGGTCGACACTGCATGGGTGGCGTCCACAATGGAGACATTGGGGGCGACAGTGTTGGCTATGGAGCAGCGTGCCCAAGGCCTGGGGCTTTCCGTGGAGGCGGTGGCCGAGGCCCAGGATAGGACTGCCCTCTCACAGGCAGCCATGTGCCAGAGCCACCTGGACTTTGCAGAGGTGCTCCTCAGCATGGCCCAGTCACAACAGGCAATGGCTGGGAACATCAGCAATGTTGCCCAGGCGCTGGCCAGCGTGGTGCAGACACTGGGCTGGGTAGCCCAGACCCAGAGGGAGGTGGCCCAGACCCAGAGGGAGGTGGCCCAGTCACTGGCTGATGTGGTACAGAGCCACAGGGTGGTGGCACAGCCACAGCGTGATGTGGTGCAGTCCCAGGCAGAGGTGGTTCACTCCCTGTGCTCCATGGCCGCGAACGTGTAGACCCTGGTCGGGACCAGAGCGGGTCTCCAGGACTGGCAGCGCCAGGTGGCGGGGGAGCCTCAGGGGATGGCTTCTCTTGCATCCCCGTCCCAGGGCCATCGGGCACCCCGAGGGAGGAGGAGGTGACTTGCCAGTGACTCCTGCAGGGGAGGTGCCGGAACAGCGCAGCACCTCGGATTCTCCCCCTCCTGTCCCTGGTGCATCTGGTGGGCAGCGGGCAGAACAGGGCGGCACAACGCCACCGGGACACCCGAGCAGTGGCCATGCCCATCTAGGCCGGGTCACCCCAGGAGACCCAACGGGGACCCTCGTCGCAGGGCAGGAGTCACAGTAGTCCGCCTCCACTCCTGCTGTACCGTCTGGGGAACCACCTAGGCGTAGTGATAGGGCCCATAAGGCCAGGATGTTAGACACCAGTTAGGTTGGCACGGGTGCAGGGCACAGTTCAGGCAGAGGGGTTAGGGCACAGACTGTATATACCTCTTCACATTAAACACCTGTTAACACTGTTCAAACCTGCCTCTGCACTCTGTCTGATGGGTGTGTGGTGTTGTGTTATGTTACTTCGAGTAACATAAGCTGCTACTTGATGTAGGCTTTGCTGAAGGATGCTCCAGACTCTGAGATAAGTTCAACGTATTTATTGAGCGATTAACAATGCTCCTAAATGAGTTCAACACTCTGCTAATCTGACTCTAGTAACTCAGTCTACTCTGCTGACTATACAAGCTTGCTCTAGACCACGTTCTAGAGTGTGATGTTGCTGTTAATCAACCCTGTCTTGCTCTCTAGGTTTCTGCCGGTGGAAGAGGCAGAGCCTGTGTGCCTTGTCCTTTTTATAGTGGTCGTGTAGTGCCCCCTTGTGGTAATGCCACCTCTGGGTGTCCTGATTACCCATTGGTCGTGTTCTGTTCTGATGACCCATTGATTGCGTGTCTGCCTCTCATGACATGGGGGTGGGCTAGTCCGGGCTGGCCGGGGGTCGGGTGGTGGGGGAACCACTGCAGGTCCTGTGGGGGGACTGGGCTCCCCAAGCCCAGGGTTTCGACAGGACTCTGTGATGGACTGGCCAGCCCACATGCAGGGATCACCCAGGTGGAAGGTGCTACTGTGGGCATGAGTCAGACGTTGTCGTATAATGTGGAGCATCGGAGCACATCTCAGAGCGGGTTGTCATCATCCTCCATCCCATGGACCAGACCCACTTTCACTAGCAACCCAGGGCCCCCAGCTCGTAGCGCCGCAGGTATATATAACGGAGAGATGTGCATGCGGGCGGTTTGGCGACGTGGGAAGTGAGGGGTTGTGGGTCTTGGATGTGGTGTCCGTGCCCCTGGCTAGCACTCTCCCCCACCCCCTCCACCCACTCCCTCCTAGTCGCTGAAGCTGGAGGCGATCAGAGCGTCCCATGCGTGTTGGCCCTGATGATAACGTTGTGCAGCCTCCTGTGCATCCTCCTCAGCGGACGAGGCCTGCCCTTCCTCCTCATTCTCCTCCTCCAGGACATCACCCCTCTGCTGTGCTATATTGTGGAGGACGCAGCAGGCCACCACAATGCGGGCGACCCTCTCTGCTTCGTACTGGAGGGCCCCACCAGAGGGGTCCAGGCACCTGAAGCGCATCTTCAGGATGCCAAAGCACTGTCGATCACACTCCTGGTCACTGTATGGGCAATGTTGTAGCAGGTCTCCACGCCAGTCTGTGGCCTTCGAAGAGGTGTCATCAGCCACAGCAACAATGGGTAACCCCTGTCACTGAGGAGCCAACTCCTCAGCCGGGAGGGGTGCCCCTCGAATATGTCAGGAATCACCGAGTGTGCCAGGATGAAGGAGTCGTGTACATTGCCCGGGTATCGGGCACAGAGATGCACAATGCGTAGCTGATGGTCACAGACCAGCTGGATGCTCATCAAGTGGTACTCCTTTCGGTTAGTGTAGAAGGGCCTGTTATCCGCAGGTGCCTGTAGGGCGTCATGCATCCCGTCTATCGTCCCCTGGACCCAGGGCATCCCGGCGATGGCAGCGAACCCCGCTGCTCGGGCATCCTGGTGGGTTCGGTCCACATGAAACTGGATGTATTGAGGCGCTTGCGCATATAGAGCCTCCGTGAAGCACGGGTGCACCTGTGCGCCAAGGTCTGTGAGATCCCGGACAGGTCCCCACTCGGCGACTGGAAGGACCCCATGACATAGAAGTTCAGGCCAACCGTCACCTTGACGGTCACCCAGACTGGTTGTCCTCCCCCATACCCCCGTGGTGCCAGGTGTGCCATCATCTGGCAGATGTGTCGCTCTGTCTCTCTGCTTAGCCGGAGTCTCCGACAACATGCCCGGTCCAGAAGGTCATCAAATGACAAGCGGTGCCGGTACACACGAGGCCTCATGGGGTGCAGTCTTTGCACCTCCTTGGCCTATTGGGCGGCCAGTCCTCCAGCCTGTGTGGCCACTACCCCCGTTCTTCTGCATCCCGGTCCTCTGCAGCCTGTTGCTCTGCAGCCCGGTCCTCTGCTGGCCGTTCCTCTGCTGCCTGTTCTGCTGCTTACTGCCCGCTCCGCTGCTGCCCACACCGCTGCTGTGGCTTCCCCCTCCTCTCCGAGTGGCCCTGCTCACGCGGCGCAGCGCATCTCACAGGGCATCACATACAAAGGTGAAATTATATCAAAGCATGTTCTGCATGTTATACCATGACATGGAAGGATCTTATTTGGTAATAAAAATAGACACTTGTTTCATTATGCTAAAACATCATGATGTTGTACAGCACTCCGTCTTCCTGTCACATGAAAGCAGTATAGCTACTCAGGATGTCTTGGAGGAACAGAAGATGCACGATCCTGAGGTAACATTTCATTGGAAAAGATCCAAAATTATTATTTTTTTAATTACAGCGACAAAACGTCAAAGTTGTAACAATGTTGGACAAGCGAGCCTCTGCTTTTCGAAATATAGTCTTAAAAGGCAGCAACGCCAACATTGCAGCAGTACCGCTATACTGCACCGAGGTGTCAATCTAGATTAAGTAAGCAAGTTTTTAAAGTGGATCTTGAATGCACACACTTTTTATATCACATGACAGTTCTCCAATGGACCAGTTTTGCAAGGTTTCTGGAGATTAGCTAAAGTGCGACATCAGTAGTTGGAAAGGATTATGAGAGAAATTAGGTATGCAGCCTATGTATGAGGGCTAATAGCAAAGGGAGAAAATGAAGGGAAAGAGGAAAGTTCCTTTAAAGTAAATGGAAACACAAACGTTTATTTCCATTTGTATGAAGATCTCTGCCTGGACAGCTGAAGGGAAATATCATTTTCAGTTGTCACTCCATATAGTGTGTTCTGCATTTTTAGAACTTATCAATTAAATACAATATCTCAGGATTTTTCAAGCAGCTTGGTGCTCCTAAATTGGGGATAGAACATTGGGGTGACTGGATGCTACACAATACAGTTTAAGTGAGGATTAAACCTTCACCAGTAGTTGAAACAATTACTCACCACTTAACTTTCTCGCATGAAGAAATGATAAATTTAGCAAGTAGGAACGCATAATCTGTGATTAGATTTATTTGAGAATTTAAAGTTGATTAGCCAGTAATTATCTTCCCTTAAGTCACTAAGAAAACAAGTGAGCAGCAAGACAAATGTGAAGTTCGCTGCAGCCAATTTCTTATCTTTACTGCACATTGCTAATCCACGGTTGTCAAATTGACACAGAAGAATGCATGACCAGTGATGCTTAGAGTTGCTGTGTGACTTTGAGAGTTAACATAAGACCCACACCATAATCATTTCAATTCCTCAGCCAAGAATTCCAGGGAGACTCTGTAGGAGCTAGATCATGTCATTTTTAATATCAGACTTTGCTTCCATTACTAGCACTTTGAATGGGATGAGAGTAGTAGGAAAAACCATGAATGTTAGCGGCTTCTAAAGTTCTTGCTATGTTAAAGGTCTCTGTTAAGAAACAGGTACCACTCTGCCCTCGGTAAGATGAGGTGTAAACCAGACCTTGGTATAAATTCGAACAGAAGTTAGTGATACAGTGGAAGGACATGTAAATGTAAATCTGTCTTTCTTGTTTGGTTGCACACATCCGTGCGGTTCATCAGGAGGAACGAAAGAAGGAATTTTATCTTGTTCTGCTGGAATAAGGATGGGGGAAATGGCCCTTACACTATATTCAACTAACCTGGTATAACACATGCTGATACTTGGCTTGAGATTCGTATATTTGGCTCAAATCCTTTAGAAGTAATTAGGAATTGGTAATATTTTCAATTAAAGACAACCTGGGAGAAATGAAATGATTTAACTTGACAGGAAGGAAGAAATAAATCTATTTGAGTGGAAACCAGAGAACTAACAAAATTCACATTATAGTTAATAATGACCAGAAACAAATTAAGAAAAGGAAATTTCTCTTGGGAAAGAAATCAGCACCCCAAGGATAAAGTATTTTAGAGAAGCTTGTAGTCATAATATGAGCAGATGGAATGATTGGAATCAAAGGTTAAAAAAGGAAATTATGTTTAAAAAAGATGCTGATATTTAAATATCTTTAATTATGTAATCTAATATTTTAATGCATTTGTGAATGCAATCATGTGTGTTCATGTTTAAATAAGAGATTCAAAAAAACTAATAAAACCTATTTGTAGAACCACAGCTTATTACATCATATCTAAAAGTAATTGTGCAAACAGTACAATGTTCATTGCAAAAACAACTGATGGTGCCCACATTTAGACCTCACTACAGGAAAGTATGTTGGTTGTGATAATACAGACGTGAATTGTATTTGTTGCCACAGTGAATAGCACTGGTCAGAAATGAAGGGAGGCAAATCCATTCGACCCATGTCGATTTAGCCAAGGGCAAGCAGTGCCAGGGGTTGCAGCTATGTGGTTTTATTCCCTGATACCAGGGAACAAGTGGGACATAAAGCAGGTCCTACGGCACAGCTTGTCCTTGGGAATCAATGATAAAACTGGGGCCGCTTGAATGAATTTCTCCCCCTAAATCTTTGCCCAGACACCTTCTGTAGCAACAAAAAAGAAACAAAAATAGAAAATATGAGTAGCACTGAGGACGTTAGAGAGCATCAGTAAAGAGGAGCTGGTTTAGCACAGTGGGCTAACCAGCTGGCTTGTAATGCAGAACAAGGCCAGCAGTGTGGGTTCAATTCCGGTACTGGCCTCCCTGAACAGGCGCCGGAATTTGGCGACTAGGGGCTTTTCACAGTAACTTCATGGAAGCCTACTTGTGACAATAAGCGATTATTATTAAAACAAATAGGTTAATCTTTCAGATGTGAACCCTTTATCGGAACTAGTAAATATTTCAGATGAACAACTTTAAAAAGGTAGAGTAAAAGAAGGGGAAATGGAAAACCACACACATACATTTGTATACAGATTCATTAAGAGACATGAAAATAGGGTGTTTAAATGGCAGGTTGGTAGGCAATTATCATAGATTATCATAGAATTTACAGTGCAAAAGGAGGCCATTCGGCCCATCGAGTCTGCACCAGCTCTTGGAAAGAGCACCCTACCCAAGGTCCACACCTCCACCCTATCCCCATAACCCAGTAACCCCACCCGACACTTAGAGCGATTTTGGACACTAAGGGCAATTTAGCATGGCCAATCCACCTAACCTGCACATCTTTGGACTGTGGGAGGAAACCGGAGCACCCGGAGGAAACCCACGCAGACACGGGGAGAATGTGCAGACTCCGCACAGACAGTGACCCAAGCCGGAAATCGAACCTGGGACCCTAGAGCTGTGAAGCAATTGTGCTATCCACAATGCTACCGTGCTGCCCTCAATGGAGGTGGGGTTATGGGCAGGCTGTCAATTTGATCAGTGGCTTGGTGGGAACAAAGAAAAACACAATTATGACGCGTAGGGTGAGGGGGAAACTGGCAGAGGTGGGGCGAATTGTGGGGAAGGTTCATCATTTAGTACAAGGTGTCCAAACAGGAAGCAATGCACCCACCCATCTTTTAGCCAGGAACAAGACCACCACTTAGTCCGGGGATCTGCGGCTGCTGGTAAATAACAGTGGCAGTGGGAGAAGGCCTTCAGGTGGCCATTAATCGGAGACATAAGGGTCTCAATTGATCACAGGAAAGAGGGCCACATTGCTTCCCCAGCCATTGGTAAAATACCAGAGGAAGTGGGTACGCAACTGGCACAGCCCCACTTTTACACCCATTCTGCCCGGCTCTGATATTTTCAATGAGGTAGGACAGACCTAGCCACTGATCAAATTGACAGCCTGCCCCGAGGAGGGAAATCCAGAGGCAGAACGCTAAGGCTAGAGATCCTTGGGGACAGTCCGCAACAAATAGGAGGAGGGAATGTCAGCAGCATAGGTTTTAGAGGAGGGAAAAGTGGCTATTCAATCTGGAGGTAAGAATGGGTCGTTGGGACAGAGGGCAGGGGAGAGAGAGGACATGATTAGTGGGTGAGAGGGGTGGGGAGGACGGATTAAAAATTGATTTCTTCACCCCTTATCTAGTAATCTAATCCAATTTTAGACTGTTCCCCTGCCTTTGATGTGTTAATGGTTACGTTTTGTTTGTTACTATTATTGCCAGCCTTTACTTATACTTGTCCTTAGCTCTTCTTAGTTTTGTCTGCCTGTCTGACTTTGTGTGCTGCACAAGCAATATTCCTGAGAATATCAGCCTTGATTTCATTTTCCCTTGGCTCCTCATGTTTCCTGTCCAAGACCCCTTCAGTGTTATGAACATCATTCAGTTCCACGTGAATGATGGCCATTGGCTGTGAATCCAATCTTCTGCATGCTCCTTGATATTGTTTTCCCTCGCACATGGGAAGCTACACGCTATTCAGGACTCCAAGTCTTAGTCATAAAATACATGCCAATCCCCTGAAACTTGGCTACTTTGAAGCTCAATAGGCTTCTAGCCTGACTGCTTTCAATTCCTGGCTCCCTTTCTTTTTCCTATCAACTTGCCCCCCCGGCCTCATGTCTGGATGCTATGTACAGAGAATGTAGAAAACTAAACTTGGGAGAATCATTAGGAATCTTAGTTGTAATAATTGTCTACAAAAACAAAACTAATAAGTAGATTAAACTAGCAGCAGCTTAAAGATGTGTAAGTAGGGAAGGTCACGCACAATGTTTGGAAAGTTAACATTTTAAGGTTAATACAGTTATTTTTAATTAGAAATAAAAAAATAAATTGCGTTGATACGTTACCACATTGAGCAGCAAGTTGCAACAGCATCTAAAGGTGGCATTTTCCACTGCCGCCAGTGGTGGGAACCATGGCAGTGCTGCTCTGTACTCAGAGATACTGTTGTGGCCACAGGCAGGGCTGCACCTTCAGGGGCTAGGCCGGCGCCAGAGTGGTTTGCGCCACGCCGGCCAGCGCGGAAGGGGTTTGGTGCCACGCCAACCGGCGCCAAAGGCCATCCTTCTAAACTCCAACAAGTACAGACGCAGAGTCCTCAACCGTACCTCATACGACAAGTTCTTCATTCCAGGGATCATTCTTGTGAACCTCCTCTGGACCCTTTCCAAGGCCAGCACATCCTTCCCTAGATAGGGGGCCCCAAACTGTTCACAATACTCCAAATGGGATATGACCAGAGCCTTATACAGTCTCAGAAGTACATCCCTGGTCTTGTATTCTAGCCCTCTTGACATGAATGCTAACATAGCATTTACCTTCTTAACTGGCGACTAAACCTGCACGTTAACCTTAAGAGAATCATGAACAATCATCATGGCGTCCTGCGCACTGCACAATCTGGCACTTCAAAAGGGAGATTAATGGCCAGAGAGAGACATGGAGGAGGCAGAGATTTCTTCGGATGAGGACTAGAAAGGGCAGGATGGAAACTCCCCATGTGAGGATGCCATCACAGTGACATGACGTGGAAGACTGCCCGTGACACGCTGACTCCACGAGGCTCCAAGAGGCGTAATGTCCACACAGGATGACAAATGCACATTGCGCCTGTCACCTAGAGGCATGAAAGTGATCCATCAAAAAGAAGTTCTTTCTAAAAGTGCACATCACAACCAAGCTCATCTTCCAGCCTGGGGCTAGTAACCCTCAGAGGTAACAAAAGTATGAGCATTGGAAAGGTCACCATCAAAATGTTGCGTGTGCAATGTGAAAGGCAGCGGCATCCTGCGTAAACTGCATATTGTGCAGTCTTTGCCACCAGTATGTCACACTTTCAGCAGCCATTAACATTGTAACTTGGTTGCAGTGAACATAATGCATCCAGGAATTGTTGCCTTCACATTCACAAGGGTCACGGTTCAGTAATGATTCTACAACATTAGAGTTCACTCTCTAAGACACCGGAACACACATTATTCAATCATGTGCAGGAAGATTTAAAATAACATTTCTGTATCTACTTGCACTTTCAGGCTCGGGTTGACACATACGAATATTCATATTAGGATCAGGAGTGGGCCACTCGGCCCCTCGAGCCGGTTCCACCATTCACGGCTGTTCGGATTGTAACCTGTTGCTCTTTTTAACCTTAGTCTATTTGCTCTGATTACGTCACCTTTGCTCATGAGTCGCCAGGTATCTTTATGATACCGCCACGTGGTTCAAGTTCAGGTTATGATTAATAATACAGCACACCACTTAGTAAGGATTAAAACAACGGTCATTTATTATATACAACAAGCAATATTAATACACTAATACTACTATCTATATAATAAACCTATCACTACTGGCCAATACTTAACGTAGGAAGAGCCCACCAGGTCAGGGAAACGAATGGCTTGTCCAATCAGATCTGGCCCGCGGGATTCAAAAAGCTGCTACAGGTTGGTGGCTAGGTGTCTCTACCGGATAGCGATCGCTGGATTCAAACTTACTGTTGCCGGTGGCTGGTCTTGCGAAGGTCTCGAGCAGGCGAAGAGGAGAGAGAAAGAGATCTGAACTTGGCCCCTCACTTTTATAGGGCCCAGGGGCTTCCCGCCTCCCGGGGCGGCCCTTGACCCTGAGTCCCAAGTGATTGGATTTGTTCCCAATCCCTGGGGTCGATGTGTCCAATGGTGAGGCGATTCCTCGATCGGGCGGTGGTCGTTCACCTGTTTTTGTTTCGGCCACTACAGGCGCCGACAGGTCTGGCCCGGTATTCAATTGCTAATATGTTGCAATTGTTCCCGGGGATAGCCGATTTAACTGCAGATGTCTGGATAGATGGGCTGCTAACAGTCCTGAATGTAACTGCAAATACCTGGGTTGATGGGCTGTTGATAGCCCTGAGTATCGATCTGGGCCAACTTCCCCAGAGCCGAATATGCAATACTGTCTGCAGCTGCCTGCTTGTGTCTTGTTAGCTGCTTTTCCCAGCAGTCTTTCGGGTTAGCCATTTCAAACTGGGTTTTGGCCAGATTAATCGGGAAGCAGCCATTTTACGTGGCTACAAACCCCAACTCCACATTCCCGCCCACCCCAATAGTTTTTCACCAGTTTGCTTATCAAGAGTTTATCCACCTCTGCCTTAAAAATATTCAAGGATTTTGCTTCCCCTGACTGTTGAAGAAGAGAGTTCCAGACTCACGACGCCCTTAGAGAAAAGAAAATCTAATCTCTGTCTTAAATGGGTGACCCCTTATTTTTAAACGGTGATGCCTAGTTCTAGATTCTCCTACAAGAGAAAACATCCTTTCAAAATCCATCTTGTTAATGCCCCTCGGGATCTTATGGGCTGGATTCTCCGATTTGAATACTAAATGCTGACGCCAGCTTGGGAACAGTAACGATTTACGCACAATAAAACAGCGCAAAAGCTGCACCAATCCTCCGTCTGGTGGGGGACTAGCAGGCATGCAGCGTAGAGCCCCCAGCTTTAGCTGCAGATACAGCCAGAGAATTGCCAGGTCCGTGCAGCGCATGCGCACAGCGGCTGTCTGCAGCGGAGCGCAGTGCAACGTAGCGCTGACCCTGCCTGCTAAAAACTGCCACCCTTTGACCAGGCTCGCCACCTCTGGACCACCCCCACCAGTGTCCCCAGGCCCTATCAAAGACCCCCCTGCCCGCGGAATGGCTCCCACCTGACTGTGGTGCTACTGGTCATTTTCACACAACCATGCTGACTCTGCCTGATTACCATGAACGAATTGAAGTGCCCTACTGTGGCATCTTTAATAATAGCTACTAACATTTTCCCTGCATCGAATGTTAAGCTAACGGGCCTGTAGATTCCTGAAATAAATAGAGTTATAGAACAGGAACACAAAAAGATGATTAAAAATAGGATAAGTGTTCCACGCCGTCGGACCCCGGCCCATCAGACGTGGAGCATCAGGGGAGAGCCATCCCGATAGCGTGCGCTGCGAGTATGTCGTTTTGGAGGGTCCAGAGCTTCGCAAAAGCGACGCCACCCCCCGATTTCGGTGCAAATGGGAATTCTCCGGCCGATCGGCGAACACGATTTCGGCGGCGGGGACCGGAAAATACCGCCCAATATGTTTCAATCAACTTGCCTGTTACACTTATAAATTCAAGGGGATTCAAACCTAGCCTGTCCAACCTTTCCTGAGAACGCAATCCACCTATTCCAGGTATCAATCTAGTAAACCTTCCCTGAATTGCTTCCAATGCATTTACAACCTTCCCTAAATAAGGAAACCAATACTGTATGCAGTATCCAGATGTGATCTCACAAATATTCTGTACAACTGAAGCATAACCTCTTTACTTTTGTATTCAATTCCCCTCACAATAAACACAGCATTCTATTGGGCGGGATTCTCCGAAATGGAGGCAGAGTGTCTGTGCCATCGTGAATGCCATCGCGTTTCACGATGGCGTGAAACGGGCACGGGCACTACCGATTCTGGCTCCCACAGGGGGCCAGCACGGCGCTGGAGCGGTTCACACCGCTCCAGCCTCCCTTCCCGGCGGCAACTGGGCGCCGCACCAACCCGCACATGCGCAGTGGAGCCGCGCCAACCCGCGCATGCGCAGTGGAGCCGCGCCAACCCGCGCATGCGCAGTGGAGCCGCGCCAACCCGCGCATGCGCGGGGGACTTCCTCAACTGGCCGGACCCAACACAACATGGCGTGGGGGTTCAGGAGTCAGCCGCGTAACAAAATAGGGCCGGGGCTGGAGAGGCCGGCCCGCCAATCGGTGGACCCCGATCGCGGGCCAGACCTCATCAGAGGCTCCTCCCCGGTGAAGGAGGCCCCTTCCACCCCACAGGCTGCCCCCCCGACCCTGTGCGCAGAGTTCCCGCCGGCTGCGAGCAGGTGTGGATAGCGCCGGCGGGACTCTGCCGTTTCCGCACGGCCGCTCGGCCCATCAAGGCCAGACAATCAGTGGCCTGGCCGCAGCCCGCGACCGGCAGCCCGCCAAACCCACTGCCGCAATTGGCGGCAATTCTCCGCTCCTCGGAGAATCACGTGCCGGCGTCGGGGCGGCGTGGCGCGGTTGCGGCGATTCTCCGGCCCGGCGTGGGGCTCAGAGAATCCCACCCATTAACTTTCCTAATTACTTGCTGTACCTGTATACAAACCTGTTGTGATTCATGCACTAGTATACCCAGATCCCTCTGCATCTCAGAGCTCTGCAAAATCTCACCATTTGGATAACATGCTTTTTTTATTCTTCCTGCCAAAATGAACAATTTCACTTTTGCACACATTATACTCCATTTGCCAGATCTTTCCCCACTCATTCAACCTATTTATATCCCTTATGTCCTCTTCACAGCTTACTTTTCTCCCTATCTTTGTGTCAGCAGCAAATTAAGCAACCATACCCTCGGACCCTTCATCCAAGTTATTTATCTAAATTCTAATAGGTCAAGGCCCCTGCACTGATCCTGTGGTGCGCCATTTGTTAGATCTTTCCGACGAGAAAATGGTTCATTCATACCTCGGCTATATTTCCTGCTGGCTAGCCAATATTCCATCCATGCCAATATGTTACCCCTCACACCATGAGCTTTTATTTTGGGCAATAACTTTTGATGCAGCACCTTATCCAATGCCTCTAGGAATCTAAGTATAGTACATTCACTGCTTCCTCTTTATCCATAGCACATGTTACTTTTTCAAAGGACTCCAATAAATTTGTTAAACATGATTTCCCCTTCACAAAACCATGCTGACTCTGCCTGATTACCATGAACGAATTGAAGTGCCCTACTGTGGCATCTTTAATAATAGCTACTAACATTTTCCTTGCGATGAATGTTAAGCTAACTGGCCTGTAGTTTCCTGAAATGAATAGAGTAGAACAGGAGCACAACATGATGATTAAAAATAAAGGGAGAAGAGCTTCTATTAAATATGAGTTGAACTGTTAGATGGCATGTCCCTTCCAAGGAATTTATTGGGTTACTCCATACACTATTTTTAACACAGAATCTGATTTCTAACTGTTCTATTGTTGTTCAAGTAGCAGTCTAATATATTATGTGATGATGTTTGAATCGAAAATGGGGGGAAAAGGTTGGCACGATGGCACAGTGGTTAGCACTGCTGCCTCACAGCACCAGGGACCTGGATTCAATTCCAGACCAGAAATTAAATGTTAACAAGTATAATATATTTAGAAAAGATAGAGTGGCAGTAGAAAAAAGTCATGCAGCTATCCATAAGATAAAAACGTAATCCATATGAATAGAGGTAAAACATTTTTTTTAAAGATTCCTTACGTTAAGAGGGATAAGCTACAGACCACTGAACAATGGGACAGAAATGGACAAGGATATGAGCTAAAAAATGAGAGAAGAGAGTAACAATCAGAGAATCCACAGTGCTAGGGACCCGGGTTCGATTCCGACTGTGTGGAGTTTGCATGTTCTCCCCGTGTCTGCGTGGGTTTCATCCGGGTGCTACGGTTTCCTCCCACAGTCCAAAGATGTGCAAGGCAGGTGGATTGGCTATGCTGAATTGCCCCCCTAAGGATGTGGTTGCAGGAATAGGGTGGGGGATTTGGCCTTGGTAGAGTGTTCTTTCAAAAGGTCTGTGCAGACTCGATGGGCTGAATGGCCTCCTTCTGCACATCAAGGATCTATGGTTCTATGATTCCATGAATGATAGCGATGGGGGATTTAAGCTATCCCAAATAACTTGGTAAAAAAAGATAGGAAAGGGGGATAAAGGAAAGAGTTTTTTCAACACATATCGGACTCCATTCTGACTTTGTGTGTACCAAGCCAAATAAGGAAGATTGGAACAAAGGAACAAGAGTGAGCCACTCATCTGGGAGGCCTGCTCCACCATTCAGTTGGCGCATGGCTGATCATCAATCTCAACAACATGTTCCCATGTTATTTCCATATCCCTTGATGTCATTAGTCACCATAAACGTATTTGTTTTTGTCTTGAAGATGGTAAATGATTGAGGCTCCACGGCCTTCTGGAATTGGAGAATTCCAAAGATTCACCACCCTCTGAGTGAAAGAATTTCCCCCTCATCTCAGTCTTAAATGGTCTTCCCCTTATTCCGAGACCAGGTCCCCTGGTTCTCGACTCACCAGCCAGGGACATCATCCTACCTACAGCCACAATGTCACGCCCTGGAAGAATTTTGCAAGTTTCAATGAGGTTCCCTCTCATTCTTCAAAACTCTGGTGAATACTGTTCCAGTTTCCTCAATTTCTCCTCATAAAACAATCCTGCCAACCCAGAGATTAGTCTGGTGAACCTCCATTGCAGTCCCTCTACGGCAAATATATCTATCCTTGGATACGGAGACCAAACCATACACAATTCTCCAGTTGCAGTCTTACCAAGGCTCTGCACAATTGTAGCAAGATAGCTTTACTCCTGTATTCAAATCCACTTGCAATGAAGGCCAACATACCAATCACCTTCCTTCTTGATTATTGCACCGGTGTGCAAGCTTTTCGTGACTGGTGAACAAGATCACTCAGGTCGCTTGCGAAACCAACACTTCCCAACCTTTCACCAATTAAGAAATGTTTTTCTCTACCAAAGTGGATAACAGTAAGAAGCCTTACAACACCAGGTTAAAGTCCAACAGGTTTGTTTCGATGTCACTAGCTTTCGAAGCGCTGCTCCTTCCTCAGGTGAATGAAGAGGTCTGTTCCAGAAACGTATATATAGACAGATTCAAAGATGCCAGACAATGCTTGGAATGCGAGCATTAGCAGGTGATTAAATCTGTACACCACACTTATCCTCAGCTTAAACCTCCTCAAAGCGGCAATCAGTGTTGGATTTCCACTCTGTGACAAGTTGCTTACGCGATTTTTATATTCCAGTCTGTCTCGCCCGACATCCCAACTCAGGCCAGCTGAGATCCAGGCAGTGCAGCGCCTACTGGAGGCCCAGCTTCAAAGTGCAGGTCAGTCGGAACAAAGAGACCATACCCTCTATTTTAACTATTAAGAATATTGATTATTTCATCTAATTCTGTCATAATGTGAGTCAAAATAACCTGTATGTCAACACAAATATCTGTAGTAATGATTTGAGACCCTGGGACACTTTCTAAATAACTCTCTTCCCCCACTCTGCCATGTGTATGTTTGCACAGGCTGGAGCAAATTCTCACCAATAGCTGTGCCTATGATGTGAAGCCAAAATTCATTATTGAATTCAAAGTTGTTCTTTGTTAAACCTAAGTGTGGTATTGGGATTACAGCTTTGTCCGATCTGTCAGGCTGGGGAAATTTGTTAAAGATGTTTCCAGCTTGTTTGATCGTTCCCATTTTAGTGAGGCTGCTCTAGTGGGTCGGAGTGGGGAATGGTGTGTTGATGAGTGGGGAGATGAGGCCGGGGAAACAATGGGAGTGAGACAAGTGGGTGCCGGAGGGATGAGTCACCGGGCTGGCAGATTGGCTAATCAAGGGAGTCAGGTGGGGGAGGAGAATACAGCCAGTAGATGGCAGGGAGGGGGCTATCGGGAGATGTTGCTATGGGGGAAGGGGGGGGGGAGGGTGGGAGGTTATTCTGCTGACGTGGGAGGGATCTGAAGTAGGTAATGGGGAGGAGGTCGGGGGTGGAGGTGGCCAAGAAGCGAGCCAAGAGCGGCGCGGCGCATGGGCTGGGGGCGGGCCCAAGAAAGGTTATGGCTGACCGGCGGGGGGGGGGGGGGGGGGGGGGGGGGGGGGGCGGGGGGTGGCGATGTGCCCCCACAACCAGGCAGATCACCTGGAATGTCAGAGGACTAAATGGGCCAGTTAAAAGGGCACGTGTGTTCGCGCAAAGGGGGGGGGGGCATGTGCCCTCCAACCAGGCAGATCACCTGGAATGTCAGAGGACTAAATGGGCCAGTTAAAAGGGCACGTGTATTCACGCACTTGTGGGCTCTAAAGGCGGACGTAATTATGTTGCAGGAGACACATTTGAAAGTGTCGGACCAGACTAGGCTAAGGAAGGGCTGGATCAGCCAGGTCTTCCACTCGGGCTTGGATTCTAAGTCCAGGGGGGTAGCAATTATGATCAATAAGCGGGTTCAATTTGAGGCGGAGGGCGTAATCGCAGACGGCGGGGGCAGATTCCTTATGGTAAGGGGCAAGCTGGAGGGGAGAAGAGTGGTGCTGGTGAACATATATGCTCCGAATTGGGACAACGCTGACTTGATTAAAAGAGTGTTGGGGAAGATCCCAGACCTAGACTCATGTTAGTTGATGATGGAGGGGGACTTTAATACGGTCCTCGACCCGGTGCTAGACCGGTCATATCCCAGAACGGGTAGGCTCCCAGCAATAGCAAGGGAACTGAAAGGGTTAATGGAGCAAATGGGGGCAGTGGACCCATGGAGGGCCGGACAGCCGATGGGAAGGGGCTACTCGTTCTACTCGCATGTTTATAAAGTATATTCTAGGATCGCTTTCTTTATCTTGAGCAGGGACTGTGTGGGGAGGGTAAAGAATACGGAATACTCGGCAATCACTATCTCGGACTATGCCCGGCACTGGGTGGACCTGCAGGTCGGTGGGGCGAATTACCAACGCCCGCAATGGAGGTTAGACGTAGGATTGCTGTCGGAGGAGGGGATATGTGAGAGACTGCGGAAGTGTATGCAAAATTACTTGCAGTTACGGGGAGGTTTCAGCAGCGACCATGTGGGAGGCGCTGAAGGCAGTAGTGACGGGGGAGCTGATCTCAATTCGGGCTCACAGGGATAGGACGGACAGAGCAGAAACGGATAGATTGGTTAAGGAGATTCACCGGATAGACTAGGAGCATGCGGGGTCACCAGGGGAGGACCTACTCAGGGAGAGACGGAGACTGCAGGTGGAACTGGGAGTGCTATCCACGAGTAGAGCCGTGGAACAGCTTAGGAAGGCAAGGGGTGTGGTGTCTGAGCATGGGGAGAAGGCCAGCAGATTGCTAGCGCAGCAACTCAGGAAGAGGGAGGTTGCCAAGGAAATAAGTAGGGTAGTGGACGTGGAGGGGAGCAGAGTGGAGGACCCGTCAGGACTGAATAAGGGTGTTTCAGCTTTATAGTAAGCTCTGCATTTCAGAACCCCCGGAGGAGCCGGAGGAGATTAAACGGTTCCTGGACGGACTAATCTTCCCAAAAGTAGGCGGGGGACTAGTAGATGGGCTGGGGGCCCCGATTAGAGCGGAGGAGGTACTGAGGGGCCTAAAGGCCATGCAGTTGGGGAAAGCCCAGGGCCGGATGGATACCCAGTAGAGTTTTTTTTTAAATATATTTTATTCAAAAATTTTTGGCCAACCATGACAGTACATTGTGTATCCTTTACACAGTAATATAACAATATAAATAACAATGGCCAGTTTTAAGCAAGAAATAAATAATATATAACAACCTCAAACTTAAAAAACAAAACTAAATGGCAACTTGCCTTGTCCCGAATAAATACTCTCCAAAAATACAATTCAGCAGTCCAATATACAATTACCTATAACAACAACCTATACATATTATACATATACACTAACATCCCTGAGAGTCCTTCTGGTTCCTCCCCCCCCCCCCTCCCCCCCCCCCACCCCCCCCCCCCCCCCCCCCCACCACCCGGTTGCTGCTGCTGTCTTTCTTTTTTTCCATTCCCTCTATCTTTCTGTGAGGTATTCGACGAACGGTTGCCACCGCCTGGTGAACCCTTGAGCCGATCCCCTTAGGACGAACTTAATCCGTTCCAACTTTATAAACCCTGCCATGTCATTTATCCAGGTCTCCACACCCGGGGGCTTGGCTTCCTTCCACATCAACAGTATCCTGCGCCGGGGCTACTAGGGACGCAAAGGCCAAAACATCAGCCTCTTTCGCCTCCTGCACTCCCGGCTCCTCTGCAACCCCCGAATATAGCCAACACCCAGCTTGGTTCGACCTGGACCCCCACCACCTTCAAAAGCACCTTTGTCACCCCCACCCAAAACCCCTGTAGTGCCGGACATGACCAGAACATGTGGGTGTGATTTGCTGGGCTTCTCGAGCATCTCGCACACCTATCCTCTACTCCAAAAAATTTACTGAGCCGTGCTCCAGTCATATGCGCCCTGTGTAACACCTTAAATTGTATCAGGCTTAGCCTGGCACACGAGGACGATGAGTTTACCCTACTTAGGGCATCAGCCCACAGCCCCTCCTCAATCTCCTCCCCCAGCTCCTCTTCCCATTTCCCTTTCAGCTCATCTACAATAATCTCCCCCTCGTCCCTCATTTCCCTATATATGTCTGATACCTTACCGTCCCCCACCCATGTCTTTGAGATCACTCTGTCCTGTACCTCCTGCGTCGGGAGCTGCGGGAATTCCCTCACCTGTTGCCTCGCAAAAGCCCTCAGTTGCATATACCGGAATGCATTCCCTTGGGGCAGGCCATATTTTTTGGTCAGCGCTCCCAGACTTGCAAACGTCCCATCTACAAACAGATCTCTCATTGTGTTACTCCTCCTCTTTGCCATGTTCCAAATCCCCCATCCATTCTCCCCGGAGCAAACCTATGGTTATTTCTTATCGGGGACCACACCGAGGCTCCCGTCTTAT